>NW_020837983.1:8471472-8485883 GCF_003676395.1 Aethalodelphis obliquidens | reverse complement strand
TTTTGAAAAGGAGATATATATATATATATATATCTCCTTTTCAAAAGCTAAAAGGAATAAAGCTCAGATATATTATGACCAAGTAGATCAAAGATAGTATTTCTTCTTCACACTGCCTTTGACTTACAGATATTTGATTTCATGTAAAAATTATTTTTTAACTTTCTGTGGGTTTCAGCTAAATTATGGAATTATATGCAACAGTAGTTTCAAGAGACCTAAGACAGAAAGAAAACACTCTCTTCATCCTACAGAAACACTGTGTTTCCAGAAAATTCTTCCTTGCTTTCATTCTAACATAACCTTATCAAATCACTTTTCCCTCATTGCTGTTTGAAACATATGAGAAACTTGTTCTCATAGTGATAAGTTCCTCTTTTAGCATAGAAAATAAACAGACATTGCTTATGTAAATCTTAGATTCAGGGTTGACTCTGAGAAATGAACACTCAGCTCTGTCCTGCTTACTATTAACGTCCTTGTCAAAAAATATTTTTAATGAAAACGTCTAGGCGTTTACTAACAAAAGGACTCGTATGTAGACTTAGTACAACTCTTAGTAAACTCATGGAGTGAGTTGCTTTTCACTTTCCAGTCTTCTCATCTATTCGGCTTTAAATTTTTTCAGTATAGTTTAATAGTTATTTTCCCATTAATGTCACATGGGCAATCTGCCTTTTCTTATCTCCTCCCTTCATTGTTTTCTTCCTTTCCCGTCTACCAGTAATTATAACCTCCACAGCATCCTTTCAACAGTGAGGGCTGGAAAATAAGCATCTTGCTCCAAAGATAAGCACTCAGTCACACAGCAGATCTTTAGCTGATTTAAGCAAATGGAAAGGCCACAGCTTGAGCAACAGGACTACTGCTTGGCTGGCATCACAACCTACCCTACACCTCTCAGGGCAGTCTTCATTCTTAAAGCATAATAGGGGTATTTACTACTCTACCATGTAAAGTTAAGATACTTATTTGTAATTCTATCTCAGATATGTATTTTATTTGTGTTTTGTGTTTTCTTTTTCAGCCTCATTGACTGTTATTTCAGTAAAAGCCGTCTCAGCCATGATCGCTTTTTCTGTGACGGATAAAATGCAACTAACTTATCCCATCTTCTATATCATGTTTATCATCATGATAGCATCTTGTGTTTTCCAAGTCAAGTAAGTTAGCTCTTACATACTCACTGCCCTTTCAACATTCCCGTGCTTCTCTGAGCATTCATCTTTATTGGCCTCAGATGATAATTAAAATTAGATGCAACCGATTTCTAAGGGTGAGGGGTCTATGCTTATCCTCAGCCAATATCCCTGGCTTTATCCTTCACATCCAATAATAAGTTTTTACGAAGCATTGCCTTCATGTTTTGTGAGTTCTAAAGTGTGGCCATAATCCAGCTAAGTGCACTTTGATACTTTCCTGATGCTCTTCTGCTTGTAATTAATATCCATCGCACACAGGTTGTCATTAGCAATAAATCAAAGGGGCAGGTCCACATCCAGGATTTCATTCTAAATATAGGAAATACATGAACCCTTCACCTTCATTTCTTAGCTCATACTCATTAATTGCCCAGAGATGGACAAAACCAGACGTTTGGCCGGGAGGGAAATCCTTTCCCCAAAACTTTGCATCTTCAGCCAGAATTTTCCTTGCACCCACGGGATTGCAGAATGATTGTTTTCCATTTCTCTTGGGGCCTCACAGCGGTGATATGGAACATTTTTAATTTCTGCTCTTCTCTCCCCCCACCTCCATCTGCTCCAATCTCTTCCCCTCCATTTCACATCATGATTTTGCCTTTGCTGCTAGGTTCTCCTGAGTCCACCAGAAAGTTTTCTGTTTACCCCAAAATGCTATGCAGGAGCGCCAGCCCAGTGCCAGCCAGGAAGTCAAAGCCCAAATTTTGGAGGAGAATGGTTCCTTCCTTAGGTGCTAGAAGTCAAGTCTAATTGTTACGGGTTGAATATGGACCCTGTTACAAGGAGTGTGTTACCGGAGAAATCCAATGTTCTGTCACTGTTTCATTTGTCATAAACAAACTGTTTCTTTTGTTTGTTTATAAGACCAAGTGTGTATCTAACACTTGAATCATGAAACTGCTTTGTTTCATCTCTCTTCTGAATTAATCGGTACAGTTACAATAGCTTTCAGAATTTACTGACTAGCATCATTATCTTTAAACTCTGCTTCACGAATTTAAAAGCCAGATACAACTGAAGGTAAACTACATTCCTATCACCGTTGTTTCAGTCCCTGCACCTCTCACCCTAGAACTGTGTGACCACACTGGAACTGTAGAACCATGGTTCTCAGCCCTGGCTTCCCATTACAATTCATTACCTGAGGAGGTTTGTTTGTACATATATGTATACATGCACATATATACTTACATGCCTGCGTACATGCATGTGTGTGTACATGCATGTACACACACACATAGAGGAACACTTGGGCTCTACTCACAAATTTTTTTTTTTTCAATTGCTCTAGAATAGGACCTAAACACTAGTGCTTTTCAAAGTGCCCAGGTGATGTCAATGCAATGCACTGCTTCAGAAAAGGTCTAGTCCCTGACAGGGCTGCACGGTGCAGTTGTGGGAACCTGAACCATGTTGGCGGCCAAAGTGGGAAGCTGAGCTCCCACATGTGCTCTGCAGCTGGAGGGCTGAGCATTGTTTTTGAAACATTAAACATTCCTTTACTTCTCCATCTTCTTTCTTGGCACGTGGCATGTCAAGGGATAGCTATACCATTCCCCGATATGATATTTAACAGGTTCTAAAGTCTATCCTAATGAATCAGCCCCAGTGTGATACTGGTCCAGCAGCTTGAATCGCTTCCAACTCAAACTTCTGTGGCCTCCAAATATGATTAATTGCTTTTCATTGTTACTGTTGTTGGTTTAAACAGACCGTAAAACCTGACATCTGATCCCATACATCAGATGCATATAAGCTATGACTGCTGATTGGAAATGCCCTTTTACTGCACTTCCTTTCCCTTTGTAGTTATAGCTAAAGAACATGCATTTCTCGATGTTATTGTTAACTTATTGTTGAGCGTCTCTTAAAGACAGAGCTTCAGTAAGTGCCTTCTGCTCTAGGCTCCTGAATCAAGCCACAAAACTCTACAATACAGCGACGGTGGTGCCCATTAACCATACTTTCTTTACCATCAGTGCCATTATTGCAGGTGAGTTTTGGCTTTCTATGCTTAAGGGATTCTATCCCCATAACAAGCATAAATGAAGTCTCCCTCAGAGTAATGGGAAAATCAAGGAATATTTTGGTTATAAGGAATGTATAGCCCACATCCTCCTAGCTACCGCCCAGTGTCTGAACTTCCTCCATAACATCCTCTAGGAGAGGTTCTTCTACTTTGTGTGAATGTTCCCCAGTGCTCTCTGTGCCCCGAGACAGTTCAGTCCTGGTTTGAATCACTCTAATAATCTGGAGAGCTCTAATTATTAGATAGTATTCCCCTGTATTGGAACTGAAATAAGCCTCCCTGTGAATTCCAGACGCTCATCTTAGTTCTGCTTTCTGGAGTCTTCTCCTTGCCAGCCCTTCTGATAATCAAAGCGCAGGTCCTCCTGTGTCCTGTCTCTGGACCAAACATCCCCAGTTCGATGAACTCTTCCCTCCCTGGTGCTCACCACTTGCATCAGAGAGAGGGATCCAAACGAGAATCCAGTGTTCCAGGGAAGGCCAGACAGATGAGAACAGAAACTACTACTTTTACTGTTCTGGCCTCTATTTTTCTACTATTGTAGTTCTTTTCTTTCTATGGACAATTTTTTAAATATGTCAGACAGAGTAGTGTTAAAAAAGTATAAATTTGAAACTTGGTCCAAACAAAAATACAGTCGATTCAGGTATATCATTTGTAAGTTTGGTACTGGTATACCTTAGTTCATTGGCTTATTAGATGTATTTACTACCTTGTCATACTGGGACTTCATTTCCCAATGCAAAGTTTATGTATTTGGGAGGTAATTAGGTATCATCTGTTGCCTAATGGACACATCTTTTTTATTTCATGGCAAACAGGGTGACTGCCAGGGGGCAATTTTTAAATGTAATTAATGCATTTTCTGTTTCCCAAAATTGAAACATACTTTTAAAGAGAAAGATTATATCCGAAAACATCTAATTTTTTTTTAGCATTTTATGCTTGTTGACAAAAGAAAGTAACAAAAGATTGTACACTTGTGTGCCCTAGAAATATTGAAAAAGGAAAAGAGCAAGGCCAAAAACATTTATAGGCGTGACGTACAGCATAATAATTAAGATGACTGTGCTAAAGATGTGTAAGACATGTAGTTCCCCTGAAAAGAAGGTTTTATAGGAGGCCCAACAGGGCTGGATCTGAATACTTAGCAAAGCAAGTAACTGATGAGTCGGGGAAGCTGGAACTTTCTGGGAGTGATAATAGTTCACCTGATGTTACTGAAGTGTGGAATGGAGGTGAAGCTTCTTGACTTACTTCTCCTCTTTGCCCCCATCAAAAAGTACAGCTTAAAACGAAAATTAGATACCATATATTGCCTGCTAAATTAGTGAAGCTTTTGTTTTGCTCTTTTTATCTCAATAATCAATGCTGACGAGGCTGAAGTGTTGCGGGCACTCTCGTGGAGTCGGGTACCATGGTACCTCCCTCCCAGAACTGAGTTTCAGAGTTTTTATCAAGAGCCTTAAAAATGTTTCCACTCTTTGATCCTACAGCTCAAAAACAAAAAACAAATAACCCAATTAAAAAATGGGCAAAGGACTTGATTAAGACATTTCTTCAAAGAAGATGTACTTGTGCTTGGCCAACAAGCACATGAAAAGATGTTCAACATCACGAATCATTAGGGAAATGCAAACCAAAACCACTTCACACCCATTAGGATGACTACTAGCAAATAAATAAATAAAATAACAAATGTTGGCAAGTATATGAAGAAATTGGAACCCTTGTGCACTGTTAGTGGGAATGTAAAATGGTGTAGCCACTATGGCAGTTCCTCAAAAAATTAAGCATAGAATTACCATATGATCCAGCAATTCTACTTCTGGGTATATGTCCGAAAGAGTTGAAAGCAGGGACTCAAACAGATATTTGTACACCTAGGTTCATAGCAGCATTATTCACAGTAGCCAAATGACAGAAGCAACATAAATTGACAGATGAATGGGTAAAGAATATGTGATGTATACATACAATGGAATGTTATTCAACCATCAAAAAGGAAAGAATTTTTGATACATGCTACAACATGGATGAACCTTGAGGACATTATGCTAAGTGAAACAAGCCAGTCACAAAAGGACAAACACTGTATGATTCCACTTATATGAGGTATCCAGAGTAGTCAAACTTACAGAAATGGAAAGTAGAGTGGTGATTGCCAGGGGCTGGGGGGAGGCAGAAATGGAGAAGTTGTTTAATGGGTATAGAGTTTCAGTTTCACAAGATAAGAAGTTCTGAAGATTGGCTGCACAACAATATGAATATAGTTGGCCCTCTATATCAACAGTTCTGCATCTGTGGATATAACCAACAGTGGATAGAAAATATCCCCTCCCCCCCCAAAATTCCACAAAATTCCAAAAAGCAAAAATTTAATATGCCGCATGATAGCAACTATTCGCATAGCATTTACGCTGTATTAGGTATTATAAGTAATCTAGAGATGATTTAAAGTATTTGTGGAGGATGTGTGTAGGTTATATGCAAATATTATGCCATTTTATATAAGGGACTTGAGCATCCTCAGATTTTGGTATCCGCGGAGGGGTCCTGCAACCAAATCCTGTGGGTACCGAGTGACGACTGTATACTTAACACAACTGCACTGGAAACTTTAAAATGTTTAGGATGGTAAATGTTATGTTATGTGTATTTTACTACACTTTTTTTAGTTTTTGCTCTGTTTTAACAGAAATTCCTCTTAAAGCGACAGCCACAAAAAATCCTAAAATACTGGGAAAAAAATATGTAGAGAAGTTTATTGACACTTTACAAAAGCAAAACGTTTGAAACAATTAAAAATGTCCTTCAAGAAATGAATATTATGGGGCACCAGCTCAGAATAACAAGAAAACATTAAAATGATCACAAGGAAATGTGTAATAACATGGAAAAGTGCTTCAGAAGTGTTGATTCATTCAACAAATATTCATCAGAATGGGACATGGCTTATTCCTGTAGGAAGTTTATCCTCTAGGTGAGGAGGTAGACTTCAGACTGAGAAAGCCCCTGTCTTGTTCCCTGTGGTATCTGCAGCACCTAAGCAGTGGCTGGCACTTAGGACTCTCAATAAATACTTGTCCACAGGGTAACAAGGCCAACACCACACACACACAAAATTTGATTCCAAGTAATATATAATTTAAAGATAACTTATTTAGTAAAAAGTCTACGAAGGCTTTGGGACCATAGGCCAAGAGGAAATCATTGAGACTAACAAGGAGAGAAGAAAAGCTCATCAGAGTAAAGGACACATCCACATTTCCCTTCACCCAGAAGGAAAGACCAGATGAAGGAGATGGGAGAGGGGTTGGCAGTGAGAAATGGAGCTGGGGTAGCACATCTGCAACCTCCAGTGCCTGAATGAGCATGTGCCAGACCCAGAAACCGCAGGGTGTTGCCAAGACTGACAGCATGGGGAGCAGCTGGCCTGAAGTGCGAGCGCTGTGTCAAAGGCCCAGAGTCCACCCAGATGCGCAGGTCAGGCTTGCTGACCCCAGGCTTAAAACTGTAGGTGGAAAATATCACTCGAGTTTTGTTTTCTTGCACATGCCAGTGGGACAAATCTTGGACTGGATAAGAAATTTCTGTTGGCAAAAGTTACGTTAATGGTGCTGACTTTTTAATAATGATACTTACATTATATAAAGTCTACAAATCTGTGTTCTTTTGGAATCACTGAAAATGTTAGCATGGCATGCAAATACTTTTAAACTACAGGATGTGCATTTTAAGGGTAACTATACTTAGAAAAAATAATATATTAATTTGAAAAACAGTATGTAGCTATTGTAAACATTCTTACCCTGAAATTAATGTTATCTTCTATTTCTACGGTAGGTATCATATTTTATAAGGAATTCCTTGGTGCAACTCTTCTCACTATATTTATATATCTTTTTGGGTGAGTAAATGTCTCAGAAGTAAGGTATGTGAAATCCTATTACTTTTATGTGAGATTTTTGGCATTGTACCTGAGGCATAGAAAATTGGAAAATTATATAAGAAACATCAGTTCCCCGAGTTCCTAAAAGAAACATATTTTTCAACTTAACACCCTACCCAGGGCTCAGGGTCTTTGTGATTTAAGTATCTCTCTGAGGGTTCTGAAACATTGGGGATTTTCTGTGCCAGTACAAAGTCAAGGTAAATCCACTGGCCCTTGTAGCTACTCCACAGTTTTGTACTCTATCAGACCTACCCCACCCTTGGGAACCCCTAGGTTAGATCTCAATCAGGGAACCACAGATGCCTCTAGGATCACCTAGAACAAAAGGCCGAGACTGGGGCAGATCCCTACCTTTGGACCTAATAACATCAGATTGATGCCATCCCTCTCCTGTGTCTGGGTGCCCAGCTTTAACCCTGCCTAGAGATTCGGAGGACAGTCACTGCTGGCATTGTGGCAAACAGAGAGCAGAACGTTGACAGAATAGCGCCAATGTATCAATTCTTCCATTGGTTCCAGCTGGCACCCTATGAATGCTTAGCTGCTTCTTGATGTGGTATCCTGCATGACCATTGTTATGCAAACTTGAGCCCAGACTCTTTTCAGTGTAGAAAATCATCTATCTTGAGAATTCAATCTCATAAGATTTTTGGGCGAGGCTAAACTTCTGGGATCTGGAAACCATGACTATTCTTATGGCCAAGGACAACAAAATATCTTAGAAAATTAAAGAATAAATTATTTTTTGCTCGTGTTGCATGCCAGTAATGAGTCTGGGCCTGCATGGATAGAAAATGAGACCTAGTGTCTACCCAAAGGGTTTAGAGCCTAAATTAGCCTCCAGATGGTAAAAACCTGAAGCAGAGACTTATTGGAAGCTGCCCAGGTCTTGGTTCTGGGGACAAATATTATTGGCTGCAGCAATTAAGACAAGTTCTAGGCAGCCTACCATGAGAAACAGAAAGAATAAAACCAGTGGAATGTATGTCATCATGTCGAATATGGAATTCAGTTATTTAACACTGTGAGTTCTTTCAGTGATCTTGTGTTCTTTATTACCATTATTCTTACAGGTGTTTTCTGTCATTCCTTGGTGTGGTTTTGGTCACAAGAAATCGAGGAAAGGAACGTCTGCCACAGTCTTACATTGATATTGGACATGTCCCTGGTAAAACTGTATATTCCTTAATTTAGAATAGAAAATTTTATCCTTATAAATTAATCATTGCTGGTATGATTTGGGGTGTAAAATTAATCTAAAACATAATTCTTACCCTCAAAAACATGTACATTTAATGATGGAACCAGAGGTGATAGTTTAACTGTAAATGTTAATAATCATTTATTTGAATATTGGCTTTGCACAGAACACTGGGGTTAGAAAAGAACTGATCCTGTTTTCTTGATTTGGGTGATGTTGCAAATTTCCTTTTTAGGTTTCTTTAAATTGGAAAAGGGTAGGGAAGGGAGTAGGAGTGGCAAGAACAGACCCTTGTTGCTTGGAGAGCCTTTGAGGGAACATCTAGGGCCAGAAAGTCAGGTGCTCAGACGGAGGTGGCCTGTGCACTGTAGGGCCAAGAGAGACGTTCTTCTCGATCGCCTGAACGTGAGCTTCTTCCCCTCTTCCTTACCTCATCCATCCAGAGTGGATGCATCGCTGTCCCAGCTCTCCACTCTCACCGAGAATAACTAGCTTCTGTCACATAGACAACACGAGCCGTAACCAGAACAAAGGAAACGGGCTGCCGTGTCCCCACCTCCTCCCCTGCCTACCACCCCCAACAGTCTCCAGTTTTGCTAGGGATCTGGGGTGACCAATAGGTTTCTAGACAAACAGCAGTGATGTTCTCACAGCTTCCTCCACCATTCTGCTAGGACCAAGCCTTTGAAGCAAACACCATTAAAGCCTCATCCCTATGACTGAGCAAATATGGCCCTATGAGTTCTGTGTTCTCTTTTGCATTCGAGCCATCGTATCAGCATTCGTGGCAAGGGTGTGTGTTAGAGATGCCTTGTATGGTTAGGGGCTCTTTGGTAGGGAGTAAAGTTCACTTCTTTTTAACTCTATTTTTCATTTCACACAGCCCCATACAGTAACAGCTTTAGAAGCCGCTATGAAAGACTGTTTTTCTCTGTTGTTATATGCATTAGACTAAACATGAGCAAGGAGACAGAACACTGGGGAGAGAGGGTTGGAGATGAGTGCATGCTTCATGTTAATCTCCTGACTGATCCAACCTGATTTCCGTGCTCAGCATGGTAGACCCTGGGTGGGAGACGGCTCGGTCATGTGGACAGCAATGAGGACACATCAAGGGGCGTGGAGTTCCGTGGGCCTTTCTCCCTTGACGTTTATCTCTTCTACTTAGAGGGTGACCACCTAGTATTTTTTCAAGGGAATAAAATGTGGCCTAGATAGAGGAGAAATTATTAAGACTTATTCTTCTGAAAGAGCTCAAAAGGTTCTTTGTGATTCTTATCTCCACAGGGAAACAAACATTGGACAAAATACAGCCAGATTCAAACGGCTTATCCTATGGAACTTTGCCTGATGGAAGTGACTCCACAAAGAGCCCGAGTGGAGAGAAGAAAGAGGTCTGAAGTGCCGAGAGGGATGACTGCTGGCCTGTTATTCGATACCACCTTTTAAAAAATTGCACATGTTCAATTTGTGTCAGCAGCTATTTTATGCTGACATGTGCTCCCATTTGTTTCAGAGTCCTTTACCCCACCTCCATGTCTATGGACTATCAGGGCCTTCCTAAGCTTTGACAGTCTAATGTGTGCATGGAATGTGATTTGAAGTGTTCCCCACACCCTGGACCTCTCCCTAGTGATCATCGAACTGGCTAGATCTTAATTAGAGCCTGGCTGCCCAAACAGGAATGTCACACAAAAATGTGCGTTCACGAGTTGGCTGCAGAACACATCGGTTGCTTTTCCCATACAGCTTGCAAGTTCAGTTGCTTTGTTTTAAAGGGACACTTTAGCCCCACCACCTCGCTCCTAAACCAAAGGTTTGAGAGCATTCATTTTTCCTAAGACATCTTTTATGAACCTCCCCAAAAACATTTCACCTTCCTATTCCCAGATTGAGTGGTGAATCATCTTTTCTGAAAACTAGCCCTATCACAAATATCCTTTGAAAATTAAGGGTGTCTTTAAATTAGAATTTATACCCCATTCTATGATGGGGTATGCCAAAATCAAAAGACCTTGACTGGTGGACTTTTTTAAGCTTAAGAAAAGAAAACTTTAAGAATTAGTACCAATTTTTTAAATAAAAATGTAATAGAATGGTGACGTTTTCTTCAGCTGTACGATCCTATTATACTTGAATTGAAACTGAAGACAAACTTCATATACTATGCCTTTATTTGTTGAGATCTTATAATTTATCAAGTGGGTTTTTATGTTTTAACTTTTAACACGTCTCAAAGATCATATTTAAGTTCTTAGTGATATTTTCACTAACACTGTTTCTTCCTCAAGGCATTACTTCAAGCTTTAGAATAAAATTCTTCTAGGTAAAAGAACAGTTACGATTAGAGAACTGGATTTCAGCCTTTTCAAATCTGTAGACATAGAACACAGCCAAGGGGTCCAACCTAAGTCAAGGGAGGAAACCCAGGTGCTGCCATGCCCTGAATGGCTCTTCCGCTGCCATAGTGACATAGCTACTAAGATACATTTGCAGGTAGAGTCCATAATCATATCTGTTATTATTTATGATCTCCTAATATTTAAATGAGAAGAAAAGAGCTAGCTTTCATTATCACCAACACCAAATAATAGGCCCCATCCTTAATGACATTTCAAAACCTTCAGATCACTTCTGACAGGCCAGTCCAATATTATTCCAGCTAATTGTCTTGCATTTGTTTGGTTGTTTAACTCAGAACTATTGAAACTATAGTCTTAACTGCTTTGGGTCTTTTATCTTTGTTCTTTGTCATGACCTGCATTCCTGACCAGACCAACCAAACTGGCCCACAAAGGTGAGATTCAAATCCATCACCAATGTATGAATAATAACCTAGAGCCCATGTCTGGCTTTTGAACTCCTGGTAACAATTCCTGCCATTGTGGAAAGTATCCCATTAATTCAAATAACGTAGTCATATAATTTATGGCATGTTTTACTGAACTTGGTCCAACATGCTGGCATTGGAAGGCTCAGCTAAGAAATGTGTCTGGTGTCTTAAACTACAGATTTCTGGTGACTCTTAAAACTGGTTTCAAAGATTTGGGAAATAATTAGACAGAAGAGTTTTACTTGAAGTGGGACTATATTTATAGCTATAGCACGTGGTTTTGCACGTTGTAGAGTTTTGCACGGAGACAAGCATAATGCTAATACTTTAGCGGTCGCCAACATTTGCATCTTTTAAAAGTTGTAAGAAGTGACGTTGACATGCACATTTGCACAATCCAGCAATGCTTCAGGAGTTTAGGTAACACAGAAAATATATTCAGACCTAATTTTACTTTCCATATTGCGTCTCCAAAGTAAGGTGAATAGGAGATTTACTTGTACTAACTTGTAAAGATTTTTTAAATTACACACTGCACGACAACAACCAGAGCCAACCCTGTCCTTCTCTTGGCATTGTGAGTCGGGGACCTTTAGCCAACACTTGACTCATCTGACTGTCTAGACCAGGGGGTCTGCAAACTCTTCCTGTAACGACACAGAGAGTAAATATTTTGGGGTTTGTTGGCCATACAGTGTCTGTGGCAACCACTCAACTCTGCCATTGTAGTATGAAAGCAGCCATAGACAGTATATAAACAAATGAGCGTGGCTGGTGTCAGTAAAATTTTTTTTTTTTTTTTTTTTTTTAGTACACGGGCCTCTCACTCCTGTGGCCTCTCCCATTGCGGAGCACAGGCTCCGGACGCGCAGGCTTAGCGGCCATGGCTCACGGGCCCAGCCGCTCCGCGGCATGTGGGATCTTCCCGGACCGGGGCATGAACCCGTGTCCCCTGCATCGGCAGGCGGACTCTCAACCACTGCGCCACCAGGGAAGCCCAGTAAAATTTTATTTACAGAAGGAGGTGGCCAGTTGGTGGGCTATAGTTTTCCAACCCTTGGTCTAGACTCCTCTGCCCTTGCCGTGCTGCTTCTTCCTTATTTCTTGGGCATTCAAGAGTTTAAAAAACAAACTGGATACAATGGGAGTGTTAGCCATGTCTTGATATTTACATTAGGCTCTTGTTGCTTCTGTAAGATACAAATGAAAGCAGTGAGTTCATCACTGGTGCCCAAATTCTTCTCTGTTGAAGGTAGCAGTTCTTTTATGAGCACCACTGACTGTATCGGAAGGGCTCTCCAATCCCACACTCTTAAGTGGATAATTGCCTCAGAAATGAGTAGCAGTTACCTCTCATGCAGCAGATTAAAGCAGAGGTCCTTACCATCTGATTGTTATCAGTTTAAGTGTTTGCTTACCCTGTAACTATACTACTTTCGTCACCAGAATCACTTGAAAACAATATAATAAAAAAAAGTCTCAAGCAGGGATTCCAGAATGTAGTTTTCAACCCCCCAACCCATTCCCACAAGCTCCTGGAGATTCAAGTTTGTGCCAGAGAAAGAAAGGGAAGAGACAGATTTCATACATTAGTGCAATTTCAGTGCTATTGAAGAATAATGGTGATAATGTGTAAGTCTGGCTCCAGAAGAAGCAGGTGCAATGGTGGACGTGGCTCAAATGGATAGAAGCATTGAGCCAAATTCCTGAAGCCAAGAACCTCCTTATGCTCCTTGTTTCAAAGCACACAGCTCATCCAGGGGTGGTGACTATATACACTCGGCCACACCGAAGGCTGCCTCCTGCTTGCCAATTTAATAGTGATATTATGGACGTAAATATAACCAGTTATTAAAATGAACCTTTCCAACACCCTTCCAGACTGCTTTATTTAAATTCCAAGGCTGGTTATAGAGCAGTCCTTGAACTGGGCAACTGCAAACCTAATGCACATGTCTGGCACCAGCCAGTATGAGTGCTTTAGTGAGGTTGCTAGATAAACACCACACAGTTTGAACTTTTAGAACAAGATCTCAGAATTGAACCCAACATGACTGTGTGGGGAATTTAGAAGCTGCTTCTAATTGTTAGACTCATCAACCGTCTGGCTCTTATTATGGCCATCTTGAAGTAAAAAAATAAAATTCCACATATATGTGGTTTCCATGCAAATATAGACCAGTCTTGGGCTATTAAATGTAGTGTTTTAGTAATTGTGGTAAATGCAGGGCAGAACCTTCCCACCCAGGAATTCTTGAGTCTCTCCCCTTTCTCACCAGCCTCAGGGTACCACACAACATGCTGTCCTGTGCCAGGAGAGCAAATCAGTTACAGGAGCTGTGGCCCATCCAAGGAAACATTTTTTTTTTTTTTTTTTTTGGCTACAAAAGGAGGAAACTCCGCCTTCAGTGTCGGTCCTTATTGAGAGTTAATGAGTCCCAACCGCAATGTAAAAGAGAACTATCAATCCCAATATCAAATAAATGTGGTGTTTTGGGGTGCACGCAGCTGGAGTTTCACAGAGTTCCAGGCAAGATGCAAGATAGTCTCCGTGTTCCAGGAAAGAATCTGCTTCCCAGGGAGCTGGCAAACGCATAACGGAGAAGGAGCCCAGCCATTCCTGAAGGACCAGCATGCATGGACACAAGCCACTTTGCACATTTGAGCTGCTGCTATCCAGACGCAAGCTAATCCTTCCAGCATGCACGCATCCTGCTTTTGGAGCCTCTTCCTTCATGGTTCTAATTTGAAAACCAGCCTCGAAAATTTTCTGAGTCTTGGGCTCTGCTCCTTCCGTCCAACGCACCTCACCTAAATCTTCCGAACACTAAACTAAAGGAAATGAATCAGTTCAGGAACTTTTGATCTAGGGACTTGAAGCTTGAATTGCCTGCCTGGTTATAGACACTAACCCAATTACCACATGCCTCAAACAGCAAAGACGCATTCAGGTACTCAAACGTAATTGATCACATACTATTTTCAGTGTAATATGTTTAAAGTTATTAGAAATATAAAAACAAATTAGACATGAAGACTAGCTCTTCAGGAACTTACTGTCTGGTCAGAGAACCGATAGCTTTCATCTGTTGAGCCCTTACTGTGTAAGTCTTTTACTTCTGCTGTTCATTTAGTCCTTATAATCTCCCTCTTTCTCTCTCTCTCTCTCTCTCTCTCTCTCTCTCTCTCTC
>NW_020837983.1:8362955-8471462 GCF_003676395.1 Aethalodelphis obliquidens | reverse complement strand
TCTCTCTCTCTCTCTCTCTCTCTCTCTCTCTCTCTCTCAGGGAGGTCACTATCTCTACTTTACAGATTTAAAAACCAGGGCAAGAGGCAGGGCAGGGACTAGGGTAAGATAAGAGAGGCACCTAGGGCACAAAATGTAAGGAAGCTCATGGGAATCTCACCCTCAGGGTAGAGAGAGGGCCAACCCTGCACTTGCAGGCCCTGTGGATAAGGGCCCCTTTAAATTGTGTACCCCAGGCGCCTCACTGCGTCCTGACCCTGGCGAGAGGAGTTAGATAACTTGACAAGTGCCGTTCAGCTGGTAGGTGGCAGAGCTGGGATTTGAACCCGGGACGCCTCCGCAACCCACACGCTTACCACTAGTACCAAAATATCTAAACTGCACAGTAGAATGTCAAAGGGCCTTAAGAGTCTCGAATACAGGGCATGGGAGCCCAAAAGGGGGAAGGGTCACTTTTGGCTAGGTGACAGTCTTCAAGGGAATTGGGGATTATAGTGGATCAAATGGGGCCCCCAACCCCGAAAAGATATGTCCACCTCCTAACTCCTAGAACCTATGAATGTGAGCTTATCTGGGAAAAGGATCTTTGCAGATGTAATTCAATTAAGAATTTTGAGATGATATCATCCCAGATTACCTGGGTGGTCCCTAACTCTAAAGACGAGGATCCTTGTAAGAAACAGAAAAGACAAAAACACCCGAGGGAGAAGGCCACGTGAAGACAGAGACAGAGCGTTCAGCCTGAAGCCGCAAGCCGAGGAACGCTCGGAGCCTCCAGAAACCGGAAGAGGTGAGGAAGTATTCTCCCCTGGAGCCTTTGAAGGGAGCGCAGCCCTGCTGACACCTTGACTTCAGCTCTGGCCTCTAGAACTGTGAGAGAATATACTTCTGTTGTTTTAAGCCACACACTGGTAATTTGTTGGGACAACCACAGGAAAGGAACACAGGTATTGAGCTGGCCTTTGAAGCACATGTAGAATTTGGACGTTAGAGGAAACCTGTGAGCAAAAGAGAAGCTGAATAGCTCAAAGCAAGCTTGGGAAACATCTGGAACGCGGGTCACATGAAGAGGAAGACAGATTGATAGGACTAGAAAGGCAGCTAAGAAGGCCTTGAGCGGCCAGCTCTGATAGAGACTCGAGAATTTGGACTTGATTTGGGAAGTAAATTGATGGCACTAACTTCATATCTGGGGGTGTGGGGGGGACCTAAGGACATCATCGGTGTCTTTTCAAAAGCTCATCTATCGGAATTTAAAGACGTTTCCCCTGTATCTTTCTTAGTCATTCACGAGTGTTATCAGATGGCATGATAAACATTCAAGAAATAATGATGGAATTCAAGTTTTGCATCTGTGGCACATCAGGTCCTATGAGAAATGACCAGGTGCAGCAGGGTCGCAGGCTAGACGGTGACCACTGAGACGGCCTGTGGGCACAAAAGCTGTGCCCAGAGGAGGGTGAGCTGGGTCAACCAGAGCTGCGCCCTCCAGAACCTGAATTGGGAGACGCGGAGAAAGCCAAGGAGTTAGGAGTGGGAGCTGAAGCTGGAAGGCTCCCTAGAAAGGTGTGAAGGTAGAATGACAGCTAAGGGCCATGAGCAAGCCCCGGTTATTAGTAAATTAAAGTTATAGGGGAGAGGGAATCGTGGAGTAAAGAGCTAAAAGCCAAATCTGCTAGCAGAGGAAGGCAAGTAAGCAGATTCTGCAAGAGAAGCAGAGACTCAAGAGGGGCTGACCAAGAGAAAGCCAAGGCCCAGGCCTGTGTCGGGAAGACCCAGGTGTGTTGAGGCTCACCTCCACTCATGAGCACACTTACACACCAGCTAAGCCCTTCCCAGCTGGCTGCAGAGCATATCTGTGCCCGGCCACCACCAGAACCTGACTTTCCCAGGGCTCATTGAGTTTCCAAAAGACATGCGTTAGATGGAGCTGCTGGCACAGAAAGGGAAAGGATGAGCCCACTGGAGAAACGCTTCGTGAAAACCAAGAGGACATTCTTTCGATTATTCAAATTATAATGTAGACCCGTTCAATGGGAGTCTTCAGACAGGAGGCAGAAGAAGGTGGGCCCAAGAAAATGACCTGAAGTCCCTGGTAGATCCCAGGCTTGATGACATAATAACTTTGTTTTTTGTTTTTATTTATCTATTTTTGGCTGCGTTGGGTCGTCGTTGCTGCGCGTGAGCTTTTCTCTAGTTGCGGAGAGCGGGGACTGTTCGTTGCGGTGCGCGGGCTCCTCACTGCGGTGGCTTCTCTTGTTGCAGAGCACGGGCTCTAGGCACATGGGCTTCAGTAGTTGTGGCACATGGGCTCAGTAGTTGCGGCTCGCAGGCTCTAGAGCGCAGGCTCAGGAGTTGTGACGCACGGGCTTAGCTGTTCCGTGGCATGTGGGATCTTCCCGGACCAGGGATCGAACCAGTGTCCCCTGCATTGGCAGGCGGATTCTTAACCACTGCGCCACAGGGAAGCTCCCCTTGTTTTTTTAAAGGTGTAGTAATCCTGAAATGTGGTGATTTAAGGATGTCCGAGGCATCTGCTGAGTGAGAGAGGGGCTGAAGAAAGAGATGCCGTGGGGAGCTGGAGACAGATCAGTCACCCCCAGTCACACAGACAGGGAAAAAACCAGGGAGCTCAACCACGAAAGAGCCCTTTAAATACCTCATTCCTCGACTCTGTCTCCAGACTCTGTCTGCAGATCTGAGCAGGTGGGCCTTAGGGCAAAACTCCGCAATGCACCACCCGCCCCCCACCCAGCCCCCCACCACCACCACCACCAGCCCCATATCTGGCCGCACCCCTAGGCCAAGTTCGCTCTGCCTCCAGGAACAGTTTGGGTGTCCTCACAGACCTCGCGGCCACGGCCATCCTCTCCCTGTGGCGTGGCCTCCTCCGCTGTCAGCCCCGGAGATGGTGTCTGGCCAGGAGCGGGGCTGACCCTTGGCGGCGGCTGATGGGAAGCAGGCTGCTGCCGAGAGGACAGAAATCTGTCGCGGGCGCAGGCGCTCTCCGCTGCCTCCCGCGGGTCTTCTCTAAAGGAAACCACCTGCTTCCTGCCAGGCCGAGCCTTCCAAGGTCGCCGCAAAGGAGAACCGGGTCCAAACCAGCGCAGAGGAACCTTAGCCTTGGCACTGTCTCCGCTTCTATTTGTTGGGCACTCAGAAGTCTGTGGAATGCAGACTCATTTTCCACTGAAACGAGGGAAAGTAAAGACAGCACCAAATAAAAATAGATTCCTGGCGTTTCCTGTTTACTCAGCACTGCTGCTCTCAGCCCGGGCCAGGGGCCCCGCTGGACATCTGGGCGCTGAAAGTGAGGAGTTTTTTCCTCCCCTGTTGCCATTTCCCTTCCTTTAGTTGCACGTATGTTTATTTTGGGGGGTTGCCCGGTCCATTGCCAAATCTCCCTTTTCTCTCCCTGTTTAGAGGGATGCCAATTGCTGGGTGCTTGTCTGCCTCTGATGCCCCAGTTTCCTGTTTATAGAGCAGAGCTCTTTCTCCCTGGCCTGCTGGGCCCAGAGGGAAGATGTGGAAGAAAGAGCAGATGACACATGTAAAGGGACAGCGGAAAAAGGGGATCTGAGATCCGGTACCACCAAGGCCCTACCTCCTCCTTCAGAAGAATGCTCCCGAGACAGCGGAGTCAACAGCGAAGGCGCAGGTGACCCGACGGGAAAAGCTAACGCAGCTGGCTGGAGCAGAAGCGCCCAGACGTCAGGCCGAACACACGTGCGACTTGAGTCTTTTCTGGAAACCACGGGGACATCAAATACGTGTGGGGAGAAGGTCTGACTGGTGAAGCAGTCACCCCCGGGTGGGCCTGGGGTGACGGGTCTCTGCTGTGAATTGGTATTTGGCCCCTTGACGCAGCCCACTTGCTGAAAATGTTTTCTCCGTCCAAAAGCAGTGAGGGCAGCCCCACTGTCCCGACTGAGTTTTGCACCGCAACAGTAAAGTTAATAATGGAAAAAACATTTATCCCACGGCCAGGGACACTCCGCAAGCAGCGCATTGAATCTCCAACCTATCAACAGAAATTGCTGAGAGCAAACCGAAGCTTGTTAACTGATTCTTATGAATGATTGAAACAGCAAAGCAGATTTATTTAATTTCCATAATTTAAAAATTGACAACTACACAAATATCTTCCTAAAACCATCAGGATGAAAACCATCCTGTTCTTGAGAAGTGAATTGACGTTACAAAAAGCCAAACCCACATGCTACTGCAGGGGACTGTCATGGGCTGAATTTTGTGCCCCCCCCCCAAAAGATACATGCACGTCCTAAGCCCCGCTACCCCAGAATGGGACTTTATTTGGAAATAGGGTCTTGACAGAGGTAGTCAAGTTAAAAATGAGGTTATTAGCATGGGCCCTGATCCAGTATGACTGGTGTCCTTATAAAAACAGGAAATTGAGACACACGGAGGGAAGACAGTGTGAAGACACAGGGAGAAGACAGCCATCTCCAAGTCTAGGAATGAACGCCTGAGGCTACCAGGAGCTGGGCGAGAGGCCTGCAACAGAGCCCTGCAACAGGGCTCCCTCACAGCCCTCAGAGTCAGCCAACTCTGCCCACACCTTGACCTCGGACTTCTAGACTCCAGAACTATGAGACAATACATTTCTGACTTAATGCCCCCAGTGGTCCTTTGTTACAGCAGCCCTAGCAAACTGACACAGGGACTCTTGTCTCCCTCAGCCCCCAGCATGTGCCCCGTGTGCTGTGACTGGGGAATCGACCATGGTGAGAACCTTGCGGGGAAGCAGACCCTTCCCACACATCCACCCTGGAAGCTGAAAGGCAAGACCCCTTGTCCCCAAGCCCTGGCAGTTGACACTTCCTCCCAGGACGTTGAGTCTGGAGCACGGGCCTGTTTAAAGTGTATTCTTTCGCCACCAGCAGGGGCGGCATCCAACATCTAGTTGTAAAGGCGCCAGCGACGCCATCCAGCGTTTGCCAGAAGCCTGACCTTGGCCGTAGGTCCAGCCATTTGGTTTCACTTGGACGCCGCCTCTTTTCCCAACCTGATCCTGCAGTCTCTCCACTGATCCTGGGAGCCCCCGACAAACAGATCAGTGCAAATCAACGGAGAGCCAAGTGTGGTCACAAACTCCTTGACTGACATTTCAGCCCCTGCCTGACCACTGCCCCCGAGACCTCTTGCTGTCAGTGTGTTCAAATGCAAAGCCTTTGCCTCTCTCGTCTCCTCTTTTCTCCACCAACTACTCCTTTGAGTGGCACCCCTGTGCTGCCCACTCCCGGCTGGGCCTCAGGGCCACCTCCGACTCCAACCTTGGCCGACAGCGAGTCACTCGACAGTCAGCATCCCACCTTTCCCGTCTCCCCAGACCCCCAGCTGCAACCCTTGCTTTGGATCCCCCTACTTCCCACCTGAAATACCGCCCCAGCTTCCCCACTAGTCAGCCCGGTTGTCTCCACTCTCTCTGCTGCCCTGCATGCTCTGTGCTTGCTCTGGAGTGCGCCGGGGAAGGCAGGAGAGGAAGCATAGATGGAAAAAGGCCTGATTCTGTCCCTACCTTTCCCACCTTCAGGCTTTGCCCAGATGCAACGCCTGCCCTCATTGCCCTCCGGGTCCTGCTCCCAGATGGAATCTATCCATCCTTCAAAGCCCATCCTTAATACTTGAAGACTTTTATGATTTTATCAGCCAGATGTGCTCCTTCCCTCCTTAGAATCCCTTTTATATTTGATTTGATTTGATGTTGATTTGTGTGTGTGTGCAACTCTCGGGTTATTCCACTTTGAGTCACAGTCATCTGTGCACCGTCCCATTTCTCGTATTCAACTACAGTTCTTTATTCACTGGACTCATCTCTACCTCCACTGCCTCCACCATCATCTCCCACTAGATCATCACCATAGACTTCTAACTGGCCATTCAGTAGAAAAGCCCAAGTCAGATGACCTGATGTGGTCTGATGTCCACAACCTCTCTGCCCCGAGAGCCCCCTCCTGCGTCCTCCCTACTCCTTGATCCCCCCCTGCACACTCCTGCCTCAGGGCCTTTGCACATGCTGCTGTCTCTCTGCCAGGCTAATCCTGAAACCTAAGTCTTTGCTCAAATGTTACCTCCTTAAGGAGGCCTACTCAGACCACCTTATTTCATATTGCAACCCACCCCGCCTCCACCCAGCACTCTTAGTTCCCATACCTCTTTCTCTTCATATCATGGCTCACCTCCTAAAACACTCTACAACGTATGTATTTCTCACGCTTATTGTTCATTATCTGCCTCTCCACCCCTACCTGCTACATTGTGAGCTCCTTAAGAACAGGGATCTCTGTTATGCTCACAGATATATCCCATGTGCCTGGTATGTGGTAGATTCTGAATAAACATTTGTTTCATAATCGAATCTCTGTATTTTGCATACACAGAGCAATGACAGTCACTAGGTTCCCAAATCATGCTTTTTTTTTTTTTTTTTTTTCAAGCATAACTGCCTGGTTGCTTGGCTGCTCTCCCCTGTGCTGCCATGGAAACCAACAGCCCAGGGACAGGTTGCTTCTTGTCAAGTCAGGCAACGTGTATCACCCCCCACAGTACCCACAGATGTGGGCCCGTGACCTCCACAACCTGGGGTGAGGATGCACTGGCCAGTCAGCTGGAAGTACCCAGGATGCCCATGGGACCAGCACCCCTTCCAGCTCAGCAGACGGCCTCAGGATTTCCCTGGGAGCCCCAGGCTGTGAGCAGTGGAGGCTCACAGGAGGATTCACCCCTGACTGAAATGTGTCCGTGCAGACCGCAAATTCCAAATGTCTCCACGGCCTCACCCAGGCATCGTTTTTCTCTATCCCCAGTACTAGTAGGCATTTGTGGAGCAGCTAACTATGGGAGGAGGCACTTTACATATATTACTTCCAGCCTCCAGCATTGCAAAGTACCAGTTATTACTCCCCCCTGTCACAGACGAGGGGACTGAGTCTCAGGGATTCTAACCAGCCTCGCCTCAGGTCACAGAGCAAGTCAGTGGTAGGTGGTATTGAATCCAGGCACCAAAGCCTGCAGCCTTTTCACACGCCCAGCTGTTCCCCGCCCTTCTCTGTTCTCTGCTATCGGCTGCTGCCTTGTCTCAGACCCTGTGCCTGCAGAAGGGGGCGGAGGGTGAGTGGTGGGGACAGGAACGGTCGCAGAAACCCCGGAGTGTGCACATCGCTTGCACACTCAGCTCAGCGTGGTCCAGGGAACACTGTATCACCGGAGTGCTTTTCTGCGGGAGGCTGAGCTCTCTCTGGAGGTCTTTAAAAAATAACAAGTAAAAGATAATTCCTTCTCTCTGGAATGACGTAGGTGTGGTCATGCCTTTTAAAAGCAGAGATCAGTTGACGCCTAATCGTCCCGTTTAGCTTTATGACTATGATGAACCATTACTGGACAGGGGGACTCACTGTTTTGAACATTACTAAATCTGTTTTTAATAACGTCGCCAACTCAAGACCAAACCCCGACCCATCGCTGCAGTAAAGGTCCATCATCGCTGGAGAGAGAGCGCTGGGTCATGGAGGGCGGAGACGGGAGAGCTGGGACAGCCTGTTTGTTCTCAAGGATGGGACTTGGTGAGTCATAGACCAGCTCTGGGATGGGTGGAGGGTTTGAAGATTTATCTCAGTTGAGATCTGAGGAATAAAGAAGAAAACAACAGCAAGGAGACCAGAGCCACAAGGATAACAGCCCAGCTTGGAAATTGCTTAGGAAAGGGACGCGGAGACCACGCTGTCATCGGCATCCACACGACGTGTATAATGTGCAAACCACCAGCACACAAAGAGAACACCCAGTGTGTCGAAGACGATCCGACAAATTTGTCTCCGGCTATATCCAGAAGTGACCAAGCACCTATTACGTGACTCCAAGATTAAATATTAAATTGAAGGTCCACCGGGGCCCAAAACACTGGTAGGCGCTGAAGAAACAAGAAGGACCTACAGAGGAGAACAGGACCCAGTAGCCACCTTCCAAGAGGTGCAAACCAGTCATAGGGACATGCAGTGTGACAAGAGGAAAGAGGATGGACAGGATCTCAGAGGGCAGTAACGCCAATGGCCAAGGGAGAGATCCCGGGGCATCTGGCCAGCTGGCCCTCGGACGCTGCGGGTGTTGACAGCACTCCATCACCTCCAACCCCACCAGAATCCAGGACTTTTTGTATTGAAAAGGAGGACGGAGTCCACGTTGGGCAAAAGAAGGATAAGCGTGAGCAGGTCCTGGCTTCTGGCTCTGATGCTCAGATAGGTGAGCACCAAGCCCCGGGAATGCTGCTGGGTCGGGAGACTAGGTTACCTGGGTCCCACGGCAGCGTGGCTTCTGCACAGAGTTGCCAAAGTTGTCACTGACAAAGGCAGGGGGCCTCTCTCCCTCGCCTGCATGGATCCCGTGTCGCTCCAGCTCCCAGGGTTACACGGACTCAGCGGCTGCCACATGATGCTCCCACGTGGGGCTGCAGCAACAGAGCAGCGGTGAGGCTCCTCCAAGTGGCCCTCAGGGAGTGCATGTCCGGGACAGGACCTGTGACCTGTGACCCTGGCTAAGGGCCTGGTGTATGTAGTCACCTGATGTCCCCTTGGGAGGGAGGAGTTGAAGGCCCTGCCTGAGTGGATGGGAACTGGAGCTTTAGAGCCACCAGGAACATGAGGAGAAGCAAACTCAGGCAGGGGGCCTCTGCAATAAAAAGCTCCGGTGCTCGAGGCCCCAGCCCGCCCCCCTCCCCCTCCGCGGGCTGCTCAGGACCAGAAGTGTACACACCTATGCCCAAGAGCTGCAGTGCGTGCCCTCCCCCTGCCCCCGTGGCCTGTCCCCACGACTCCCCTGCTTGTTCACGCTGCTCCAGCCATACAGGCCACTTGCTGTCTCTTGAAAACTCCTGACACTTGCACCTCAGGGCCCCTGCACTGACTGCTCCTCTGCCTAGGACATTCCTCCCCTTGGAATCACCGGACTCAGCCCTCGCCTCCCACAGGCCTTTACCCGGTGTCACCTGCTCAGTGACGCCTTCCTGGCTTTGCCGGCTGAAACTGTAGCCACCTCCTGATTTGCTCTCCCCTTCTCTTCTCGCGTTTCCCTCACAGAACCTCTTGCTAGCAAATATTCAACAGAATCTATTTTACTTATTTGGGTAATTGTCCACTTCCCCAACCAGAATGTAAGCTCCCCTGAGGGCAGGGATTACTGTTTTGTTCCTGCCAGCTCAGGAGTGCTTAGGACTTACAAGTCATTGTGGAAGGAATGAATGAACAAATGAACAAAAGAGAGAAAGGGAGAAATGTCACAGGGTCCCTGCCCCAAGGCCCTGGCTGTCTGCTTGGGTAGGTTCTTTTGCTTAGAACATCTTAGGAGGAGCACAAACTCATTTCTCTTGTAAGATGTTTAAAAATGTGTCAACATTTGCAGCCCTGCCCTCCAGATTCCAGGCAGAAAATCCCGTTGATCTCAGTCCTTTATTCCAGAAGAGTCGTGGCCCATGATGGAGACTCTGAGGGACTTAGGAGGAAAGTCATCTGCTGCCTTGTGTTCCTCACCCAAACCAGCTGGCCTGGGGGCGGGGGCAGAACGCTGACAGCAAGCAGAGCCGCCTGTGCTAGCAGTGCTGAGCACTGGAGCAGCCGCTAAGGAATGTTGGCAACACCCAGGCGTGGGGAGCACAGAGCAGCACCGAGGCCACGAAGGGGAGGGCTAGCAGTGGGGCAACAATATGGAGCACATGTGGCAGCAAGGTGATTTTATTTATTTTATTTTTTATTTATTTATTTATTATTTATTTTGTGGTACGCGGGCCACTCACTGTTGTGGCCTCTCCCGTTGCAGAGCACAGGCTCCGGACGCACAGGCTCGGCGGCCATGGCTCACGGGCCCAGCCGCTCAGCAGCATGTGGGATCTTCCCGGACCGGGGCACGAACCCGTGTCCCCTGCATCAGCGGGCAGACTCTCAACCACTGCGCCACCAGGGAAGCCCGCAAGGTGATTTTAAAATGCTCCCAGACCGCATGGCATCAGCCTTGCTCCAAGAGTGGGCAGCTCAGTTCTAGGAAGGGTCTTAATGTCTGAAATTCTACCCTTTGAGTCCTGTCTGTATTAGTTAGCTAATGTTGCATAACAAATCACTCTAAAACTTAGACACTTAAACACCAGGAGCCATCCATTCTCTCTCATCATTTCTGTGCGTAGGGAATTTAGGAGCCACTTGGCTGGACAATTCTGGCTCAGACTCTCTCATGAAGTTACAGTTGGGTTCCAGGCAAGGCTGTAACTATCTGAAGGCTTGGCTGGGATTGGAGGGTCCACTTCCAAAGTAGTTCACACACATGACTGGCAAATGGGTGCTAGGCTGTTGGTCTGGGGTCTCTTCCCGCCCATGTAGGCCTCTCCACAGGACTGCATGAGTCTCCTCCTGGCATGGAATCTGGCCTCCTCCAGAGCAGGTGATCCAAGGACCAAAGCAGAAGCTGCAATGCCTCTTTGACATAGCCTTGGAAGTCATCCATCGTCACTTCTACCACTGTCTATTCACCACACAGGCCAGCCCTGATTCAGTGTGGAGAGGGGCTACACAAGGTATGAATACCTGGGAATAAAGGTCACTGGAAGCTCTCTTGGAAGCCAATTAGCACATTATGTTTTGTGACATCAAGTCATCTCCCCGAGTTGGGGTACATGGGTCTCTGGTTCCAAGCCTGAGTTAGAACTTGAGCTTGTGTAGCTGTGTTGCCCAGATCTCATTACTTAAAATTCCTTTGCCTCTGTTTTTCATCTGGGATGTGGGTCTAATGATATTGACCTGGGGATTCAAGATTAAGTTAGGTAACTGTCTTTGTTGGCTTGGGCTGCCCTCACAAAATATCATTGACTGGGCTGCTTAAACAACATATACTTATTTCTCATAGTTCTAGAGGCTTGGAAGTTCAAGATCAGGATGTCAGTGAGGTAGGTTTCATTCTGAGTCCTCTTCTCTTGGTGTGTAGGTGGCACCATCTTGCTGTGTGCTCACATGACCTCCTCTTTGTGTGAGCGTGGAGAGAGTGCCAGCAAGCACTCTGGTGTCTCTCCTTAGAAGGGCACTAATCCCATCATAAGGGCCCCACCCTCATGATCTCATCTAACCCTAATTAACTCCCAAAAGCCCCATCTTCAAATACCATCACATTGGGGGTTAGGGCTTCAACATACAAATGGGAGGGTGGCGGGCAGGGACAAAAACTTTCAGTCCATAACAGTAACGTACACTGAGGAGTCCCTGTGTGCCAGGTGCTAATTCCCTGGCCCTCGTGACCTCCTTCTACCCTCCTTACACCCCAGCAGGGTGGCATGAGGCAGGACAGCTTCATGGCTAACAGCCCAGCTCAGAAACTACCCACCTGACATACAGAATGTGCCAACCAGTATTTGTCATTATTTGCTTTACTTTCTGGATAAGGAAACTGAGATGAAAGAAGACAAGAAACTTGCCAGAGGGGTGAGCTGGGCTGTCAGTCTGGGCTCCCCAACTCTAGGCTCCACATGGAAAGCACTTGGTGTGATTCCAGCACAAGGCAGAGAGATATTGGACGGGAGAGCGAACAGTAGTGCAGCCGCTGCTGATGACCGTGGTTTCCTTCTCCCTCAGGCAGCTGCCCGGCCACTGTTGCCTGGGTGCTGTGGGAGACCCCGCAGGGCCAAGCCCCCATCCCTGAGCCACGCCCACCACTGCAAACTGTTGTGTCGCCTTCCACCCTCTCCCACTCCCATCAGCCATGGCCCAACTGCAAGATGCAGCTTCCTCAGCTGGTGCTTATGGGGGGCTTCTGGTGGCCAAGGGCAGTCAGGTGTTGCTGATGCAGGGTGGCCTTGGCCGTGGTTCCAGCCTCCTTCCCAACCTTTCTGTGCACTTCCCATCAGGGATCAGCTGCTCGGGCAATGCTGAGCGAGCTCCCGTGTGCCTTAGTCTGTGCTCCTCCCCGTCAGAGCTAAGTGGTACCATGTTCCAAGGGCTGGTGTGAAGACTCCCCACATCACTCCCCACGCACCCTCTACACACACGCACAGACACACACGCATACACCCTTCCACAAGGTCTCACCCCTCTTTGTCTTCCAGTTATTACAGTACATGCGTTCTCTCTCTCACCAAACTGCATGCTCCCTGCAGGCAGAAACCAAGAGAACATTGTGTTCTGAGTGTCCAGACACGTGCCAGGCCCCCAGCACTCGCTCCAGGAATGTTTAGCAAACTGGATTGAGTTGTTGGAGTGAAATCCAGAGCTCCCAGGGAATCTCATTATCGCCTGATCCGGGCCAGAAACGCCAGGGTGAAGGAATGTCTCTGTGTCCCAGACACTAATTTCAGGCCTCTCCTGAGAGAGGGAACAGGGGATCAATCAACACCGAGGGTTTAAAACCTTGGCTTTTCTTTTTTTTTTCCCTTTCAGGCAGGTTTATTTTTATAATTGGCCCCAGTATCTTAATTCCCACAAAGACGCGTCACCTCCAGTCTCTGTAACGTCAAAATGTCGTCAGGTAACCTCCCAGATGTCGCTTTTAACCTCTGCGTCAGCCATCAACACCCACAAGGCAGGCGCAGCACAAAGCCGCGAGGAGGGCAGGTATAGTCACCCCCTCTTCCTGCCTCTCCTGTTTCTATATATATGCAAAAGAATTATCAGAAATAAAACCTTTGTCTCTGGTGCTCAAGCTAAATCTTGCAGAGATGATGTATTGCTGCTCCCTCTGTAAACCGCCCAGGAATGGCTTGTCTCCAGAACTCTGTTATCTTCAGAAACAGAGAGAACATCCTCGTCTCTCTGTGTCATCCTTGCTTTCACCTGCTTGTCTGCTGCTCTGCAAATTTTCTCCCAAAACCTCATTTTTGTCTTCTGTCGTAAGCATAACACTTCGCTAAATAACAATGGGGAAAAATAGCTTCTTTAAGAAATGCAGCCCTTTTAATTTCCCAACATGCAGATTCTTTTACACAAGTCCTTTCTTTTGGGACACACAATGTTCTGCAGACTCTCTGTGTCTATAGAGGTGGTTTCATATTTAGGACTTGTATCAGAGCACAGTTCATAGGTGGGTACACTTCTGGTCCAGGGCAGCCCCTGTGTCTGTGTAGTGGAAGCTGTTACTAAATGAAGGTTTGTGTTCCCCCAACATTCCTATGTTGAAGCCCAAACTCCCAGTGTGATGGTATTTGGTGGTGGGGCCTTTGGGAGGTGATTAGGCTTAGATGAGGTCATGAGAGTGGGGCCCGCATGATGGGATTAGTGTCCTTCTAAGAAGAGGAAGAGAGACCAGCACATCTCATTCTCTCCCTCTCTCTCTCTCTCTCTCTCTCCTAGTGAGGACACAAGCAAAAAGTGGCCGTCTGCAAGTCAGGAAGAGAGTCCTCACCAGGAACCAAATCTCCTGGCACCCTGATCCTGGACTTCCATTCCTCCAGAACTGTGAGAAATAAATGTCTACGGTTAAAGCCACTCGGTCTGCGATGTTTTATTACAGCAGCCAGAGCAGCAGTCTTGGAAAGATGTATTCTAGATGAAATAGCTTTGAGGTAGAAGAAGGCCATGGCTGTGATGTGAAGTATAACTTCTGGCGTGTTACGTATTTAGATTTCAGGGTTGACCTGTTGCAGCAACTCGCATCACCTCACTTCTAAAATAATGCAGATAATACCAAGCGTACAGGGTGTTGTTAGGACTGGATGAGATAATCACTGTTAAAAGAAATCCTGTGTGTGGTCTCACTCAAGTAACTCAAATTCAACAAGTGCCTAAATTGCACATTCTACCTACCTGGAACTGTGCTGGATGCTAGAGATTCAAGCCCCAAAAGCCTGCCCTCAGGGACGTTTTAGTCGAGCAGGGCAGACCTGTAAACAGACAGATTACTATACGTGGCAAATGTCCAGTCATTGGAGGGCACACAATACACAGGAGGGAGTGGTTCATTCTGGAGGATTCAGGAAAAGTGACACCAAAAGGGTAGATGGGTAGCTATCTGAGGAAGAACCAGAGCTTGCCAGGTTAGAAGAGGCAGAGGCCTGCCCCAGGTGAGATGGGTTTGGTCATGAATGGTGGGATGTGCTTAGTAAGGAAGGCCCATTACTGGTCTTTAGAACATTCATCTAAGCCCTGGGATTCCCAGATTCCACTCCCTATGGGGATGGGTCACTCCCAGTGAGCAGGCAGGACTGGCGGAGGTCTGGGAAAGCATGAAGTTCTCATTTGCTGGCGGTAAAGAAAATACAACTTTTAATTTTTTTTTTTAAGGCCATAAAAAACTGTCCTGTTTTTTTTTTTTGTATTCACTTTGAAGGGACCAGCGGTATCCGTGTCTGCCTCCCCAGGTGGACTGTGAATTCCTAGGGGACAGGGACAGACCTGGTCATGTATGCCCCCGGGTTCCCAAAGCCCAGGTCCTAGTCTGTGGCCAGAGCTCCTCAAACCCTGTTGAATCCAAAGGAGCGTAAAGCTCACCTGGTTCCCGGGCTGCAGCACTGGACAACAAAACTGAAGGCCCCTCCGGGGCCTGCTTTCCTGAATCTCCATCCGCGGACGTGTCAGAGGCGGAACTGAGGTTCCTCTCCCGGGGACCTGGGGGAGCGCCTGTGTCGGTCCACGGCGCCACCCCGCGGCCAGACCCGGGAACTTCATCGTCTCGGACTGTGGGAGCCCACCCCCCACCACCACCCCCCACCACCACCACCTTGCCAGTAGGATCCTCCTCATTCCCACGGTTTTGAGGGAAATAGGAATCCTGAGCTGGTCAGCCTCAACCCCACCTCCTTCCCCCTATGAAGGCTCTGAGAAAGGACAGGCAATGCTTTGACCTCCATTGTTTTGGTCCTTGATCCCTTAAGCCCCTGTTTGCTAAGGGCCTATTAAAGGGAGGTCACTGTGACAACCCAGTTAAGGACGTGGACAGATGTGGGTTTGATCCCAATTAGCTGTGTGACCCTGGGCCTTGCCTCACCTCACGGAGCCTCAGTGTGCCTCTCTATAGAATGCGGATTATATAACTCACAGAATTGCTGTGAGGATTACAGGACATAAGCCGTGTAAATGAGGCCAAGGATCTGTGAATGGCACGTGGCAAGTGCTCGACAAATATAAACACAAGCGTTTGTGCTCCTATAACTCCACTTGAGTCTTGCTGCGAGACGGTGAGGTGGACGTTGATATTATTTCCATTTGAACGGAAATAAAATGGAAATGGTGGATCCAACCGCTTAAGGGACCTGCCCGGGGCCTTTCAGCAAAGGGAAGGCCAGGACTTGAACCCAAGCCTTGTTGTTCTCGCCAGCTTTCCAGGCAGCTTCTGAAAGAAGAGATGCAGAGGGCAGAGCTGCCAAAGAAAAGTTGGGGGCAACACAGGAGAGGAAGAAAGAGTAGCTGCAGAGCTTGAGTGCAGCATAGACCTGCTCCACTCTCTTGTGGATGTTAGACTCTTTCTGGAAAAAGTTTTAGTTTAAGAGATGGTCCCGAGAAGCACCTGGCCCTGTCAGGACACCTGGGCTCTGGTCCCAGCTGTGACTGGGTGACAGTGCGACGTCCCCTCCTCGGCAAAATGAGCGAGGGGGTTGGCCAAGACGTCTCTCAGGGACTTTCAGCTCCCAACCTGTCCCTCGACAGCCTGCCTTGCAGAGACCCTGTATGTGTCCAGGGTCGGGGGTCATCACCGTTGGCCCTCAGAGACCTCGGATGGAAGGAAAGGAGGACACAGAGCTCTGGCCTGGGGGGTGACAGATGGAAAGAATAACTCAACTCACTCTCATAACAGGAGATTAACATTAATCCTCGTTGGGACTGCAGGGCTGGGCCCGAAGAGGCCCACACAAGCGGCCGGGGGAGGAGCAATGCTTGGAGGGATGCAGGCGGGGGAGCCGGGCCCACTGACTGGGGGGCAAGATGAAAAGAATCAGATGAGCTGAGGCTTCGAAGACCAGCACTGGGCAGAGCGGGAGGAGAGACAAGTGCTGGGACACCACCTCTCTGGGCTCAGAAAGACCATGCTGTGCTGTGTACCCAGTCCTCTCTGGGAGGAAGAGTGGCTGTTTTTTTTTTATTGCTTTGCTTTTTGGCTGATGTTTCAAACACGAGCAGGCCAACTGGGAGATGTAATCACGGGCCTTTCATACATGCCTATCAATGGCAAGATGAATGGTTTGGGCGGTGCTCGAATCATAAATAACAGCAGCATATCGGGGCAAAAGGAAGAGAGAGAAAAGCAAGTGAAATAAATCTATTGGGACTCCAGGGCCATCTTTCCTAGGAAAACATCAGGATGAGAAAGGCTTGATTCCCATGCCAGACCGAGCGCCAAAATTCTGAACACTCTTCACGTGGCACCACAGGAGCAAGTTGTTGACCTTGAATGGCTTCAGGACATGCCCACGTCTGATGCACGCTTGTGTCTGACCCTCCGGTGCCTGGCACAGAACACACTCTGATGGTCCAAATGGGTGAAGGATGGGGGGCAGCAAAGCCTGGCGACCAGACCCCGAATCTGTATCTTTCTAGCAGATTACTGAATTTCTCTAAACCTCAGTTTCCTCATCTGTAAAATGGAGACAGTAATAAGAGTGTGATTGTAAATAGTAACTAGAATATTGCACACAAAGCCTAGTGTACAGTGAGCACAGTGTCAGTGCCTCTTTGTTACTGCTAATGACTGAAGGAAGTAGCTGGAAACTGAAAATCCATCCCACGTGCCACGCTGGTATAATTAAGTTTTTTCATACCACAGGGAGATACAGGCTGAGGAAGCACTGGTGACGATGATGAGGGAGGTGTTATGCTGGGGTTTGGGGCTCCCTAGCCACCCCTGTTCCCCTCTTTCCTCTCTGCACTCCCCCTCAGACTCGGGGAGGTGTCCGCTGATTCAGGCTGCAAACGTGGCAGACACGCAGCCCATGGCCCCCCTCAACTCTGGCCTCTGGGAGGGTGGGGTGGGCAGAGCTGTCTGTGATGATGCTGGCCCAGGAAAAACAAACCCCAGACCCCAAACCTGCATTGACCCCAGGCTGAAGGCCAGCTTCCCCTTGGCTACCACTTCCTTCCCCGTCCAGGGTACCCCGTCCCCAGTGTGTTCAGCTAAACGAATGGCAAGCTTTTGGGGGAGCCAAGCTCTGCCCTTAGGAAAAAACAATTCCTACCTTCTCTCCTCTCTGTTCCAAAGGGATAGCTCTGCCTGCCACAGAGAGGCAGAAAACCATGAAAACCATCAAGGAATTTAATGGGGTGAGATATTAGGCTTTGCATGAGAGCCCAAGTTCCAGGAGCACCTTCGAAGGAAATCTTTCTTTCGGTTTGGTGCCTCCTGCCACCCGGCTGGGGCGCCCGGAGGTCTTCAGCCGCTTCAGTGCCCTGCGCTCTGGGGCCAGTTAGTGCCAAGCCAGCCAAGCTCCTCTCCACATGAGGTGCTACCACAGATGCCCCCGCCAAGGCGCCCACGGCGAAGGATTGTAGCTGCTTCTCAAAGGCTGCTCAGGCTTGCGTGGGCGTGAAGTCGGTGGACAGGACCAACTCGGGGCATCCGAGACGCCTGATGAGACCAAATGCAATCAGACACTGACTTCTCTCGGTAGACGCTTTGGGCTCCATCTCTCAATAGCATAACCAGGGAGTCCGGCCCGGGCATCTCAGGCACGGCATCCAGCACTTAACGCCTAAGGGGCTGAGGCAAAACGCCATCCCAGGCGCCACTGGAGCGTCTCCAGTGGGAGCTTGCAGGGCTTGGCAAAGTACCCATGAGTTACTTAAAGGGACATCAGGACACTGGGACTCCAGGGCCATTAGATCTTGGAAGAAAGACAAGTTCCTGACCAGAATATTCAGAAATTAGAAACCAGGCCTGTTTAAAACACACACACAAACACACATACACACAAAAACCTTAGGTCCTGCTAATTCATAACACCCAAAAAGAGCGACATTCAAATTTGTGAAAAGTCAGTGAGCGGCAAAAATGTCAGAATCTTAGAAGTGGAAAAAAACCAAAAGATGCCTGTTCTGGTGATTCTCAGACATGATCCCACGAACGGCCTGTGTTGGAATCACAAAGGGAGCTTAATAAAAATTACAGATTTCAGGGCCACCGATGCTCAGAAATTTGTGTTTTTATCAACTCCCCAGGTGCTTCTGATAACAACCAGGTTTAGAAACCACTGAATCGATCTGCTGCACCTGCAACTTTCCTGTGGCCGTGAATCCCCTAGCGACTTTCTTCAAATGCAAACTCGTTTCAGGAGGTCTGGGGTACGGCCTGAGACCCTGCATTTCTAATGTTGATGCTGCTGGTCTCAGGACCACATTCTAAGTAGCAAGGCTGGATAAAATGTGTGTATTTCTCAGACAGAAAAGACATGTCGAGGCAGAAATGTACCTTTCAACTATTCACGGGTAAGGAAAGAATTTATTAGTACAGGATGCTTGTGAGAGATACAAGCAGGCGGGCAAAGGAGTGGTGCCCTGAGAACTTAGTGGGCTACAGTTTTATAATCAAAGGAAAAGTTGGGGGGAGGAGAAGACCACCTTCTTCCTCATTCTTGAGTAGACGTCACCGTTTCATCATCGGTTCCTCCCGCATGTCGGGCAGGGGAGTTTTCTTGGTCCCTACATGGTCAAGCTGGGACTGTCATGGCACAACGGAAATAAGCAAAAAGACAAGTAACGTAGTACACTAAAATATGATAAACCATCTCAGGTTTCAGTCTAATTTCATCTTTTCCTTGTATTTTTGTTTTTAGTGTACACAGAAGAGCATGTCCCAGGATTCATTAACTTACTGACCTCACTGGGCAGGATGTGGGTCTCACGTTACCCTTGTTTTGTTGTTTGGGGGCATGTCTCATGCTTCTGTTGCATGTTTTGTTGCTAAGCAAGCCTGCTTTCTTGAGTGATCATTCATTTACAGGGGACTCCCATACTTGTTTTGTCTACTCGCAATCCCCCATGGGATTAATTATTTAATCACCTACTTTGACCCTTTTCTCTGTCCCTATCAATATTACCGAGGAAACAGATACACTGAGCTGCAGGCATGGGGGAGGCTGAGAGAGGAACCCCTGAGTTCGGAGGAAAACAATGAGGTGGGTGGGGACGAGCCAAAGGGAGCTGGAAGCTAGTTGGGCAAAAACGACGGGATAGTCAGCCCTAGAGCCAGCAGAACATCTCCACTGGGGGATTTCCTTACCAGACAGGAGTCCTGGGACTTGTTTCCTAACGATGGCTGCAGGCGTACAATGGGGAATATTCAGAACCATGCCAGGCGGGGCTCACCGAAGGAGAAAGGCTCTCCGCAGAGACACCCCACCCCCGGAAGGACAGTTGGCAGCGGCTGGACCATAGCTGTCCCCACTTTGGCAAGATCAGCTTCAGAGTCTACACGCCAACTGCTGGCACTTATTCCAGAAAACTCATCAAGCACCTCCCCATACAAGCGTGCACATGCGTGCGCCCACACACACACACACACACACACACACACACACCTTGGCTTCTCAAAAGTGCACCATGAGAGAGTCACCTATTCCGAGGGCTCTACCCCCGGGGCACAGCTTTTGTTCAGCGCTTGCTGCAGCCCTGCCTTAGCTGCACCTCTTCTGCCTCGGGGCTTTGCACAGGCCTTCCTGGGATGCCCACGAGCAGATTCTGCCGTTCTAGCCCCTGTGCAAACCTGGAGGTGCAAGGAAATGAAGACTCCCTGGGGTAGCCCTTGCCCAGGAGGAATGAGAGCTGATGCAGAGATTCCCCTCTCCTGGGCCTCATGTGGACCGTGCGGGGTGCCCTTACTGTCCAGCTGTAAGGGCATGTCTCCACGGGTGACCAGCTGAATAATGCAGGCTTCATCGGCTCTCACTCCTTCTCCAGTTCCCTTTGCCCCGGCTCTGCGTTCCCGTTCCCTTAGGTCACTTCCTAAAACAAACTACCTGCCCGTAAGCCATCCAGGCTCTGCTTTTGAGGAAAACCACGCTCACACACGCCTCAAGCAGTAGCGGCTAAATCCTGCAGGGCAAGGGAGGAGAAGGCTGGAGACTTCAGAGAGGACCCACAGTGAGCCAGAATGTTCGAGGTGCTCCCTAAAGCCAGCAGCCCCTGCCTGAGGCTCGTGCAACAGTGCAGGGGTGTTCTGAGAACAAATTATGTCTTGTCCAAAAAATAATTTAAGGTCCTCTGTGAGATGCTGGAAACAAGAGAAGGGAAGCTAAAAGAAATGAGGCTTGTTTAGACTGGAGAAGAGAAAGCAAAAAGGTTAATAACTGACTTCCTAAAAGTAAACTGCTTGTTCTCAATGTTAGCCCACGGAAGCAGGGAGGAGGGGAGACAGGCTGAAGCTGGGGCTAAAGGGCTAGGTCTCCCATCAGCATGCTGCCAAGGGGGAGATGGCATCTTCAGGTGAAGTAATGAGCTCCCCGTCATGGGAGGCATTCAGCAAACTTATTGGCGATAATGTGTATGGGATTTATTTTTTAGATGAGAGCTTTTCAAGTTGTTTCTTCTCTAGGCCCCTCTTTAAGAATCACAGAGCCTTTTCAAAGTAGGATCTTGGGAGTAGGGGTCTGCCCCAGAAGAGAGAACATTGCTTGATCTGTAACCTCATAAACTCTCCCAGTCCAACAACACACGCACACACACGCGCGCACACACACACACACACACACACACACACACACACACGACTGAATTGTATTCCACTTCTGATGTTATTCCACAGCAGGCGGTTTTCTCATGAGGTCTTGGCACCACCTAGTGGCTCCTTAGTCCATTACAACATATACTGGGGATAGATGGTTTTGTAGTTTGAACACAAACACCCTGTTTGATTAAGACATCGATTCAACAAAAATATATTAAATACAAGATATGGGTGAGGAATTCCCTGATGGTGCAGTGGTTAAGAATCCGCCTGCCAATGCAGGGGACACGGGTTCGATCCCTGGTCCAGGAAGATCCCACGTGCCGCGGAGCAACTAAGCCCGTGCACCACAACTACTGAGCCTGCGCTCTAGAGCCCGCGAGCCACTACTACTGAGCTCGCGTGCTGAAGCCCGCGCACCTACAGCCTGTGCTCCACAACAAGAGAAGCCACAGCTCACCGCAACAATGACCCAATGCAGCCAAAAATAAATGAATGAATGAATTTTTAAAAGAAGATATGGGTGAGGGACTGTGCTAGAATCTGAGGTGCAAAGGCAACCAAATAAGACATGGTCTCCCCTTCGTGAAGCTCACAGCCTAATGGAAAGACAACAAACAAGTAAACAACAAAATAATCATTACACATCGTGCTGTCATCAGGAAATAAATCCATTGTGTGATAACGTAGGCAGGAGCGGGTCTCCCTGAGAAACATCAGGCCAAGCTCAGCAGGATGGGATGAGAGGGACAGGGGTGCAGAAAGCATGGGGGAGGGGTGACAACATTCCGTGAAGGCAAAGCACAGCACACGTCTGGTGGCATCAAGAGCCTGGCTGGTCAAGGAGCCTAAAGATCAGTGTGTTCAGTGCAAAGTGAAGAGGACAAAGCGGGGTGCAATGAGGCTGGGGCAAGGACCTAGGAGTGGTCCACGTTTGTAAACACTTCCTTAAGCGAAAGCACACGGGTGGTTAGGGTGGGTTCTTCCAGAACAGTACCTGGTTGAATTTTAATTTTAGAAAAAGAAGAAGGAAAATGCCATTATGTGAACTTGGCCGTTTGCTCCAATGCAGCAGGACCCCATCCGGGGACATCAGTGACAGCTGCATGCCCTGCTGAAGACAGCCTACATCTATCTGCTCCTGCCCTGCATGATAAGCTGATAAGCTTCTGTGTCCTTGGCTAATTGCATTGAACCTCATATTAAAGTCTAGACCACGGGTTCTCAATCCTGGCTGCAAGTCACCTGGAACTCATAAGAATCCTAAAGTCAGGCCACACCCCTGACTCGTGAAGTCGGCATCCCTGGGGGTGGGCCTGAAGTAGGAGATAGGCCCCTGGACCAGACAGCTGGTGTTTGTCAAATGGAGCAAAAGTGAAGTTTTGTCCTCAGCCAGACGAGAATGACACCCGTTTCCCTTCCTTCATTAATATGGAGGGAATGAACTAGCAGTGGGGAATTTCTTGCAGCAGAAATAGAAATGAATTTTCCTTTTCCTAGGAGCAAGGGAAAAAAAGGGAACAGCAAACAGACCAGAGGAGAAATATAACCTGGCCTGAAAGAGTTAATCACTCCTAGTTTTGTTTTGTTTTGTTTTTTAATAAATTTATTTATTTGTGGCTGAGTTAGGTCTTTGTTGCTGCGCGCAGGCTTTCTCTAGTTGTGGCAAGCGGGGGCTACTCTTCGTTGCGGTGCGCGGGCTTCTCATCGCGGTGGCTTCTCTTGTTGCGGAGCACGTGCTCTAGAGCGCAGGCTCAGTAGTTGTGGTGCACGGGCTTAGTTGCTCCGCGGTATGTGCAATCTTCCCGGACCAGGGCTCGAACCTGTGTCCCCTGCATTGGCAGGCGGACTGTTACTAATCCATCGTGTCTGTAACTAGATTTGTACTTCACAAAGCTAACCTCACTCCCTGACACTATGTAAATTACACTCTGCACCTATCACCCCTAACTCTGTGTGAGTTACATCCTGTGCCTATCACTCCCTAACCTTATTACACCCTGGTGCTTACATTCCCTATGCCCCCTTCTAATAAATGACCCCCTTCTAACAAATCACCCCCTGTAGGGTCACCACTTCAGAGAAAAGGTTGCTGGCCGATAAACCAGAGACAAACGGACCCAATTACCAGAATACCAGACCCAAGTTACCGGGCTACCTGATGCCAGCTATGACTGTTTTGAAATAATGCAAAGGAAAAAGAATACAAGGCCTTCACTACTCTGATCCTTATCACATACCCCGGACTGCAAGCCCCACGTATAAAATCTTCTCCGATTCTCCGAGGAGGGAGGCGCAGTTCTTGAGGCTCTAGCCTGCTGTGTCTTCCCTTCTGCCTGGCAGAAAAATAAAGCCATCTCTCTCATCCTCCAAAACCTCTGTCTCCCTATTTCTGTTCGGCAACGGTGCACAGAGAAGCCGAGATTTTGGCAACATCACCTGCCACTGGCCGGGAAGAAAGAACTCACCCTGGGCAGGTGGCAGCCAAGACAGCAATGCAACATCGAGTACTAACTTCCGATAAAAGGAGAATGAACATTAGGGTCACGATAAGCTCCATAGGAACTGACAACATGCACTTAGGCGGCGCATGTCCTGCATGGGTTTTTTATACACTATATATTGCTGATGCTATTTTCCTTAAAAGAAAACTGCCGCCATACATCTCAATGCCTAGAAGGATATGCACCAGAAAGGTAACTGGGCCTACAACCTGGATGGTGAAAATCCAGGTGACTTAAGTTTTGTGATGGTTGTTGCTTATCTGCATTCTCTAGGTTTTTATGATGAATGTGGATTATTAATATAAAAACATTACTTATGTACTATTTTTAAAAAGCAGAGCATAATCACACAGACAGAATTCTGTTTCATGCACAATTCAGGCGTGTAGCTGGTCCCGGGTGCTCAGCTCACAACCTGGCTGCTCAGGACACTTCCTGACCGAGTGATATCTCTGCTGCTCAACCGGAGGGCGGGAGCCACACTGTCCTTATTCGGTTGCTCGGCAGACACCCAGTAGGATCACCATAAACACGTCCATTCATTTCATTGCTATAGAGAATAAGACCATTCCTATCAGTCTTTTTCACAACAGAAATGGACACTTTCCTGTTTATCTACTTATGCAAATTCTGTCACACTGTTTTGCAAGGTATATTTCACGAAACTAGCATTCTTCGGACAATAGGTATGCAAAAAAAAAAGTGGTGGTCTGTGAAAGACAGATGTCCTTCCTATCGGTATTTGCAGAGCCTCAACTATACAAATATTCATTGTGGATGTGCAATAGGAGGGTACAGTATATGGCCTTCCCCAAATTTATGTAGCCATGAAACACTTTTTTCCCAGGAAACATCTCCAGGGACCAGTGCTCCCAGGAATGTATTTCGGGAAATGCTAGTCTATCCTCTTAGCGCATAGTTCTTTGACCTGCCACCACAAAGCAGAGCAATTGTGCCCTGTCCCCCGTGATGAGGGCAGGGCAGCAGGGCCCACGCGGGGTGCTGTACGGAATGAGACAGTGACACAGCTAGCTCAGATTTCTGTCATCAAGCGAGCTAAGCCACAGAAGTGGCTTAGAGCCTAGAAAATAAATGAGGGATGGCCCATCAAATATTAACAACCAAGCACCAGGTGCCATTTTAATTTATTCTGCTTACAGAAACCAAAAAAGAATTATACTATTTTTTTCACTCTCATCTGCGTTGGACACAAATACTTTCAGAGGCAGAGTGAGAGGGAAAATGACAGACGTTTCACTGGCTACTGTAATACTGCTGTATCTCTTCCCAGCCTGTCACTCCCAAAGACAGTCACTGCCAAACGCTATTGCAGAAACACAATGCATTTACGTCAATAACACCTAACTGTACATTTAAATAAAAAATTAATACTAATCCCACCTAAGCTCTGCTAGCAATGTATGGCAGAAAACGACGGAGTAAGAGTATGAGTGAGAGTGCGCAGCCACCAAAAGCTGATGAGCACCTAGCTTCCCTGCAAGTGAAAAAAAGCAGTGATGACGCCACTCTTCCATATGGGGCAGGATGAGACCCCTCTTTTATACCCTGCTCAAATGTCAGGTGGACAATGGGACTGCACGCACGTTTAAAAGCAGCTCGACATTTTAGCTATCACCTTGCAGAGGTCATCGCTGCACTGCACGGCCGCACTTCCCAAAGTATGTCCCTAAGAACACTGGTCCTTGAAAACAGAATTTGGGGCTCAAAAAGATTTATAAAATACTATTAAAAAAAAAGATACTATAGACTATCATCCACTTCTTGGAGAATCACAATATACATTATCACATGGAAGGTTCTAGAAGTCCTTTAAAAAGAAGTGCTTAACTGTATTTATTTATTTATTTATTTTGGGCTGCCCTGGCAGCAGGGGCTACTCTTCATTGCGGTGCGCAGGCTTCTCATTACGGTGGCTTCTCTTGTTGCCGAGCATGGGCTCTAGGCGCGCAGGCCTCAGCACTTGTGGCATGCGGGCTCAGTAGTTGTGGCTCACGGGCTCTAGAGCGCAGGCTCAGTAGTTTGTGGCGCACAGGCTTAGTTGTTCTGCGGCATGTGGGATCTTCCCGGACCAGGGCTCAAACCCATGTCCCCTGCATTGGCAGGTGGATTCTTAACCACTGTGTCACCAAGGAAGTCCCGCTTAACTGTATTTAACCCAGAATTTCCCACTCTGTCCTTGGACTCTTTTCCTTAGGTAACATACTTCATAGAACATATTTTGAGAAATGCTCCTCTATGGCTTTGAAAAATTCTTTGCAGAAACAAAGCACAGAAAAATTAAGTAACTCCTGGAATCATGCGCTGGTCAACACCACAGAGGACGAGTGGTCATAAAACCACAGACCACCACTCTAGTTCCATCTCAACACTTTTGCCATAAACTGAGCCTGCCTGAAAAGAGGCAACAATACGTTTTCCACGATTTCCTTCTTTATGGTGTAAAGCGTTGGGCATGCTGATCACAGTACAGAATTTAACGTGGCCCCCAGGGCCCCATACTTCATGCACAGAGACCAGATGTTTCTAGTCTTTCCCACTTCTGTAACAATCAAATCATTAAACAACCGTCGTCGCTTATCACATGACTACAAGATTTTTCAAATAGACTTGACAGCCCTTTGTTCTTGAAAGGACACAAGAAAACAATAGGGCTTCTAATTATTTTCAGCAAGAATTACACAGACCAAGAAATCAAAATACGAAAGCTTTTGGCTATATATGCCAAAAACTTTTAAAGTATTACAGCAAGGACAGGGAAAGATGGAAATCAAGGACATTACTGGAATGAGGTAAACATTTCATCCATTTGCATAAATACATAATTTTTTAAATTCTCATTTCCAAGGAATTTAACATGATATATTGAAACGGAAGACAGCAAAAACAACTCTCCAGTTGTGGGACTTGGCAAACACAGTTATTATCTGTGCCAGGATGTAAACCGACCTCACACCTCAATAACGATTCTCGCAAATCGATACTGCAGAGAGGCAGGCGGCCTCAGCAACACGAGACCCCTCTCCACTCCTGGCTGGCTGGACAGCATATCCAGCAAGCCCGTCAAACTAACAAACCCCAGGGCTTCCCCACAGCCGACAGCCATGGAAAAATCTCCCTGTGTGACAAAGCCAAGGAGAACTCTGGAGCAGTGAGAAGTCACAACCGGGAGAGGGCCTGACCACAAGCCCAGGGTCAGAGGCTGCTGTCCAGCTGCAGAGTCCCCCTCTGCCAGGCCCTCAGATGCAGCACAGCCTCGCTTCTGCCTCTTCTCTAGTTTCTTCTTCTCCTTCTGTTTCCGGATCTGGCTCTTGAATGGGTCACTATGCTTGGGCTCCTGGGGCCCACAGTACAGCCGATCCTGGCTGAGCTGGAGGAGGTCCTCCTCAGCTGGAACACAGATCATGGTGTGCGGCTCGGGGCTGCCCTTCCTCAGCAGGGACAGCCTGACCCACACCAGGGCCTTGGGGAAGCGGTCCAGGATGGACAGGCAGGCCTCTCTGCTCAATTCTTGCTGCCCTGTGCCAGGAGCTCGTGGGGCTGCCCGACTGTTCCCAGAACTGGGTCCACACCAGGCTGACAGCTGCCTCAGTAATTTTCTACTCCTGCGTGAAGTGGGAGACACACGTTTTGAGGATATTTTGTTCAAGGGGAAAATATGCAGTTAGAAGACTGGACGTTGCTGGAGTTCATTTGATTTTCTGATACTCTATGGGGGGAAAGGATCAAAACTTCGATTTTTTAAAAATCAAAAATACACATTTGTGTGATGATACTTTTCTTTTTATGTGTCTACTACTCTGAGACTCAAGGATTAAAGGTTTCAAGTTGAAGGCAGAGAAAAGTAAGACAGTGGAGTAGAATCTATGGCTATATTCACAGTGAGAGGATTCGAGTAAAAAGGAACTGATGTTTTGATGAAAAAAGAAACTCTAAGGGACACTTATCTGAAAAGTAAGAAGGAAGGATATGAAATTACTGTACAGAAAAATAAGTATAAAGCAAAGGGGTGGCACTCTTTTAAAATCAGAGCACAGAATAAAGGGTTAATGATAAGCAGAATCGGATAGCCTGCAGCAGCACTGAGAGAAGAACACATTTTACACAGTAACCTCTGTGATATGACAATATCACAATGAATGGGGATCTAGTCGGCCACAAATGCAGGTCATTCAAAAGCAATGGGAAGAAATCTAATTCAATGATTTAAAGAATGCTTGCAGGGGTTCTTCATTACTTAAGATCACAATCGTGAGGGGACTGCTTTGTGAGCAAAGACTAAATAAAATAGGTCATAAACTGCCCTGGTTTAGGTCTATTGATGCGATATTTTAAATCATTTCGTCAGTTAGCATCACGCCCCAAAGCAAATGTATGTGATTTAGCCTTTTCCCTGGGCCCTCTATGATTCACTGGCTTTCCCTTCCAGAAGGTCCATAAATTCACTTGGGCTTTGTGTAAAGGAGCAATGATAACTTTTACTTCCTGGTCAGTATCAAAAAAACAGACAATCCAAAAACGTACCCGGAAGTCGTGTGCACTTACCTCAGAACGCAGAGGAGACTGCCGGTGGCACCCTGGCCCACTACCCCCTCAGTCCCCGCCCGGGCTGGACCATCTGTGTCCATCACTCCCTTGGGCTCGCTGGAGTCGTTTAGGGGTGTGCCCTCGTCATCAGACAGCTGTCGAGTCCTTCCAGGCATGGGAGCACAAGGCACCACATCTCTCCTCAGGCTACTCTCCTCACCACCAGGAGAGGAAGCTGCAGACGATTTGTCTTGGGCCTGGACTCTTGATTCCCAGTCTCGAGTTAACTGCTCCCAGGGACAGCAGAAAGGTGCCAGGGTGCCAAGCTTAACGTAGTTGGGCCGTTTTGCCGGAGGGCGTCTAAAGGAAATCAAAGAGGAGAACCAATTTTGAACAATTTAGGATGGACAATGAAAATAACCATGGCCACCGTACTCCATCTCTATTTTAAAAACAAACATACAAAAAAGTCTTCTAAGAAATACGATTTTAAAAAATAATAATAACCAACTCTAGTGGCTGAGCGTTTTTGTTTTCTTCGGTTTTTACTGTAATAGATGATGCACCCACGAAGTCGCCCTACGTGCATCACTCCGGGGAGCGCCACTCCTGAAGAGCTGCAGGTAAAGGGTGCTCCTGGAGCTGTGCAGTGATGCCCCTGAATACTCACAGGGTTTGAAGTTCAAAAGGTGCAGAAGGGGGACCTCCCTGGTGGTCCAGTGGTTAAGAATCTGCCTTCCAATGCAGGGGACGCAGGTTCGATCCCTGGTCAGGAAACTAAGATCCCACATGCCATGGAACAACTAAGCAACTCTGAGCCCACACACTCTGGAGCCCTCGTAACCCAACTAGAAAGCCTATGCACCGCAACTAGAGAGCCTGCGTGCCACAACTACTGAGCCTGTGCACCACAACTAGAGAGAAGCCCGCACACCACAACTAGAGAGCGCACCACAACTAGAGAGAAGCCCACGCGCTGCAACACAAGATCCCACGTGCTGCAACTAAGACCCGATGCAGCCAAAAATAAAAAAAAATTTTTTTTAAAAAGGTACAAAAGGGGTGACGGTGAAGTTTCTCTCTCACCCTTGACCTCTGGTGACCCAGCTGTCCTCCACAGAGACAATATCATCATCTGTTTCTTATATATCCTTCTAGAGACATTTTATAAACTTACAAGCAGATATATACATATTTCTTTTTTTACCCATTTTACACAAATGGTGGCAAACCGATCCTGTACTCTTTTGCTTAACTTTATTCATTTAACAAAATATCTTGGAGGTCATTTTATATTAGCACATCAAGACATCCCTCATTCTTTAGCACAAGTCTTATCCCACTGGATGGTTTATACCTTATTTAGACAGTCCTCTCCTCGAGGACATTTTGGTTATTTTCAAGCTTTTGCTTCTACAAACGATGCTGCCATGAATGACCTTGAACATGTTGTACAAGTACAAGTATATCCACAGGATAAAGTCCTGGGAGTGGAAGTGCTAAGGCAACGAGTATTATTAGCACTTGCAATTCTGACAGATATTCCAAACTGCCCTCCACATGGGTGATACCAAATGACTTTTCCAGCAACATGTAAGTGAGGGAGAACCTTCAAAAAACCACTAACTAGTGGGAACCAGGGCCTGCTCTGGTATGTAATGACCCCAAGAGGTAGGGAGCAGCCTGGCCATGGGCCCTTCCGGGCTGGGGTACTCTGTGGGAGTCCCAGCCTGCACCCTCAGGCTGATGGTCTCCTCGGGGACAGGCCCAGACATTCCTTCCCCCCTCTGTTTCTTACTGTGTGCTATGCCCTAGGACCTCAAATGGAAATGAACCTGTACACTTAATCAGAGGTTCAGTTTGAGCCTATGTTCTGGAGACTGAACCAAATGTGTTCTGGCCTCCTGAGAGGGGCAGCTGGTGAAAAACCCTCTCAGGGTACTTGCTTCACCCAGAAACTTTTAAAAAGAGAGACGGGCAGTTTATAAAAAGAGAGACAAAAAATGGTGAAAACACTTAAGAGTACCCAACCTCACTTGTAAGCAAACAAACAAAAACTGAGAACGGTAAGATGCCATTTTTTCATGTATGTTTTGTCAGTATTAAGATTGGTAAGAACTTCCCTGGTGGCGCAGTGGTTAAGAATCCGCCTGCCAATGCAGGGGACACGGGTTTGAGCCCTGGTCCGGGAAGATCCCACATGCTGCGGAGCAACAGAGCCCATGTGTCACAACTACTGAGCCTGCGCTCTAGGGCTCGCGAGCCACAACTACTGAAGCCCGTGCACCTAGAGCCTGTGCTCCACAACAAAGAGAAGCCACGACAACTAGAGAAAGCCCGCATGCAGCAACAAAGACCCATTGCAGCCAAAAATAAATAAATAAATAATTTTTTTGATTAATTAAAAAAATAAAATAAAAGATTGGTAATAGCCCACGTTATCGAGACGTGAGGGAAAACAGGCACCCTCGGAACTAGCGGTAAAATTCTACACTAATACAAATAGCCATTTGCCAATGGTATGTCAAATCCTCAAAGCATGCAGCTTTTTTTTCTTTTTAACTAGAAATCTTATTTATGAGATTGAGCCTAAGGTCCTTCTTTGCCTTCTTTCCGCTACAGCTCCTCTCAAGTGATAGCTCTTTCTTTTTCACACCCCACAGGCCTAGGGGTGGGCACATTCCTCCTGATGCCCCCAGACCGCTTTTCTTCTCCTTCCCGCTCCCCTGAGGCACAAGCCATCAGATAAACCTGGCTCTCCCTGCTCAGCCAAGGCCTCGGTCAACTCCCCAGGCACCCCATTCCCCGCCACTCTGCCTTCTCCTCCATCCCAACCCATTCATCCTTCTAGTACCCTGGCCCACCAGAAACTTCTCACACCTTTTACTTCCCCCCATCTCAACCACCCACTCTCCTGGTCACACCTTACCTTTTGGTCACTGCCAACACTTGCTCCACCTTAAAATCTCAATTTCAAGTATCCTTCACTCAGAATGACGCCTCCTATGTTGCCTGCCCATTTACCTCTCCACGGCAACAATTCCTCAACCACTGGAACTTCCTACGGTAAGTCCCCTACATACGAATGAGTTCCGTTCCAAGAGCGAATTCATAAGTCCAATTTGTTCGTAAGTCCAACAAAGTTAGCCTAGGTACCCAACTAACACAATCGGCTATATAGTGCTATAATAGGTTTATAATATCAATACTTTTCACACAAATAATACATAGAAAACAAACACAAAAAATAAAGAAAACATTTTTAATCTTACAGTACGGTACCTTGAAAAGTACAGTAGTACAGTACAACAGCTGGCGTACAGGGGCATCGAGTGAACAGGCAAGAAGAGTTACTGACTGGAGGAGGGAGAGGAGGTGGGAGATGGTAGAGCTGAAGGATCCTCAGCAATAGGAGACGGAGGGCAGGCTGCAATCTCACTCACGCCTGACGCTGATGGAACACACGTTCACATCGTTGAAAGTTCGCAACTTGAAGGTTCGTATGTAGGAGACTTACGGTATTCGTTTACCACTTCATCCCTGCTCACTACCGTCCTCACGTCTCTCTCCTTGGAAGCCTAGATGCCACAGTTCCTAAGAGAGTCACTCCCTTTACACATACCCCCAAGTCCCTCCTCCGGCAAAGCCCCTGCTGGTTACATTCAACCCTCCACTACCCCACGCCAGCACCTCGTTGGCGGAACATGGCTGGGGAAGAACATGCAGTAGTCCCGAAGGGTCTCACTATCAACACAACTTAAGTGGACTCCTACACTTCTTACAAATCTGATACGTTTCTCCAGTCGATTCTATCTTCCACTCTCCCAGAACACTGTTTATATCAATTCCTCTCTCCTCAAATCTCCAACAGCCTCTCTGCCCCTTATTCCTAGATGATAACCTTGCCTATTTTTCAGAGAAGACGGTCACAGTCAGACTACTACCCAACCTCTGCGCAGAGTCTAGCCTACCGAAATCTGTATTCACATTTTCAGAGTCAGCCTTCCAGCCTTACTAAAAATAAGACAGCTAAGCCTGACCCTAAGGAATGCCACTCCTCCCCTTATGCCCTGGATGCCACCCCGTCTTCCTCACTCAAGGGCTTTGCTCTGGCCATTTTACCCTCCCTCCCCTTGCCTGGATTCCTCCCACTAGTGTAGAAACACGTACTTCCATCAAGAATAAGCCCCACAAGGGCACAGCAGACTTTGCCCGTCCTGTCCCCTGCTGCAGCCTCAGTGCCTAGAAAGGTTTCTGACACATGGCAAGTTCTAAGTCAACATGTGCTAAACGAATAGATCAGACAAATACGTAGAGATACAAATGGAAAGCTGTTCACAGAAGCACAGAGCAGAAATTCAGAAAGAAACTAAAGGGCCACTGATAGATCACAGGACAGCCATACTGCATTGGCAAACGACACCTCACTGGGCAAACCTGGCCCACTGCCTGTTTTTTGTATGACCCGCAAGCTAAGAATGGTTTTTACATTTTTCAATGGTTGAAAAAAAACACAAGAGGGAATTCCCTGAAGGTCCAGTGGTTAGGACTCCGCGCTTCCACAGCAGGGGGCCCGGGTTTCATTCCTGGTTGGGGAACTAAGATCCCACAAGCTGCGCGGTGCGGCCAAAAAAAAGAAAAAAGGAAAGAAAAAAACACAAGAGAATAATATCGTGTGGCACATGAAAATGCTATGAAATTCAAATAGGATTGTCCATAGCGTGAGCCTGGAACACAGCCGTGCTCACTCATTTATGCGTCCTCTGAGGCTGCTTTCATGCCACATGGCAGAGTTGAGCAGCTGCCATGGAGACCAAAGGGCCCACAAAGCCAGAAATAGTTATCATCTGGCCCTTTACAGAAAGAGTTTGCCAACTTTTGGTTTAGAGTCATATTTATTGATATGGGAAAACTTTCCATAATACACAGCTAAATGAAAAAAGCAGGTTTCAAAATAGTAGATGTAATACAATGCCTTAAAAAAAGTTTGTGTCTACGAAAAATTTACATACATAAAAAAATCGAAAGGGTGAGAGATAAGTATTACTGTCAATTATTATTTAACAAGCATGGAGAAGCCCCTGCACACTATGGGAGGCGTAGGATGTACAACACACAATGGCTGCCCTCAAAGGGCTTGTAAACCAGCAATCCAGGAACGTATCCCCGTTCACTCACTCACTCATTCATCCATCATTCAAACAATAGCTGGAAAGCCAAGCCAACTGTGGCCAAGCCTGTCTCTAGAGTTGCAGCCGTGCACAGGAGAGCACAACTGTGGAGCTCACAGTCAAGGAAATACAACATTCAATTAGTCACCCATTCATCAGTCAACAAAAAAACAGGTATTAAGGCCCACTGTGCACTAGGCACCGGCTAGATACTGCAGATGCCACAACAAACAAGAGTTTTTGTGCTTCCCGAAGTCTACAGTTCAGTAGGAAATACAGGTGCCCTATGTTTCCTTTCCAGAGTATAAAGGAAATAAAGCCCCTCACTGGCAACTCCTCCAATGGAAAAGAAAAAAGTCTAGATGGATAGATACCAAAATGTAAAAACAGTGCTATCTCTCTGGATAAAAGGAATACACCAGTTTATGAAGTATTTTTGTATGTTTCCATACTTTCATGAAAATTCATAAGTATGTACTCCATCTATAACCATTATGAAAGACACAATTTCCATTTTGAGGAGGCAGGGCTCAGTAGCGGGAATCAATTAACAAGCGCCCGGAACTCAGGTCCACAGCTTAGGTGTACACCATCATCAGTGAAGCAAATAACAAAGAGAAAGGCTTGTAATCTGCATGGGCTATAAAATCTAGATATAGGGCAATCTCCTGACCTAAGTAGCATCTTCTTAATTATGTCTTGGGAATGTTGACAAGTCTAAGAACTCCACATTATATAGTAAGAGTCCCTGAAGCCAGGACAAACATGATTGTTCAATGTGTCTTCCCCTTAAGACATCAAACTAGGGACTTCCCTGGTGATGCAGTGGTTAAGAACCCGCCTGCCGGGCTTCCCTGGTGGCACAGTGGTTAAGAATCCGCCTGCCAATGCAGGGGACACAGGTTCGAGCCCTGGTCCAGGAAGATCCCACATGCTGCGGAGCAACTAAGCCCGTGCGCCACAACTACTGAGCCTGCTCTCTAGAGCCCGTGAGCCACAACTACTGAAGCCCGCGTGCCACAACTACTGAAGCCCGCGTGCCTAGAGCCCATGCTCTGTAACAAGAGAAGCCACCACAATAAGAAGACTGCGCACCTCAACGAAGAGTAGCCCCTGCTCGCCACAACTAGACAAAGCCCACACTCAGCAATGAAGACCCGACGCAGCAAAAAATAAATAAATTTATTAAAAAAAAAAAAAAAGACATCAAACTAGAGAAGCCAGTTTCTTACCTTTTGTACTTTTCAAGAAGATTCTTAGCTTGCTCTTCAGCAAAGAGAATCCCAGCAGGGCAGTCTGGGAAATCACCTGGGACATTAGGTGACCTTTTATACTGAGAATGCACTACAGTCTCTTTTAATCCTCCAACTCTTGCACCTCGATAGATCTAAAAGAAATGCCAGAAAGATCCTGTCACTATACCAACTTAAAGTGAAACTGCTAAATTCTTTGTATGGAGAAAAATGGGAAACCTAAATACCCATCAAAAATAGAATGGATAAATACACTGGGGAACTACCCCATGATGGGTTACCATACAATAGTAAAAATGAATGAAATAGAGCTTCACTAATCAACATGGAAAAATCTCAATGTTGAGTGAATATTGCAAGTTGCAAAAGCATTTATACAAGGAATAAAGTTTAAAAACATGTCAAATATAGCTATTTTATTTTAGGATATACACACACACTTAATAAAGCTATAAAAACATGCATGATAGTGACAAACACCAAAAATAGGACTCGTGATTCCTTTAGAAGGAGAGAGGGAAATGGGATTGGAGAGGGATACACAGAGCGCTTCCAATGAACCTGTAATGTCTTATTTCTTAAGCTGGATGGCAGGTGAAAGGTACACAGGTATACCTTCTGTATGCTTAAAACAGTTCATAATTTTAAAGTTAGATTTAAAAATATTCCCACTCCTAAATGATTAACTGAATGTCCTTTGCACTATGCATAATCACTAAAATTAATTATCTGCCTGAATCTAACGGTCTTACATGTCATGTCCTTTATGCTTTCTAGCTCAAAGTAATTATTTAACCAGGAAAAAAAAACACACACATTAGATTTTTAATAAAATTTTTCGCTGCAGTTAATAAAAGAGGAATAAATGGAACAGCACGTAAAAAAAAAACTGTATTCTATACATCTATAAAAACGAAGTCTTTTGGCTTTTAAACTGTAACAAATTTCAAGTAAAGAAACCTCAACATTTTGTTGCCACTATTATTCAAAAATCAGGCCACTTTTAAAACCTCAAAAATTCAAAAAATGTCAGCACAACTCTTAGTAATGAAAACCGGGCTCCAGGGACTCTATGAAGTATCTTATATCCAGGATTATAGCTCAAAGGGCAGAAAACTAGCACTCAATTTCTAGGTCGTGTGTAAAGTCAGGAACATTTTCAGTGCTTGGCATTCACTAGGAATGTATTTTAAATGTTGTAACTGTTGGTCAGAATCGAAGAGTAACTTACAAATGGAATCCAGAAAGCCATGCCCCAGCCCTTTGGGAGGAGGACATCCCAGCCACTTCCCCAGCCTCGCTGGTCATCACCAGTCACTTTTCCTGGCTGTTGAATCAAAAGTATAGGAACCTTGGATTCATGGGGACCTAAAAAAAGCTGTGACCCGGGCACCAGCAATTCACTCCTCTTCCGGTTTAAATCCTGAAGTGGAAGAAAATAATTCAAGACAAACAACCCTAGTCTTCCGGGAGATCCTACTGGGTCTCCCTATAAGCAGCTTTACAAAGTTCAAGGCTCTTTTAAAAAGCAAGAAAAAGGTGTTCTCAATAAATAAATGTGAGCCATTTTAAGTACAAGGTATTTCTCCCAGGATGATTTTCCTCTATACAAGTGCTTTGGTAGAAAATGCCAAATTGTCTTAAATTAGAATATACTAAGTGATTCAAAGTAATAAAATAATATACATTCATTCTGCTAATTCCTTATCTATCAGGATTAATCTTACATTGTGATACTCTGTCCCTACATTTAGTTTGGTTAAGATTGGTGGTCATGAAGTAAAAGGGCTATAAACAAGAACTTCTCAAGGAGGGGCACGTGGGAAAATACTCCAGCTTTTAAGAAAATTTCTCAGCAGGTCTTAAAAGAGAAGATGCTATAAATGATCTATTAAGTGGACTGCAGGGAGTGGATAACAACATCCTTGCAGTCTTGCCAGGTGGAGACAGGCCTGACGCTCAATTGAGAAGACTACACAGGAGACCACCTCCACGCTACAGTCTAACTCACGAATGCCCTTCATGCATGACCAAGTCCCGAGTCTCCTTTTTTTACCTTTGGTCAAGTTTCCACTACCTTCTACATATTGGGAATTCCAAAATATCTATCTCTTTAGTCCCAACTTTTCCTTCTGGGATAGAAACCTGTCTCCTGGACATCTGCTCCTGGGACGTCCTGAGGCCCCTCAGTTTATCTGAGACTAAACTCATCTTCCCCGCTGCGTCACTCTCCTCCTGTGTGCCCCGGCTGGCTGGACGACATACAATTCTCACAGTTCATTAGCTCATTCATTCATCCTTTCAAATGTTTAGTCTTCATTCATTTACTTGTTCATTCAAATATTTCCTAAGCACCTGTTATATGCCAGGCACTTAGCTAGAACTTGGGAAGACAGCAGTGACAAGTCAGACCTGGCTCTGCCTCTCTTTTAGCTGAGCTCCTAAAACCAAGCTAGACCATTAGGACCTAACCCACAGGCCTCCTCCTTTCTCACTTCCCATCTTCCAATCAACCACTGAGTCTAGGCAGTTTTACCTTCCAGGTATACGTATTAAACCCCAGCCCCTCCACTCCAGGCATACTGCCACACTTCAGGCCCCCATCATGCCATCTGGACTACTTCAAGGGTCTCTTCTAAGCCATCCAACCACAAGCCCTCTCTCCAGCTCTTCCGCCCCTTATTCCCGTCTCTAGTCTCCGTAGCACTCCCAGACTGAAATCTGATCACGTCATGGCCCAACTTAAAATCTTCAATGGCCCCTGCATCTTCAGTCCAAATCCAAAAATGCCTCAAGGTCTTTTATGCTATAGCCCCTTTTTATCTCCTCAGTTCCTTCTCCTACCCCACCCTTAACTCCAAGATACTGATCTACTTGGAGATTCCTGAACATGCCATCCTGTTTTTGGCCTGGGCCCTTGCCCTCGTTCTCAACTCCAACAATCCTTCCTCCACTGTAGCCTTGGCTCCTGGCCCCTGGCCGCCAAGAAGCCTGGTTAATTCTCACCACACACCTAAGAGTTAGCTCAAATACCACCTCCTCCACCCAGGAAGCTTTCCCCAGTTTCCCTAGTCTGGGCTCAGTACCCCTTCTTTGGGCTTCCTTTGTACTCTGTACTTCTTCAACCTAATCCTAGTCATCTACCCCATTATCTAATACAATACCTGGTGCTGATAGGAGCTCAATCATGGTGAAATTAATGACAGAGAACATTTAAGGGGAAAAATAGTAAAAGAAAAACAAATTAAACCATAAGATTATCATTTCAAGAAGAAGTCTTTGTATTAACCTTTTCTAGAGATTATTCTTCTCTAAGAACGGAAAATAGCATTGTATATATCGTAAGGGATCCAAAAATTGAAAATAAAAGGAAGTCTATGGGATTCTATTAAATATGAAATAACGTTCATGGTCTCTAGAGTGATGAATTTCAGCCTGTTTTCACGACTTTACCATTAGTTACCTGATCCGAGATTTTATTCTCTGTGACACTCTTACAGATATCTTGGTTCCAAAGAAAGCTATGCGAACACTCCACAGGCACACCCTCCAGAAGCAGCTGTCTAACTTTCTCATTATCTAAGAGGGAAAAGAAATAGCCTTAAACCACATTCCTTAGATCAGTGAGGTCAAATTCTAAACAAAGCCAGGTGACCTTTTCTTACAAGAAACTATTCTATAGGCTCCTCTAGAAGCCTAACTTCTCTAGAGGAATTTATTTACTTGGGTAGAAATTGTTATTCTTTCAGTTGGTTTCATAATCTGTGAAACAGCAAAGGCTCCTAAACTTATTTCTTTGACATTTATTTTTAGTCTGTAAGATGCAAACATTACATTAAATTGCCTCTAAATATCTGCCTGATTCCACATTTAAGATAATCACGTTCTAGGCATCACTGCAGAGGCGAACCATTTCTTGATTATATGCTCTTGACAGCACAAATCATATTTTAACTATTGGCTTCAGGGCTCTCTATATCATCCCTGACCCAATGGTCTTGAGCCAACAGATACCATCCTTTTCTTCTGTCCTATTACTTCAAGTCTCTGATAACCCTTTTTTATTGAATTGAATGTATTCCTTTCTGTAAAACGTATTTTTCTCAGTCCTTTAAAACGAATATATTTGTTGTGAAATATGTTGTTTCATCCCTTTAAACCAGCTACACCATGCCAAAAAGTACTCTAGTGGGAAAGGAGGAGGAATTTTTTCAGTTATAAACATATATATTGATAGAAGAGACTTCCTACATGCAATTTACTTAAACACTAGGGGGAAAAAAATCTTTCAAATCTTACTTTGTTGGACTGAAGAATTAAAAGTAAAAAGTCAGACAATTCATGAGTTTAGGCTAAGGTCCTAAAATGCCAACACAGAAAGGTCACTCAACCTGCATGGGTCTGACGGCTGACAAAAGTAAGTTGGAAGTGACTTGGCCATAATGTGACAGATATCAGGGACAAACAAGTTAGAAAAAACTAAACTGGTGAAAAGATCTGAGATGAAAGCTCCTTAAAAGCAGCAACTGCTTCTAGTGCAGCTGGAGAGAATAACCAGCAGCATCTCAAGTGACAAGGCGTGTGCTGTAAAAATTCACACGGCCTGTCTAGGAGCAAAAAAGTCCCATCAAACAGCTGTCTGCCGAGAAGGCTTTCCTGTGGAGTGCTGCCATAGATCTGAGTGACAGAGCTGGGATTTTATTCAGATTTGGCTGCAGACAAAAGAGATGGCTAATACGTAGGGTGTAAAGGCATAGGAAAGCACAACTTCATCTTCAAATATTCTAAAAAATACTAAGTAAAAAGATGAAACAAAGTAGATGGTACATCCAGACAATGGAATATTATTCAGCACTAAAAAGAAATGAGCTATCAAACAACCTAACCCAAAAATGGGCAGAAGACCTAAATAGACATTTCTCCCAAGAAGATATACAGATTGCCAACAAACACATGAAAGGATGCTCAACATCATTAATCATTAGAGAAATGCAAATCAAAACTACAATGAGATATCATCTCACACCAGTCAGAATGGCCATCATCAAAAAATCTAGAAACAATAAATGCTGGAGAGGGTGTGGAGAAAAGGGAACACTCTTGCACTGCTGGTGGGAATGTGAATTGGTACAGCCACTATGGAGAACAGTACGGAGGTTCCTTAAAAAACTACAAATAGAACTACCATATGACCCAGCAATCCCACTACTGGGCATATGCCCTGAGAAAACCATAATTCAAAAAGAGTCATGTACCAAAATGTTCATTGCAGCTCTATTTACAATAGCCAGGAGATGGAAGCAACCTAAGTGTCCATCATCGGATGAATGGATAAAGATGTGGCACATATATACAATGGAATATTACTCAGCCATAAAAAGAAACAAAATTGAGTTATTTGTAGTGACGTGGATGGACGTAGAGTCTGTCATACAGAGTGAAGTAAGTCAGAAAGAGAAAGACAAATACCATATACTAACACATATGTATGGAATCTAAGAAAAAAAAAATGTCATGAAGAACCTATGGTTAAGATGGGAATAAAGACACAGACCTACTAGAGAATGGACTTGAGGATATGGGAAGGGGGAAGGGTAAGCTGGGACAAAGTGATAGAATGGCATGGACATATACACTACCAAACGTAAAATAGATAGCTAGTGGGAAGCAGCTGCATGGCACAGGGAGATCAGCTCGGTGCTTTGTGACCACCTAGAGGGGTGGGATAGGGAGGGTGGGAGGGAGGGAGAAGCAAGAGGGAAGAGATATGGGAACATATGTATATGTATAACTGAGTCACTTTGTTATAAAGCAGAAACTAACACACCATTGTAAAGCAATTATACTCCAATAAAGATGTAAAAAAATAAATAAATAAATAAATAAAATAAATGAGCTATCAAGCCATGAAAAGACAGGAAAGAACCTTAAAAGCATATTACTATGTGAAAGAAACCAATCTGAAAAGGCTACATGCTGTATGATTCCAACTATGTGACATTCTGGAAAAGGCAAAACCATAGAGACTGTTGAAGGATCAGGGGTTGGAAGCAGTGAGAAAGGGATGAAAAGAGAGAGCACAGCTGACTTAGGATAGTGAAACTATTCTGTGTGATACTATAATGCCAAAGCAGAGTATGACTGAAGGCAAAGGAGGCCTTTTAAGTCAACAGTCTTCATTACTGAGAAAAAAATATTATCAGCTGAGTCAGCATGCCCCTCAGTGTGCCCAGAATGACTGTCAATTCCGTGCAAATTCTAAGTCCTTCCCCCAAGACTCACATAAAGCACATTCTCTTTCATCTCGGACCAAAGCTAATTGACTACATAACTCCAGAATTGTGACTTAAAGGTTGAATAGCTTATCTTCTCCTTTCTTAAATGTATTTGAAGATTACCAGATTTTAAAATTTCCTTAAGTGTTTCTTAGAGAAGCAAGGGAAATGAATAAAAGGTTTAATCATTTGGGATTCAAATGAACCAAAGTTACAGCCTTCAAATTCACTCTATTTTAAATTAAATTTGCAGAACAGTTAAAAAGGCCCAGCTGAAGCTATCAGATATTTTTTCTCCCAAGAGCAGAAACTGAGAAGTCATGGCAATAATGACCAATAACTGGGAACTTGAGAAAGTCAACTGTTTGGGGTACACGGTAATAGAGAGGGTATAAAGAGAAAGACTAAAAGGAGCCCATGAGCACAATGTAAGGTCAGTATTTTCTAAAGCAAATTCATCTCTGGAAGACAAAGACTAGTTAAAATAATCTAACAAAGCAAACCAGATGTTAAGGAGAGCAAATACTAAAAGAACAGATAGTAGAGCAGAACTTGTATTTTTAAATTTCACCCAGAAAGCCAGTTCTTTACACAGTGAAATGCTGTGTTAATGAAGTTGAAAAGATTCGCAAAAACATATTGTTAATATTTATCAAACTCAAGAAATGAATGATAGGACTTCCCTGGTGGCGCAGTGGTTAAGAATCCACCTGTCAATGCAGGGGCCACGGGTTCGATCCCTGGTCCGGGAAGATCCCACATGCCGCGGAGCAACTAAGCCCGTGCACCACAACTACAGAGCCTCTGCTCTAGAGCCCACGAGCCACAACTACTGAGCCCGCGTGCCACAACTACTGAAGCCCGGGCACCTAGAGCCCGTACTCCACAACAAGAGAAGCCACTGCAATGAGAAGCCCGTACAACGCAACGAAGAGTAGCCCCCCGCTCGTCACAACTAGAGAAAGCCCGCATGTAGCAACAAAGACCCAACGCAGCCATAAATAAATAAATAAATAAATGAAAATAAATTTATTTAAAAAAGAAAAAGAAAGAAATGATCAAGTAAACTTTTTCAAAGCACCTAAGGATACGCATCATCACCTCAGGGTCTTCACTGAAAGAGAAAACCATTTCCATTTCTGTACTCTATTCTACTCTCAATATTTCTGACGCTCAAGTGTGTGGTTGTTTTTCCCATAGCAAACAATTCTCTGACACCAGCTGAGTGTCCTACAATTTAACTCAATCCTGACGCTACCTACCTAGAGATAGCATCAGATCCCACAGGTTAAGGGCTCAGTCCCACAGACAGCTCCCACTTCAGATGCCAATTTTAAGTCCTGACCAACTGGCTATAAATTGGCCAAGTCCAACAGTTTGCTAGAATGGCTCCCAGAACTCAGGAAAACAGTTCACTTACTACATTACTGGGTGAGTTTTTAATAAAAGGATACAGCTCTGAAACAGCCAGATGCAAGAGATGCACAGGGCAAGGTAAAGGGGAAGGGGTGTGGCGCTTCCATGCCCTCTCTGGGCACCCCACCACCGAGCACCTCCAAGGGTTCAGCAAACAGGAAGCTCTCCAAACTCCACTCTAGGATTTTTATGGAGGTTTCAGCAGGTAGGTATGATTGATTGGCCATTAGCGATTAAGCTTAATCTCCAGCCCCTCTCCCTTCTCAGGGAGAGAAGGGGTGGCGCCTGAAAGTTCCAACATTTTGGTTGGTTCCCCTGGCAACCCGCCCCCAACCTTAGGAACTTTACCAAAAGACACCTCATTAACATAAATTCAGGTGTGGTTGAAAGGGGCTTGTTAGGAATAAGAAAAGTCTCTCCTTTTAGCCTTTAAGGCTCTTGTCACTTAGGAAATTACAAGAGTTTTAGAAGCAAGGTGCCAGGAACCATGGACAAACACCAAAACATGTATTCCTTATTACCTCACAGTATCATACTGCTGTATCTTCTCTTTTCCAAGCTCTCTATAATTCCCAGCACACATAAGAAGATAAATTGTTTATGTTATGCAAGTCAGGCAAACCCTTCCTATGGTTTAAGTAGCACCAGAATTGATCTGTTTTGTCCAAGTCAAAACAAAGAATGACTTCAGATATGGAAAGAGAGACTGGAAGTTATGTCAGAGAATTAAGACTATCATGACCTTAAGATTCTTCTAAGGATTCACCTTTTATTAATTGATCCAGCTCATCAAGGTATATTTCTAAAATTAGTTTTGAATTGTCATCCCAGATGGTATGTTACATTTGTTAATAATATTTGTGTAATACTAAATCCTTAAAAAGTTTACTTTTTTATATAGCTCACATGCCGATACTTCTTCAAAGAAATTACTTAAAACAGGTTTTTTTTTTTTTTTTTTTTTTGCGGTACGCGGGCCTCTCACTGCCGCGGCCCCTCCCATTGTGGAGCACAGGCTCCGGACGCGCAAGCTCAGCGGCCATGGCTCACGGGCCCAGCCGCTCCTGCGGCATGTGGGATCTTCCCGGACCGGGGCACGAACCCGTGTCCCCTGCATCGGCAGGCGGACTCTCAACCACTGCACCACCAGGGAAGCCCTAAAACAGGTTTTAATAAAATACAACAATAAGATTGGTGGCCACGATGGTGAAGTAAGACCCTGAACATACCTCCTCACATGGGCACACCAAAATTACAACTGTTTACAGAGCAACTATCTATGAGAATGTCTTGAAGACTAGCAGAACAGGCTCTCCACGACTAAAGATAATAAAGAAGGAACCAGATAGGAGAGGTGGAGACATGGTAGAGTCAAGATACACACCCCTGGGTAGGCGACCCACAAACAGGAGGAGAATCATAACTGCAGAGTTTCCCCGAGGGAGCAGGGGGACCGAGCTCCTCATCAGGTACCCCAGCCTGGGGGTGCTGCATAGAGAGGATGAGCCTGTACAACGTCTGGCTTTGAAGGCCAGCTGGGCTTGAGAACAGGAGAGCTGGAGGGCTACAGAAAACACAGACTCCACTCTTAAAGGGTACACGTAAAATCTACATGTTCCAAGTCCCAGCACAGAGGCAGTAATTTGAAAAGAGCCACTTGTTGATCTTCGAGAGTTTCCCAGAGAGGCAGAAGGCAATTGGGAGTCCTCCTGGGGACACAGATCTGGTGAGGATGTGGAGAAAAGGGAACCCTCATACACTGCTGGTGGGAATGTAAATGGGTGCAGCCACTGTGGAAAACAGAATAGAGGTTCCTCAAAAAACTAAAAATAGAACTACCATACAATCCAGCAATTCCACTTCTGGGTATATTTCCAAAGAAAATGAAAGCACTAATTCGAAAAGATACATGCACCCCTATGTTCACTGCAACATTATTTATAACAGCCGAGGTATGGAAGTGTCCATCTACAGATGAATGGATAAAGAATATGTGGATATGAATATGTGGATGTGGAATGGATAAAGAATATATGACACTTTGTCATTTCCAACAACATGGATGGACTTGGAGGATATTACACTAAGTGAAATAACTCAGAGAAAGACAAATAGCACATGATATCACTAATATGCGGAATCTAAAAGACAAAACAAATGAACAAACGTAACAAAACAGAAACAGAGTCCTAGATACAGAGAACAAACTGGAGGCTGTGAGAGGGGAGACGTGGGGGGGGGGGGATAAGTGAAATAGATGAGGGAGATTAAGAGATACAAACTTCCAGTTATAAAATAAGTAAGTCATGGGGATGTAATGTACAGCATGGGGAATATGGTCAGTGATATTGAAATAACTTTGTATGATGACAGATGGTAGCTAGACTTATCCTGATCATTTGGTAATGTATAAAAATATTGAACCACTATGTTATACACTTGAAACTAATATAATATTGTAAATCAATTATACTTTGATTATTAAAAAACACAATGACATAAGACGGTAAGCTTTAATAGTAGAAACTAAATCATGTTTTTCAAGATAGACTTTAATTTTCCTTGAACTGATTTATATTAAGACAAAAGGCTTAGGAAGAATTGAATACTGCCTTATTCCAAAAAAGGGTTTGAGGCAGCAAGAGAAACTAAGCAGAGTTTAACTACAGTTTTGAGATGATTACGACAGTAAACATTTATTGGTGTAGTAGACGCTGTTAACTTTTATGGTTGTTCCAGACCATATTGCTATTAAAAAAGAAAGAGGCAACAATGAATTGATTAAAGTGTCAGGCTCCGTAATTAACTAACTTACCTATATATCTTAAACTCCTCCCTCATCCAATCCACCTTTCATGTGAAGTTCTGGCAGAGTACTTTATTGCCCCCTTAATAAGCTATCTAACTACATGTGAAGGTAAAAAAAAAATTCTGAAGTTGTTTCTACACACACCTGTATCCTTTCTCCAAAAATTCATAAGCTGATTTTAATCATTCTTCCAATTAACCGTGTTTAAATGACAGTAAATACGAGACAGGATCACAATTGCAGCAAATCGCAATTTTAGACTAAAATTTTAGCCAGCCCCTACCCATCCCCCACCGTGTCACCCCAAAGAACTCCTGCAGGCCACTCTACTGAGTCTACACCAAGACGTCTTACCCTTCAGCACCTGGGATGGCCTTGCCAGGATTCGAACCTGGATCATCTGTATGGTCAGACAGAGGCTTCCAAAGAGCACAAGACCAGCTGCGGGTGCAGATCCCTTCCTCACAATTAAAATTCTGCAAAGCCAGGCATTTTCAGAGAACCAAGTTTGCAGAGACAGGTTTTACTTAGATACTAAAAATAGAGAACTCAGGGGAAAAAATGAACATAATGATCAGGCTACATGTTTACAGCTAAAAGATACTTCCTCATACACATCTCCTTTGATCATAATCACCTTGAAAGGTAGGCAGGTAAAGACTGCCCTAATTCTTCTACAGATAAAGTTACTGCAGAAGTGTCACAGGCAGAACTCTTCTAATGGGACTGACTGCTCTAAATAGTAAGGAAAACCAGGTTGTCTCAGGAACTTTACCTTGGCATTTTTCTGGATTGGGCAAAACTCTGGACCTCTTTTGAGGCAAATTTATTCGTGGATCACCAACTGTCAGTCCCAGAATAGTACCTGCTGGAATTTCTGCTGGTGATGTTATTCCTTTAGCAAAAAAACAAAACAAAACAAAAAGCAAACAAAAAGTTATTCACAAATACATATATATTTGCTTTTATTTTCAAATTTCTCTAATGAAACTTTCACCTTGGGCTAATTATGTAAAGACACGTATTCCCCTTTTTTTCCCCGAAGGTACTTTCAGAAAATAAATTAATGTTCATAAAGAGTGAAGTTTCTTACAAAAAGCATTAAATTAACATAACAGGTTATTTTACTACATGAGCATGTATGTTCGTATCAATAACTACAGGAGCTTCACACACAAATGCAATCATGTGAAGGTAAGTAAGATTTTAGTTTAGTAGCTGGCACACGCATTTATCTATAGCAATGGAATGCCAATTATTTAGAATACTAACACCTCATTTGTGCTTTCTTGCTGTATTTTAACAAACAGTTACAAGTTAAAAAGCACACTACATTTAGGTAGCTCAACTGCAAGATGCTCTTTTAACCCATTTCCCACTCTTCCCTTCTTCCCCAGTACAACCCAGTATCCCCCCTGTTATACCTCCCAACAATTCAAAGATGGTTTCCTGTCTGTGATGAAGGGAAACGTTATCAGGATTCCTGCAGGTTTCAATCCACCAACAGTGAGGTGTCTTCTCTGTGTCCTCTCCCTCCTGGAAAACAACAACTCCTGTTCACCAGACAAATAATGGATCAGACTTAATAATTTTGGTGAAAATCATTGTGCTATTGGCCCCATCCTTTTTTCCCTGTTTGTGGGAATGAATCTTTTGTGAGGGGAACCAGGGAAACTGTCACATCAGACTAATGATTCTTCTAATTACAGACAAGGACACAGGACTATACTTCTCTCAAGATTTCACAAACTAAGAAAAACATTCGTGGTTTTCTGAGAGACTACCTACCTAACTGACTGCACACCCGTGGTCTCTGTAGCACAGTGCCAACAAGAGATGCCGTGTTCTTCTCCCACTCTACCAACTTCATCACCACAGAATGAAGCAATAAAGTTTTCCTCGCCAAAGAAAAACCAAACCAATACCATTTGAAGAAATCTTCAGCAAAAGGATTTATTACTACTATAGTATTTCTAGAAATTTCAAGGAAGTTACACAAGTATTTTACTTGCCTTTTTTCTGAACAGAACTAGGAATTGGGAAAGGTTTCAAACAGCACTTCAAGTACCATAAGCATGCCCAGGAAGAGAACGTACAGCTATGATTCATAACAAAGTTCACTGAAGTAGGATGTGCCCCTACAGATTCTAACCTGTAATACATGTGCCCATTACCTCACACAAACTCAGGTGGCACAAACTAGTGGTTCAAAGTACAGGCCCTGGAACCAAACTTCCTAGGTTCAAATCCTCCCTCTGCAACTTATGAGCTAGCATGGAGTAACAACTCTGCACCAGGCACTGGGCTAAGCCCAGGGGACAGAGTAAAGAATGGGACTGCTCTGTCCTCGCCATCACGGAGCTCAGACTCTTATGAGACACGAACGTCGAACAAATATGCAAACAAATCTAGACGTAAATAGAGGAAATGTGCAAGATGGGATGAAAACAACAGGAGGGATATAATTTAACTTAGGGGATCAGAAAAGGATTCTAGAGGAAAATGATATAGATGTTGAAACTTAAAGAATGAGGGAGGCTTAGCCAAGAAGAGCGATAGAGGTGGGACATTCAGACAGGCTCTAAGGGAGGTGAGATCTGACATATTCTAGAACTGGAAGAAGGCCAGGGTGGCTGAAGTGCCAAGGGCGAGGAGAGACGAGGCCAGACAGGCGTGAAGGTATAAGATTACCAGTCAAATTAAGGGCTTTGGAATTTATCTCAAATACAATGAGAAGCTTTCCAAAAGCTTTTAATCAGGAAGTAGCACGATGTGAATAAATTTTCAAAATATCACTTTGCCTCCTGCGTGGAGAATAGAGTGAAAAGTGAGAGCAATGAAGGAAAGTTAAGAAGCTGCTTCAGGATCCAGGAAAGAGACAACAGTGGTTGAGACTACTGTGGAAACAGGGAAGAGGGAGAGAGAAGTCGTCTTTTTTTTCTTTTTTTAAATATCTGTCTTTTAACAGCTCAAACTCTGTTCAGATCTATCACCATATTCAACGTGTCCAATCTGCAAGAGGCACAGGCACTGAAGGGTTAATTGCACAAATACAGAAAAACAAACCGAATCTGAACCCAAAGTGTCTGATTCCTAATCTAGTCTCTACTCTCCAGACCTGCACTGTCAACATGGCAGCCACTAGCCACAGAGAACAGTTTGAATTTAACTGTTAGTTAATTAAAATTAAATAAAGGAACCAATTCACTTCCTCAGTCACGCTAGCAACTCGGTAGCTACATGTGGCTGGTGGCCCCGTAATGGACAGCACAAAGAAACATCACCCTCGCAGAACATTCTATTGGACAGAGTTGCACTCAACACACTGTTCTCAACCTGTTAGACATCACCCTTAAAACTAGCCCCAGAAAATATGCATCACACAAGTACAAACAAAAAAAACTAGCATATACTTTCCAGAATTTTAGGGCTCCCTGTTAGCTGCCTATGGAGAAGTTAAGAACCTTCTACAAGACTCAGAAGCTCAGGAGCAGCCTGTATTTAAATAAGAACAAGTCAGTTTACTTATTACATTCACTTAGATTTGCTCTTCTAGGAAAAGTGAAAGATAAAAGTCTTTGATAATCAGCATAAGTAGGGAAACAAACATTTATAAGCCATGGCCCAAAATGTTACCAAATTATGCTAGGTTTCACAAATTTGCTAAGAAGGAGGTGACCAGAATAAAACATGACAAGCACGTTTACTCTTACAGTGTGGACAGAAGCAGCTTTGAGTGCTTCAGTTAGGATGGAGTGGGAAAGTGGACCAATCAGCCGGAATCTGTTCATCTCCATCGTCAAATCACTGAAAGAAAGAAAAGGTCTTAAAATGGAAACTTCCACCGTATATGATGTCTGTTTCACCGGCAAAAACAGAGCACACCTTCACTGAAAACGGTCAGTAGGTTCAGAGCAAATTCAACCCATACCTGATTACAATGCCTGTGGTTGGAGAGATCCAAGAATACGGCTGAAGTGGATCTCTAGTTCCATCACCGATGACTTTTTTAATTGGTTTAGTATTTTCCTCATCATCTTTCCATTTTCTTTTCTTGCCAATTTTCTCTGTGGGCAGGTCAGTTTGGCTTTTTTCTTGGGATGGTGTCAGAAGGGGATCAGGGAGGCAGACAGTCGACTTGGTGGGTTCCACACACTGGCACACTGCTTTTATTTCCTCTAAGATATCCTAAGGATGTGTTTAAACATTTTACTTTTAAACTCTGGAATTTAAATACGTTTCGAATTTAAGTTGGTTTAGTTTATGTTATTTTTTCTACCTTTAAAAATGTACATTTTTATTCTTTACAAATTAAACTACATTTATCATCATCAAAAAGGTTTTTTGATTCCTCTGCACTTAGAACAAAAAAAGAACTCTGAAATGTCAAAGATTAATGAAAACAACATGAATACTCTGACCAGTTTTTTTAAAAACTAGTTTAAAGAGGAATTTGGAGAAAATTTACAGTCTACTGTATAAAAGCAGGGAGTATGATAAAAAAGGAAAGCTAAGCTAAATGCAGTATTAAAAAATCATCAGAATTACTCAAAACAGATTCTCATCATCAAACAGGCTCTCACAAGCACCTGAATACCAATGAACCCATTCAGGCTGATGGAAGCATTAGTCCCAGTGCACCATTTCAAGCCCTTTGCATAATAAGATTGGTTTTCATCTCTCCTTCTACTTAGGGCTTACTAAAAGTCAGGTCAAGATTTGCTCCACTCAATATTCACATAACTATCCTCCCTATATTCAAATACCAAGCTATCAATCAAACTTTTAGACTATTCAAATTTCTATAGCACTGATTTCTAACAGTCATCAAGAATACAGTGACAGAGTGATGAGGAAATACTGTCAAGGATTATACCTGTTTAAGACTTGGATGAAGCCATATCCACAAGTGCCTGCTCTCAGAAGTGTCACCAGGGGTCCTCTCAGCCTTCCAGATAAATGTCACAGGACCCAGCATTTCTCTAGGATATTTATTTGCCCGGTAAAGCATGAGACTACCTTGGCACTTTCCAGACAAACAGTGAACTGCTGCAAAAGTCAATCCTGACATAAACAGAAACAGAATTCTAAGATTTCAAGTGCTGAGACTGCATTATTAGTTCCTGATAGCCATACTGTTATTTATTGTCTAACTCCATGATGGATGAGGTGTTGGTTTCGATCACTGCTTAGATCAAGAAGTGATCAAAACCACCCAAGAAGTTCTCAGTTAAATATCTGAGTAAATGATTTAATGAGTTTTGAGTTTCCTCCTGCCTAAATTCACTCCACCAGAATAATGCTTCTCTCACTTTACACTCAACAATATTTGAAATGGCTGTAAAGCCACCCCAAGCTTTCCTTATATGAACATAGTCATTGGTAACATGAACTGTCTCAGTAAAGCGTGTTTAAATTCCAAAATGCTTACAGCAGACACTTGTTCATGAAATGAATACATATATAAAGACTAAAATAGGACTCTGGGCTTCCCTGGTGGCGCAGTGGTTAAGAATCTGCCTGCCAATGCAGGGACACGGGTTCGAGCCCTGGTCCGGGAAGATCTCACATGCCACAGAGCAACTAAGCCCATATGCCACAACTACTGAGCCTGCGCTCTAGAGCCCGAGAGCCACAACTAGTGAGCCCACGTGCCACAACTACTGAAGCCCATGCACCTAGGGCCTGTGCTCCTCAACAAGAGAGGCCACCGCAATGGGAAGCCCGCACACTGCAAGGCAGAGTAGCCCCCGCTCGCCGCCACTAGAGAAAGCCCGCACACAGCAACGAAGACCCAACGCAGCCAAAAATAAAATAAATAAATTTATAAAAACTAGAATAAAATAAAATGGGACTCAGCTCTGAAACAAGTTTACCTGTGTCTATGCTACACATTGGAGAAAGTGCCTTCAGTATTTCTTCCTCTTTGCCCTTCAACTCCAAACAACAGTAGTAGGATAAATCCTGCAAAAAGAGGGAGATACAATCAAAAGCTTGAATTTCCATTGAAAATGTAAGTGGCAGTGTCCTACTTTTTAGAAAGAAAATATGTGTTTTATCCCATATTCACAGATAAGTTCCAAGTAGGGTGTAAAAACTACTGCCTCTAAGTAACGGATTATTCCTCTCCAAAACCTAACTAAAGTAAAAAGAATCAGAGTAGAATAAGCAAGACAGTAATAAATTCAGCAATATTACGTTAAGCTTGCTCACTTTGGTTACCTAATTCAGGACCTCAGGATTACTAAACACTGAGCCTAAAGACACATGTGGCAGTTTATCCCACATTTCTCCACTGCTCAGTCTTGACCATGATATCCAAATTTGACTAAGCAATGGCACAAGGAAAACTGAGAGCAATCAGAGTAAGGCCATACCAACTTAAATAAGATGAAGAGAGCTCAGACTGAGCTAATAAAATCAATTACATTAAAGAACTATAATAATGGTTAATGGATACTGAAAGGTTACTTAAGTGCTAGCAATGGGCTAACTCCTTATATGGACTGCCATTTAATCTTCCCAAGACCTGATGAACCGGGTACTATCGTAATCTTATTTGACAGATGAGGACACTGAGACAGAGACTGTTACTTGAACAGAGCCATATCATCAGTAAGTGGAGAAGCTAGCGTTCAAGTCAGGCTCACTGACCCCCAACCAACCCCTCCGCCATGGCTCCTTTAAGCAATTTCAGTACACGCAGCAACTGAAACTAAAGTCATAGGTAAGGCTCTGACAAACTCACATTAATCAATGCTATCACTCACACACAGAAATCTTCCCAGCAATAGCGATCCACTCTCAGCTGTCAGTGGCAGAGGAACCCCACCAGAGTGTGTACAACTGGATGACAGCAGAGAATAATGGTTAAGAGTGTGGAACTCTGGAACCAGACTACCTGGGCTCAAATCCCAACTTTACCACTCATTAGTTGTATGGCCGGGGATAAACTGCCCAACGTCTCAGTTTTCTCATTTGTAAAATGGAAATAATGGTAAAACTTACCCCATACTGTTGTTGTAAGGATTAAGTGAGTAAACACATGTAAAGTACTAAAACAGACATAAATTAAGTACTCAAAAATATTTGTTATTACTAGCTATTATTTTTATTACTTAGGACTAATCAAATGTAAAGAAAATACCTGATAACCTCAGCAAAAATTCTGTCCAAAATGAGAAGTAACTATATGTCTGCCTTAAAATTCGAGAGATGACAGAGTACAGTGGAAAAAGCAGAGGCCAGGGGAATCAGCTCCCGACGTAGCACTGGGGAGGGCCTATCTTGCTACATAGGCCACCAACAAGCTGTGCAGCCCTAGGCAAGTCACTTCATCTCTCTGGATCCCAGGCTCCTCAACAGTCACAATGAAGAATTTGACTATAATCCATGGTTTCTGCTGCTGAGTCTTCAAATCAAAGGCTCTTATAAGGTTCTTGTGTTTACTTTACACCCATTAGGATGGCAATTATCAAAAAAACAGAAAACAGCATGTGTTGGTAGGACATGGAGAAACTGAAGCCCTTGTGCACTGCTGATGGGAATGTAAAATAGTGTAGCCTTTATGGAAAAAAGTATGATGGTTCCTCAAAAAAATTAAACATAGATCTACCACATAATCCAGCAATTCCTCTCCTGGGTATATACCCAAAAGAACTGGAAGCAAGGAACTGAAGAGATATTTGTACACCCATGTTCATAGCAGCATTACTCACAATAGCCAAACGGTAGAAGCAGCTCAAGTGACCACTGACAGATGAATGAATAAACAAAATGTGGTATATACATACAATGAAATATTATTCTGCCTTAAAAATGAGGGAGGACTTCTCTGGTGGCACACTGGTTAAGAATACAACTGCAGTGCAGGGGACATGGGTTCGAGCCCTGGTCCGGGAAGATTCCACATGCCGCAGAGCAACTAAGCCCATGTGCCACAACTACTGAGCCTGTGCTCTGGAGCCCGTGAGCCACAACTACTGAGCCCGTGTGCCACAGCTACTGAAGCCCAGGCGCCTAGAGCCCGTGCTCCACAAGAGAAGCCACCACAATGAGAAGCCTGCGCACCGCAACAAAGAGTGGCCCCCGCTCGCCGCAACTAGAGAAAGCCCATGTGCAGCAAGGAAGACCCAATGCAGCCAAAAATAAATAAGTAAATAAATATAATTTAAAAAAAAAAAAAAATGAGGGAAACTGACGAATGATACAACATGGATTAATCTTGAAGACATCATGCTAAGTGAAATAAGCCAGTCTCAAAAGGAGCTGGCTTACTGTGTGAGTCTGCTTATACGAGGTACCTAGAGTAGTCAGATTCATAAAGACGAAAAGTAGAATGGTGGCTGACAGCAACTGGTGGAGAGAAGAATGGGGAGTTAGTGTTTAATGGATGCAGGGCTTTGGTCTCGGAGATGAAAAAGCTCTAGAGATGGATGGTGATGACAGTTACACAACGTGAATACACTTAATGCCACAGAACTGTATACGTAAAAATGGTTAAAATGACAAAGTTGTTGTTATGTCTAATTTACCACAATTTTTTTAAGGTTCTTGTATTGATTACTCTGCTACATTGCTCTCAAGAGGTAGCAGAGGATGCTAATACTAACGGCTTTCAAAAGTTGGCCAAGGTCATCCTGCCATTGAAAGATAGGCCCTCTGCAAAGAACAAATTTCTAAACACGTACTGGAAGAGAGAAAGCTGCTGAATTAGCAACTGACCGGGGGCGGGGTGGGGTGGGGGGATGCACAGGAGAAGACAGGACAGTCAAATAAATATTATTATGTAGCTCTAAAACCAACTGTCCTCTTAAAGAGTTTAAAACAAACTTCCCAGCATAGATGGTTCTCAAATATCTGTGGTGGTGAATGACCGCTGAATGAATCCCGAGCATGACCGACAAGATCCTGCAGGATCTGGTTCCTACTTATTCTCCAGAACTAATCTCGCCCTATGTTAGCCCTGCTCTCACTCTCTTCATCTTTCTCACAATGAATTTATTTCAATCCTTCCTTCCTATCTGGCTGCCTCTGCCTTCACCCACTCTGCCATTTCCTTATCCCTTAGAGCTCCGCTCAAGCATCACTTCCATGGGGAAGCACTCCTATTCCTGTTACGAACGGTCACGGTATCGTATAGTATTCCCTTACAACTGTATATTTGGCTAATTATTTGATTAATGTCAGTGTGCCCCAAGAACTTTAGGCTGCTTCATCTCCAGCATCTGGCAAAATGCCTCTTGCCCAGTAATTATTTTTAAAATGAATAATCTTAGATAGGGCTTTGGCATACCATGAACTGGTCTAAAAGTCTAAATCAGAAAGGGTCTAAACGAAAGTAAAGGGGAAAGCAATCGGAAAAGCATACCTGAAGGAGGCAGCGGCTCGTCATGGCTCGATAGCAGGCTCTGTGGCTCTTGACTGTCGGCCTCTCCCCCAGGCAGTAGCCCCACCTCTTGACCATGTGAAACCGCTTCGCGTGCCAGATGTGAGTTTCTAGCCATTTGTTCTTCTTTTGTCTCCGGTTAAATTCTAGCATCCGGTTTATGTGACATCGCCGAGCTTTATGGCACTTATTTTTTGAGTGTTCTTTTTTCTGATGAACCGCTTTCTCTGCCTAGAGTTTCAAGAAGACAGGCAGATCCTAGTTTGTAACCATCTCAAAACAAAGTTAAATGTTAGGAATTCAAACAGCTCATTTTAGGTGAAGTGGAGTACCTTACAGACTCCATTAGTTTGCTTAATTTTTTAACTTGGTGATTTCTCCAATGAAAGTAGAGGAGGCAACAGAAAGAGTGAAGATTTTAGAAAAAGGTAAACCTAGGAAGGAAACACAGTTCTATCACTTACTAACTGGGCAAGCTTCGGGGACTGGGAAGATTAGAATATTTATAAAATGTTCAACACAGTAACTCAAACTTATTTGTGGCTATTAATATTAGAAAGCAAGAAAGAATAAATCAAACGCTAGCTTTGTGTTGATTTTTTTTATTGTTTTTTAACATCTAAGAATATAACTAAACCCAAAACTTAGGATCAAAGATATAAAAGTGGGGAAAACCTGCACATTTCATATCACTTAGGTACTGACAGACAAATGTTTAATGTTACCACTAGGAAACAGACTTCACATTAAATCTAGAGAGAACAAAATTCCTGTTTAGTTTTCATTCTTCACTTCTTCCATAGCTAAGCTAAACTTCTGTGGGAAAAACTCTTTTCCATTAGTTTGTGGGCCCCTTAAGAATAAGGACTTTACCTTAATGGACCCTAACCTCACCACCAGCATAATACCAGTACACGGAAGGCACTTGATAAAGAAATTCTGAATCAATTAGTAAAGACATAGTGTGGTTAGACAATCATAGAATGTCCAAGCCAAGAATTTTGGTAAAGCCAAAAACAACTGGACATGAACAAAAAATTAAATCCAAGTTCAAGTTTTCAACATTAAAAAAAGACAAAAGGCAAATACTAGGCACTGATGCTGCCTTTTTTAACCTTCCAACTCTCAACTGGTCACACCCCCAAAGTGCAGAGCTAAAATTACTTATCTGGTAAGAAGGTCAAATTTTCATTTTAAATCTGGCAGGGGAACATCAACTATTTAACATCATAGAGAGAGGTTCCAAATGCTGTATCTAAAAGTAACTGTAATATCCAACAGCCTGCTAATTTTGGAGGGGAGTGGAGGTGGAGGTGGGGAAGATAATGATTAAACCAAAAAATATGCAAAATGAGCATGTTGTTTTTTAGTCTTCATTTTAATAAATTCTGTTAGGTTAATACTTCTCAACTTCCTTTAAGGACCACTAACCTAAACATTTACATTAAGGGACACTTATACCTCTTTCTGGGCAATCTCCTGTAACCGTCGAGGAAGGCGTTTGACATTGTGACTCATGGCTCTTCGTCTCATGTGCCGTGGCAGTGTCTGGAAAACCAGTGAATTAGAAGATTTCTGGGCCACTGCTTTCAACATGGCACTGATTTCAGCAGCTCGAGCTTGCGCAAAAGTAGAAGCTGTCGAAGAGAACACCACCGTCATTAAAAACTCATCTTGAATTGACACTTTTCCTGGTAGGTTTCAGAAGGAAAACAGATTTGAAGCACATGAGCTTACAATTCACCCACTACCCTAACTCCTAATAGATTAACACCAATAGTAGTTATTTCTGTTACATGATTGTGAAACTAAGGATTCGGTTTTACTTTTCTAATCAGAAGAAATTTAGTTAAAAAATAAGGTAAAGGGCTTCCCTGGTGGCGCAGTGGTTGGGATTCCGCCTGCCAATGCGGGGGACGCGGGTTCGTGCCCCGGTCCGGGAGGATTCCACATGCCGTGGAGCCTGCGCGACCGGAGCCTGTGCTCCGCAGCGGGAGGGGCCGTGGCAGTGAGGGGCCCGCGTACCGCAAAAAAAAAAAAAAAAAAAAAGGTAAAAAAAGAGTTTTTTTAAAACAGAGAGCTGGGCTTCCCTGCTGGCACAGTGGTTAAGAATCCACCTGCCAATGCAGGGGACACAGGTTTGAGCCCTGGTCCAGGAAGATCCCACATGCTGTGGAGCAACTATGCCCATGCACCACAACTACTGAGCCTGTGCGCCACAACTACTGAGCCCATGTGCCACAACTACTGAAGCTCACATGCCTAGAGCCCATGCTCTGCAACAAGAGAAGCCACCGCAATAAGAAGCAACGAAGAGTAGCCCCCGCTCACTACAACTAGAGAAAGCCCGCACGCAGCAACGAAGTCCCAATGCAGCCAAAAATAAATAAATAAAATAAATAAATTTATTAAAAAAATAAAAAAAACAGAAAGCTACATGCAATATAATCACAACCATTCTTTTTTTTTTCTTTTTTTTCTTCTTTTTTTTTTTTTTGCGGTATGCAAGCCTCTCACTGTTGTGGCCTCTCCCATTGCGGAGCACAGGCTCCGGACGCGCAGGCCCAGCGGCCATGGCCCACGGGCCCAGCCGCTCTGCAGCACGTGGGATCCTCCCGCACCGGGGCACGAACCCACGTCCCCTGCATCAGCAGGCGGACTCCCAACCACTGCACCACCAGGGAAGCCCACAACCATTCTTAAGTGTAATAATCCCACAAGAAAACAAAGAAAAAACAAAATTTTAAATGATTTTGACTCCAGGGGTTTTCTTCCTTAATATTTCCTGTTTTTTTACAAATATGTGACCATAACTATTTTCAGTTTTCTTTATTGAAAAATAGACTATTTTTTCTGAATAATAAACAGAGCACTGGAGAAATTTAAGTGAATGCCTCCAAGAAGACATAAAGAAACACCAGAAGGCACGCTTAAGGTGTGTACAAGGAATACAGGGTTACCAGGTAGTGAGGTGTGACGGTGAAGGAGGGTATTGGGAAATGAGACTGGACAGGGCCTGGAGACAGGTACTTACAGGTCTTGATTGCCGTCAGAGTGCGTTAAATTGGGTTTTATCTTTGGAGATGCCGTGCTGAGGAGTGTGGATGGCGTTTTATACTTTTTAGAAAGGGGGGAGGGGGTGACAAAGATGACTTTAAGACAAAAAGGAACAGTTCACAAATCAGAACCTCTAAGAAGACAGTAAGAGAGAGGAGGGAGCCCAAAGGAGGGAGAGCTAGCAGGCCCAGGGAAGCGCTGGTCTGAGTCCAGGCTGGAGGTGAGACACGCCCATGTGGACAGAAGGGAGGAGAGAGACGGGGAGGCGGGGCCAAGGCCCAGGACGGAGAGAAGGCACTAGAAATCTGGCTGCAGGAGAAACAGAGAGCTCCCGATACAATCAAACTTGGTTTCTGTACAAATACCTACCGGTTATATACTTGGGAATCTCCTGAGAAGTGCCCTCGGGACCTGCTTTCCATCCTCCCTTTTTTTTAAAGGTTACCCTGGAGGAAGGCTGCTCCTTCGCATCAGACTCAGCCAGCGAATGGTGGCTCGTTTTGGTTTGCCGCTGTCGTGGAGGTCCAGAATGAGGCTCTAGTACATTTTCAAAAAAGAAAACAAAAAGAAAAAACGTCACTTTTATCAGAGATAAGGATTAGAGTGTTGGGTGAAAACTGATCAGGTTTTTAATCCTGCAACCACCCTGTAAGTGGCTATTACTGTCCTCCCCTTAAGGAGGAGGGATCTCAGGCAGGGAGGTGAGTTGACTTGCCCAAGGTCACATAGCTAGGAGGCAGCACACTAGCTAATCTTGTCAGTGTGACACATGAAAGAACCTTGGGTATAACAGAGGGAACTTTTCTCCATATAAATAGTGCAATGTGGCTTTTTCACCTAAGCTCCCTTAAATACTATAATCCACATGATTTTGCATATGCAGTCTTTAATCATAATTCTCTGGCACACTCAAGTTGAGAGCCACTATGCTAAGAAAGAAATAAAAGCAGTCTCTATACAAATGTCTAGGCATTCAAACCATTCTGACTTTAACACAATATCTCTATGAATACAGGGAAAGATCAGTAGAGAATTTTACAGCCTTCCTGTTTATTTCCATGGCAGTGATAATTAAGCCCCTATAATCATGAAACATGTTGCAAGGTCTGTCATTGTGAGGTTTAAATGAGATAATGTGTGCTATGGCTTCTCACTTGGCACAGTGGGCATGAATGTTGGATCTGAATCATTTTTCTGTTGCTGCCTGATGAACAGCTATCCCCTCCATATCACTTTACAAGGTTCTAAAATCAGCACACAAGTTAAACGCAGATATGATGAATGCACTGCATTTCTTTTAGGAAATATAGAAGTGTCATTTAATAATAACTGTTAAGGTACAGATAAAATATATCAGCTGTAAAATACCTACAGCCAATTCTCATTATTCCCAGCAGTTATGTTCTAGAAAGTCACAGCCAACACTGAACTAGTGAACACTGAACCACTGCTCCTAGAGAAAACAAGTATGTATCTATGTATGTATGTATACATACATCTCACAGAGATTATGACCTTAAATCGTAAGAACAACTCATCCTAGTAGATTCTATTTCCTTTCTTTTACAAAGAGAAAATGAGGTTCAGAAGTGTTAACTGACCTGCCTCAAGCTGCCCCACAATCGCAGTTCAAACCCCGGTGAGAGCTGGAGCTTCCTGCACTACACTGCCCTGTCCCACCAGTCTCCCTCCTCTGGTCATCTCTGTACGAAGCTGAAGCAGGAAGGCACTGGGAACCTCCACTGGGAATACCCACGTCAGGTGACTCAAAATTTTCCCCACTCTTTGCACGTCCGCGAATGACCATCAAAGTGCCATGAGTATTAAGTTTGGGGTTACAAATTTAGCAACTAGGTGAATGTGCAAATACAAAACTTGCAAACAATGAGGGTCACCTGTATCTATTTTTAACTCAACTCCTTTATCATTTAGATTATGACTAACAAAAGGAGCTGACAAAAGCAATCCAAACGGAAGTATGTGTAGAGAGCACCATGTTTATCTTACCTTTTGGAGACTGGAAAGGTTTTCTACCTCCATTATGGTACTTTACACCACTGTCAGCCACAAAGCCAGAGGATAAAGTCACATTGGTGGGCTGGTTTCTCATTTTCTTAGCATGTTTCCTTTCTTTTGCATTAGACATTTCTGGAAAGAGAGTAATAAATTTACTACAGGGAGAAGGAACTTCCTTTCAAAAATAAAAATAAATTTAATGGATAAATGTTCATGTGACTCAAAATTTGATTCTTCAATATAATAAATCTCCGTTTATTATAGCTGGATTGACGATATCAAAACGTTATCATGATATTGATCTACAGCAAGGACCCAAAACCCGATTCAACAGAAAAAAATAATTTTGTTTTGTGCTGTCAAATAATTAAGTCACATACCAGTGTTGACACTGCATAAAGGCTATTGGAAGAATGAAAAATGAACTGTGAGATAAGATCCCTATGCCGTGGTAAAAAACTTAAATTAGCTAAACCAGTTTATCAAAATTCTTAGGTGAAACGAGTCACATGAATTAATGAAATATGGGACACACTATTCAGATACGGTAACGTCACCAAAAACTGAACATAAATTACTGATGTTTTCATTTCTACTGCTGAGATGAGGCCAGGTGTACCTTTAATTTAGAATAGCAAAATGATTACAATTTGAAGTAAGAAGGACAAAGGACAAAAACCTAGCGGAGCCTGATTACACAGTAGTTCTCAACTCTCAGACTCAATGTCCCCTTTCTTTTACTGAATAGTTTGAACACCTGTTTTCTATTTTTAAATGAAATTCATTAATTACATAACCTACTAGACACATAACTTTTATCAAAACATGTCCTACGATACATGTCCTCATTGTGATGCAGAGGAGAACTAAAAGTAATTCTAATAAAATAATATCTATTTTCTGTATGTAAATATTTCACCATAACTAGATGGCATTATGAAATAGAGATATTTTTAACCCAGGGAGATAATCACTGACACAGGCACCAACACAGGCATGGGCACAATTTGTAGAGCTGGAGAAGGGTCCCGAAGCTCCCATGCAACAGTCATTAACTCTTTCCTTGCTGACTGTAGGGAGGTCGGACACAGGGAAAGGTCCTGCAGGAAAAGGGGGACACCAGGAGGCTGGGAAGCTCAGAGTAGCAGAACCAAGCTATTCTCCAAGCATTTAAATGTTTTAATACTAGTCTTTACTCATACCTAAACATAGAATTACGTGTCTGAGGCTTCCCTGGTGACACAGTGGTTAAGAATCCGCCTGCCAATGCAGGGGACACGGGTTCGAGCCCTGGTCTGGGAAGATGCCACGTGCCGTGTAGCAACTAAGCCTGGGGGCCACAACTACTGAGCCTGTGCTCTAGAACCCGCGAGCCACAACTACTGAAGCCTGCGCGCCTAGAGCCTGTGCTCTGCAACAAGAGAAGCCACCGCAATGAGAAGCCCGTGAGCAGCAATGAAGACCCAACGCAGCCAAAAATAAATAAATTAATTTAAAAAAAAAAAGGATTACATGTCTGCAACAGCTACAAAGGCAAAGTAATACGGGTGTGTTGTACTAGTACCTCTAAGAGAAGGTAGTTATACCACTGGCGACATAATTTCCCAAATTGGTAAACACTCTTTGATACAGTACAAAATTTTTTTTAAAAATACAATCTTGCCTCATTTATTGTATTCCTGGAAAATTCAGTGTATATTAAATCCATGAAGCCGATGCTTTTATGCAAAGCAGAGTCAGGTACTACACACTGCAGGATGGCTAACATCTCTGACCCCTGCCCAGTAAATGGCAGCAGTGTTACCCCCATCATTATGCCCACCAAAACACCCGCACAAACTTTCAAATGCCACATCCGGATTTGCACCACGTCCAATAAGTAGCACTGAATTAACTACCTTCCATTCACTTACCACCTTTCCAATGCAAGACTTCATGCAAAATTAAGAGTAACCTACGTGGCATAGTGTTTAAGAGCCTTCACTATCTTCCTTAACACTTTTTAGTTGTATAATCTTAGGAAAGTTACTTTCCCTCTTTGAGCTTCGGTCTCTCCCTCTATAAATGGGAATAATCAGCAGGTTGCTATGAGTATTAAATAAGGTAATGTACATAACACAAATCATGGGGCTTTGCATAAACTAAGGGCTCAGTTTATGGTAGCTCTTATTCTTAAATAATAAATGAAATAAGAGACTTATGTCATTTCACTTTCTCACTCCATTCTGCTTTGACCTAAATGAAAGACAACCAGATCTACACCCCAAAACATTTTTCAAACTAAAAAATATGTAGGAGGTAAATTGAGTTCTACAGAGCTTGTTGGCTAGTGAAGGACATGATTCAGATCAGTCTGTATTAAGAATCATTCAAAATTATCCTACAAAACAATTTATTCCACCTGCTTGCATCAGAACTTGCCCAGCAAAACAGAGCACTACCTGGGAACCCTGGGTGGGACACCACGGTTAGGGTGACCTTCAGAAGTCACATCTCTGAGCTTAGGTTCGAGGGCAAAAAATTAGCATTCCATTGTATGTATATACCATACTTTGATTATCTACTCATCTATCAACGGATATTTGGGTTGCTTCCACCTCTTGACTATTGTGAATAGTGCCGCTATGAACATGAATGTACAAATATCTCTTTGAGATCCCGCTTTCAATTCTTTTGAATATATACCTACACGTGGGATTTATGGATCATATGGTAGCTCTGTTTTTAATTTTTTGAGGAATGGTGATATGTTTTCTATTTTGGTTGTGCCATTTTACAATCCCACTAACAGTGAATGGGTGCACGGCCTTACTTGCTCCACGGCACGTGGGATGTTCCCGGACAAAGGCTCGAACCCATGTCTCCTGCATTGGCAGGTGGATTCTTAACCCCTGTGCCACCAGGGAACAACGAGGATTTTCTTATATTCCGTTTCAGAAGCAGGATAGGGCAGGGATTTTGCCAGTCTTTTTCACTGTTGCATCTCCAAGACCTAGCCTTGCACAAAGCAGGGACTCAATGTATATATTTGTTGAATGTACATGTGCACGCATAAATGGAGTGAAACGTGCCTATAATGCGTATATTAACAGTAAAAAATATTTAGCTACAGCATGACCGAATATCTTCCAAGAGAACAGCTCTGGGGCCATCTGCTGGACCAAGACCTATAATCTACCTGAAATCAGATCCCAGTCACTAGGCTTCTGCTGAGATAGAAAGGGAATGCAGAGACACCTTGAAAATCTTGGGGCGCTCTCCCAGAGAAGGGAGCATGGGAGGGGGTAGGTGAACAATGGCCAGGTCTCAGCGTGGTCCCCTCAATGACCCATCTTATTCCTTTAGGATGTGCAAGCCAGCTCCCAGGACGGCCTCTGCCCGGAGGTGCAATGCAGAGAAATGACAGACACAGTGGGCTCGGTCACAGGGGCTGAAGTGTAAGTAGATGAAGTAGGGGGTCCCCGGAGAAAGAGAAGCAGGCATGAATTTCTTGACATAAGAGAAGCCATTTTTGGCCCAAGCCATTTTGTGATCTAAGCCTGGCCACAATGTTTGTCTTTAAACAGGTCTCAGTAATAGTGATCTTAAGGGAACTAAAGAACAAACGACAGTTATCAGGCAAGAGAAGTAACAACAGTAAAAATCAGTTGTAAACGCCCATTTCTATTTCCATGGCAAGATTAGCCTGAAGCACTTTCTTGAGCTGTTTTGCAGAATCTGAATCCCCTCGAGCACTCAATCACCAGATCAACAGAACCTAACCCAAGATGATGTTGACCTTTCTTATGACCCTGGATGTTTCAACTAAAGCTTGGACTCTGTTGACCTTTGCCACAATTCAATGCTGAATTCCCCTCTGCTGGAGCCCCTTCATGAATATGCATGCATCCTTAGCTTAAATCTTCCCCAATTTTTCTGTTGGAGAGATACTGCTTTGGGAAAGATCCCCGGTGTTCTGCTTACTTGCAGCAAGTAATAAATCCTTCCTTCTCCTGATCTTTGTCTTGGTTGGTTTTTTTGGTTTTGTTTAGTTTTGCTTGTCTTGACATCCACCAAGACGTGAACCCAGTTCTTGGGTAACAGAAAGAGGTGCCGGGCAGGAAGAGGGGCCCCTGCGCAGGCAGCAAGAGAAGAAGAGTAGGTCAGCTGGGTGTGAGGGAGAGAATCGGAGGGGAGCCCGGGGACCGCCACACACACTCCCCCATACTTGCGAACCCTGGCGGACGCCAGCCCCTCACGACCTACCTGCCAGACGCTCCGTGATCCCAGGTCAGAATGACAATGTTCTACCACAGTCCCCGGCGCGACGTGCGCGGCGAGAGAGCTGGAGAGCGCATGCGCCACTGTGACTGCGTCCTCCACGTGGCCCGGAGTCGCAAGGAAACTACAACTCCCAGAATGCCGAGCGAACCCCCCCTCCCCGCCAACCAGCCACTCTTTAAAGCAGGAATTCTAGCCCCAGCTGTTCAGACCCGTGAGACACGAGTAGAAGCAGCATACGTGGTAGTTGTCTCCGAGGGGCGGCAAGGAAAAAGGATTAGCCATGTCGGCTTTGATCAGAAAGGTGATCAGCACCGCGAAAGCCCCAGCGGCCCTTGGTCCCTACAGGTACAGGAGGCCGTGGGGCCTGTGGGGTCGGAGGTTGTGGGGTCGGAATTTAGGGGCTTGGGCCAGTCCGGGTCCGAGCTGCGCCAGGCCTTCGGGGTTCACCGGGCAACCTCATGCAACATGCTGAACCCGGAAACGGAACCCGGGAAGGCGGGAAGCCCACCGAGAGACCCACTACGTGTTATAAAATTATCAATTTTGTATTTAAAATTATAAAGAAGAAAGATAACGGTCTGCAAATCAGGGGAAATGCCATGAAATGAAAGATAGGAAAGTTGGGAGCATGTTGGAAAACAAACTATAGGGAATTAGAAATGAGAATATCTTGTTTTCTAAATAACCGTGAAATGGGGTAAAACAAATTTTACTTCTAAATTTAAATTGATATTGTTTTCTTTATCAAAAAAAATTTTTTTAACATTTAATGCCATTGAACTGTGTACCTTAAAACGGTTAAAGCGGTAAAAAAATTTTTTAATATAAATTTATTTATGGCTGTGTTGGGTCTTCGTTGCTGCGCGCGGGCTTTCTCTAGTTGTGGCGAGCAGGGGCTACTCTTCGTTGCGGTGCGCGGGCTTCTCATCGCGGTGGCTTCTCTTGTTGCGGAGCACGGGCTCACGGGCGCGCGGGCTTCACTCGTTGTGGCTCACGGGCTCTAGAGCGCAGGCTCAGTAGTTGTGGTGCACGGGCTTAGTTGCTCCGCGGCATGTGGGAATCTTCCTGGACCAGGGATCGAACCTATGTCCCCTGCATTGGCAGGTGGATTCTTAACCACTGCGCCCCCAGGGAAGTCCCTAAAATGGTAAATTTTATGTTTGATGTATATTTTTTTATCACAGTTAAGAGAAACAATGACGGGGCCTTCTTTATCCAAAAACAAATAAATTGCCTTTAAAGTTGATGTGTTTGGCTCTCTTTCAGGTCTCAGTGTAGCTTATGCTTTTTCTTGAGACCTTATCCTAATTCTGATATTTAGTATCCTCATTACAGAAATAATCAGTTCCGAAAATAAGCACTTTGCAGAAAAATGTACCCTCACAGGTGGATCCTTAATTGACCCTTCAGCAGTGATCAACCTTGTCTAATTACTTATTTTCTTAAAAGTGCTCTTGGCATTGCTTTCTTTTGCTTGTTTTACAGCTTTACTGAGGTATTAAGTTACATACAAAATTCACCATTTTAAGTGCAGAGTTCCATGAGTTTGGGTAAATGTATCGAGTCATGCACCTACTGCCACAGTCAAGTTTTTGAACATTTACATCAACCCCGCAAACCACCCCCCCTTGCAAAAACAATCCGTCATACCCGTTTGTGTTCAATTCCCACCCCTACCCCTGGCCCCAGGCAGCCACTAATCTACTTTCTGCTGCTTTTTTTGTTTGTTTTTTCTAGAATTTTATATAAGTAGAATCAAATAATATGTAGTCTTTAGTTGGATCTATCCGTGAGTGTTTTTTATTTTTATTTTTTTCCTTTTTGCTATCATGAATAATGCTGTTCTGAATATCCATGTGAAGTTTTTGGACATATTTCTTTTGAGTAGTTGTCTAAGAAAGAAGTCGCTGGGTTGTATGTTATGTGTATGTGTTTTGTTTTTTTTTTTTTTGGCCGCGCCTCGCACTTTGCGGGATCTTAGTTCCCCCACCAGGGACTCGGCAGTGAAAGCGCGTCCTAACCAGTGGACCACCAGGGAATTCCCTGCTTAAATTTTTAAGAAACTGCCAAACTATTTTCCAATGTGTACTATTTTGCATTTGCACCAATAAAGTATGAAGGTTCCAGTTTCTCCACATCCTCATCAATACTTGTTACTATCAGTGATGCTTTATTGTGTGTGATGGTATCATAAGTGTGCCTTTGGTTTGCATTACTCCTTCACCTTTTGTATGTCTTCTTTAGTGAAGTGTCTGTTCAGATCACTTGCCGATTTTTTACTGAGTTGTCTTTATATTATTGAGTTGTAAGAGTTCTTTATATATTCTGAATACAAGTCCTTTGTTAAATATGTGTTTTGCAGATATTTTCTCCCAGTCCGTGACTTGGGCTTTCATTTTCTTAAAGATGTCTTTCAGTAAGCAAAAGGTTTTAATTTCAATGAAGTCCAATTATCAATTATTTTATTTTACATTTTGTTCTTTTTGTGTCTTAGCAAAGAAATCTTTTAGCATTGAGTTTCACATTTTATGTTTATGTTTTACGTATATCCTGGATTTCTGTTCATTACAGTCAGGCTGTGTTAGTCGACAGGACCATTTACATTTCAGGACAGCTAGGCATGGATCCTGCAAGTGGACAGCTTGTGCCAGGAGGAGTGGCAGAAGAGGCTAAACAAGTGAGTCATTTTCCACATTTGAAGTTCCCTTCTCTACTCCTTTTTAATATTGAGGAGTATTAAGAATCCATTTGGCTGGTTTGTTTTTTATAGAGATAATCAGATAAGTACTTTTTAAGTTACTGGTTAACTAAAGACAGTTTTATGTCAGTAGAAAGTTGGAAATGTGATGACTCATTTAACAACCAAAAAAAAAAAAAGATTTTACTTTCCAAGGTGACCTTAAACCTGAATTACTGGATATCAACTAAACTTATTGTGGTAATGATTTCACAGTATATACATGTATCAAATCATCATGTTATATACCTAAAACTAATAAATGTTATATGTCAATTATATTTCAGTAAAATGGGAGGGAAAAACCCTGAATTATTGAAAACATCTTGCCACTTCCACCTGGGTTGGGAAATTGTTTTATCAGGGCCAATGACCTGCAAAAAAAAAAAAAAAAATCCACCACCACAAAAGTAAAAGTCAACATTTTGTTAGAAAGAGAAATATCAAAGGTTACATGCAGTACGTTTTTTTTAAATAAGAATGGGGGATATAATTCTAATCCAATAAATGGAATTAAATTATAATTTAATACTTTCACTGAGTCATTTGTAATATCCAAAGATAGAAAACAATCTAAATGTCCATCCATGAGGAGCTAGATAAATAAATCATGCTACATCTGTACAACTAAATTCATATGGAAAGATCTCCAAGATAAATTATTATATGATAAAATAAAACCAAGATGCAGAACAGCGTGCACAATAAGCTACCCTCTGTGTGTGTGTCTAAGGATACATACATTTATGTTGGTACAAGCATTGACTGTCTCTGGAAGGATATACAAGAAACTAGAAACAGTGGTTACCTTTGATGAAGGAAACTGGGGAGGGGGAGTAAGGGTGGAAGACATCTTTTCACTGTACATGCTGTTTTATAGCTTTTGAATTTTTTGTCATATCTATGTATTACCTATTTAGAAGATTAATTTTTTTAAGTCATCAACTATTATAATGTGACCAATCAAAGTGGAAGAATGAATTGAAAAATAATAAATTAAGGACAGGGTGAAAAACTAATGTTTTTCCAAAGCCCAGAATATCAAACATGTACACAATTTACTACTATTGTTTTTTGAGAAAAAGGAAAAGAACCTTTTTAAAATCAAATATTGCTTTAAAGAAAACAGGTTTTAATGCTTACTAGCTCATACTTATCCTCAGAGTGATATGGAATTAGGAGCCCCAGTAATAATTCTATTTTAGCTTAGTGGACATTGGCTGAGAATTTCACCATTCTAGCACTGAGGAAGAGACTTCAGTCTTTTTCCTCACAAAAGGAGGCAACTTCTCACTGTATTTCAGAAAGATTCGTTCCATTAAAGAAAGTCAAGAAGCAATTCACTTGTATAGAGGTGGCCTACAAAGAGTAGAATTTCCTAGAAAAGGGAGATTTTTCTGCAACATAGGCTGTTTAAGGAGATATTAGTAAAGATGGTTAATTGAATTGAATTAAAGCTTCAATGTAGCATCAGTGCCTTAGGCCTTTTCTTACCTCGGTTCACAGGCTCTTACAAACATGGGTGAAATTCTGAAAGCAGCAGGCTGTGACTTCACAAATGGTGAGCAACTTGGTATTATTTCACATTTCTGTTTGATATTTCTTTGGTCTTTTTGAAGAACACATGGCATCCAGTAATATATCATGCCATATCTTTGTTATTTGAAGTTGGTTTAATTTCAGTCCCATTTTAATCAAGACAGTCCAGAGCCATATACATAATATCAATGAAAAGTTAATCATTAGTCAATCTAAGAAAAAAATGGAAAATTTTATTTGACCCAACCTGAGGATTATAACCTGGCCGACTTACAGAAAGATCAGAGGACTGTTCCAAAGAGGTAAGGGGAAAGGCCAGAATATATATGATTTTGGCAAAGAGGTACATGCAATCCAAATGGCACACATCTTGGTAGAAGGTTATTGCTGTTCGCGAGGAACAGATATCTTAGTTAATGGTTTTAGTGCTTCTCTTAGTATGGGAACATGTGAAAAACTAGGTGCATAAAATTTTCTCCCGAAAATATCTGAGGGCCGGTTCTGCCAGTTTTCCCAGAGCACAGAGTGCCTTATCCTGATCTCTTACCTGAATTCCTTTCTCAATATATTGTAGGTCAGCGACCGCAGTGGCTAATGACTTGATTCTTGTAGAACTGGATGGTGGGCAACGTTCTTACTTTACAGTCCCCTCTCTTTCAATCTTAATTTCAGCCAAGGTTTGGGAGGCATTTCGTGACCAATTTGTCCCGCTGTGCTAGAAATGCTCATTCCCAGGTCAGGTGGGGATTTCATTGCTATGCCACTCAATGTCCTATTAGTGGACTAAAGCTCTGTTAATAGTAGCCAAAAGCCAGGAAATGATTCTCTCTTGTTGCTTCTTCCCATATCTAGAGTTACACTATTATAATCATTGATCCTGTAGAACTATATTTTAGGTGAATAATTTCAAGTCATCTACTTATTATTTTTATTGGAGGCTCAGTCGCATTTGATCATGCAAGAAACAAGAATCTTGTAAAATAGGCAGAACACAAGTAATATAGCTAGTGCCATTAATAAGGTCATAAGTAAGAAATGTTATGTTCTAAGGGGTCACATGGCTGGCACCAGCAGAAGAAGAACTGAACTTCATGGTTGGGCAGGTATTTCTGTTGTTGGAGGGGTCCGGCTAATGCTCAGTGCAGATGCACACTGCACACTAGAGGGGACAGAGGAGGACTAAATGGGCAGAGAAAAAAAAATTTATGTTTAAATTTTTCTTGTCTTGCCTTAAAATATGAAATTTATTTCATCAGTACTGTTTTTCTAAGTAATGTTTTGGATCAGACCAAATAACTAAATAAACCTAATGACAATGTATATATCTCCTAGTGGTAAAAACAACGGTTTTGCTGGCTGACATAAACGACTTCAATACTGTCAATGACATCTACAAACAATGTAAGTAATTTGGCTTTATTACTATTTTCCATTTTAAAGAGAAATGTATCTATTAACCTTAATAAGTGTTCATTATGAATTAGGAATGTTGGGAGATGCTAAAGAAATGGTCATAGATCCTGTCCTAAAAGAATTAATAGCCTGATTAGAAACACACAGTGTCCCCCCCATGAAAACATCCAAGATATTTCTATTGCATTCCCTAGAATAACATACTACAACCGGACAAATCCATTTCCCTAAAGCTTCATTTTGTTATACCCTCCTCAGGCTTTCTAAGCCCTCCTAATCATTTTTCAACACATAGATTGTATTTATTATCGCTGTGATAAGGTCTAGCCACCACCTCTGTTCTACTCTCTCAGGATCATTAGCTGGTTAGTTAATATTTCTGTGCCTTGGTTTCCTCATATGCAAAATGGGGATAAAACCTTATAAGGTTGTTGGAATTTTAAATGTGTTAATACAACATGTAAACATGTTAGAACAGATGCTGGCACGTTGTAAGCACTCAGTAAGTGTTATCTGTTATTAACATTGCTGTCCTAGTGGGGAAAATGAGTATCCCTACCACCTGGTGAGATAAGACAAAGGTATAACATGGAAAAGGCATCATTACTTATAATTATCACTTTAAAAACAACCTCCTTCATGTCAAACAAGATCAAAGTGTCAGAGTATGTGAGTATTTTCATATTTTTCCCCAGAAAACTAAGATTTTTTAAAAATATTAAACATCATGGGAATCATGGCAAAATATCAAATATAAATATGAGCTTCTTCTTTTCCACGTTGCTTATATCTAAGAACTGACACATAGCTGAAGCACTTACCAGATTCTTGATCCTGCAGTGTTGAGTTTCAGCATAGTATCTGAAAACTGAAATGAAATTCTTTTAAATTTAGATTTCCAGAGTAGTTTTCCTGCAAGAGCTGCCTACCAGGTTGCTGCTTTGCCCAAAGTAAGTACACATTTGTCTTAAAATTAAGAAAATTAAAAATCAAGGCCATACATGGACATGAACACAACAGAATCAGAGTACTTAAATTGTGAGAAAAACTAAAATAGCGCTGTATTGTTTTACTGTTACTTAGAGACTATAAACTGAGCCAGGTCTGTGAGTTCTGCAGTAAATATTTTACTTTTCTATCATATAATAAAAAATCTAGGGTATTCTCTAGCAGTCGGTCCAGGGGTTAGGACTCTGTGCTTTCACTGCCAAGGGCCCGGGTTTGATCCTTGGTCTGATCCTTGGTTGGGGAACTAAGCCCGCCAGCCACGCGGCGTGGCCAAAACAAAAACAAAAACAAAAAACAAAAAAACACTAGACCTTCTATTAGAAAAAGTCATCTGAAAACCAGTGGCTCATAGATTTCTCACCATTCCTACTTTGGTATTCTAGTCAAACTAGAAGCTCTTCCTATGCCCCTTAGCAGCACAGTATTTCTACCTATAAAGAAGCAGCTCTCATGGACTTCTGGCAATTTTCCACTAAAGAAATTTATCTTCTATGAGTGGTATTTTTGTTGCTTTAATTTTTTGTTACTTGGAATGATCAGTATCTTCAAATTTATTTAGGTATAGAATGTGATGGAAGGAGCTCCAAACTTGGAGTTATAAGACATGGGTTTGAACCTCTGCTGTTTAGTTTTGTTTGTTTTTTTTTGGGGGGGGGGGGTTGGTACGCGGGCCTCTCGCTGTTGTGGCCTCTCCCGTTGCGGAGCACAGGCTCCGGACGCGCAGGCTCAGCGGCCATGGCTCACGGGCCCAGCCGCTCCGCGGCACGCGGGACCCTCCCGGACCGCGGCACGAACCCGTGTCCCCTGCATCGGCAGGCGGACTCTCAACCACTGCGCCACCAGGGAAGCCCTGCTGTTTGGTTTTGTGCCCTGGGATGGGTTAAACAACCTTTCTAAGCTACAGTGTATCAATCCTCTGCATTGAGAGAACCCCTGATAATAGAGCTGCTGTGGGAATCACATGAGCTAACATAGACGAACACATTGAGCATGATAACCTGGCCTACTGTAGATTCTTGGTGCATGTGCCCCCTCCTTTACTTCTTTGATAAGTTTAATGTTAAAAATGCATATGTTAAAAATTGCATATGTTTTTAGTAGGTATTATGGCGCTCTCTTAATTTATTCATTATTTTCCTGACAGGGAGGCCGTGTTGAGATTGAAGCAGTAGCTGTCCAAGGACCTCTCGTGACAGCATCGCTCTAAGTGGGCCCAGTGTTATTTAGTCTGGAATTTTAATAATGTTTTTAAATTAACATCTTAATTTTTACAGTATTTGTTGGAAAGTGTAAGGTTGACTGAAATATCTGAAGTTATTATGGAAATACCATATAATAAGGGGAATTGAACATGCGTTGAAGATTAATGATGAATCTAGTTACTGATGTTATAAATTACACTTCTGTAACACTCATTACTGGATGTGGGAAAAGAGACACACATTACATAGTTACTCAGAAAAATAAAAGTAAAGGGAAATAGCATGTAGGAAAGATGAGTTACTCTTCCTGAGAAATAATAAATAGCACACCTAATTCAATTAAACTATTAATTTAATGGTGTGAACTATTTAGTTCTCGTGTCAGATACATGATTCTGCTTTTACTTGAGTAAAATTAAAGCATTTAAGTTTGAATGGTAGAGGTAAAGGAGAAGAAACTGGACCAAATTTTATATAGATAATATTTTTCTAATGGAAATAAAATAGCATGCAGATTTTCCTTTGTGTCATTCTGTTCATTTATTTTTTAAAAGTTTAATGTATACACTAAATCCTATTACCTAAATAAAGGTGGGGCAACTATGAAGTTTAAATTCCAACTTTTTTTCTCAAAGCTTACTTCTGGCTTTACATTTTTACACTGTGGTAATAAGGCTATGTATAACCATTTTGTGTTTGTTCTTTGAAGTCTTTTAACATTTTCAGAAACTACTACATGAATACCTCCTTGTTGTAGAATAAATTCCAACACAGAATTATGTAGATTAAAAAGTAAAAGTCAAAAGAAAAAAAAAAAGTAAAAGTCCCAGGACTTCCCTGGTGGCACAGTGGTTAAGGATCCACCTTCCAATGCAGGGGACACGGGTTCAAGCCCTGGTCCGGGAAGATCCCACATGCAGCAGAGCAACTAAGCCCATGCGTCACAACTACTGAGCCTGCGCTCTAGAGCCCGAGCCAGAACTACTGAGCCCGCGAGCCACAACTACTGGAGCCCGTGCATCTAAAGCCCGCGCTCCACAGCAAGAGAAGCCACTGCAATAAGAAGCCCGCACGCCGCAACAAAGAGCAGCCCCTGCTCGTAGCAACTAGAGAAAGCCCACACGCAGCAACGAAGACCCAACACAGCGAAAAATAAATATATAAATAAATTTTAAAAAAAAAAGTAAAAGTCCCCGTCACTCACTGGCCATTCCACTTACCTCCCCAAAGATGACCACTGCTAAGAGTTTTGAGTGTAACCAGCAGATAGTTTTCTATTCATTATATACTTAATCATCTAGTTTGGTTTTGGCTTGTTTACATAAATGGATCTTTACTGTATATATTACTCTACAGATTGCTTTCTTCTTGTCTTGAAGGTCTTCCATGTAACTACATATTGATCGCCCTCATTTTTAAAGCGGTTGCGGAGTCATCTTTTGTGTAAATATACCTTAGGTGTTTAAGCATTGATCCAAACAATTCCATATTTGCAAAATTGTCATATCAATGCTGCTGTAACATTCTTACATACACATGTAACATTTTACATATACCTGTTTGTTTGAGGTTAATTTAGAAATGTCATGCTAATTTGAAAAGTTTGGTAAACCAAAAGATAATATTAGAAGCACTTGGGAAGAGCAGTTATAACACATTGACTAGAAATGTATTAATGTCTTTTGTTACCCGAACGTTATTGACCAGAGAGACATATCAATATCACTTAATAACAAATCACCGGCCATAGGAGTTAGTTTCTGCAAAAATCGCCCAGTCAATAACGGGTTTAAGAGCACAGACTTTGGAGTAATTCTAACGGGATTCAAGGCCCAGATCTACCACTTATTAGCTGTATGATCTTGAGCTAGTTATTTAACCTCTTTAAGTCTCAGTCTCCTGAGAGATAATAATTGCACGTTCTCAAAGGGATGTTGTAAGGATTAAATAAGATAATGTATATGGAAAGTACTTAGCAGTGTCTAGCATACAACAAAGGATCAAAAAAGCTGTCACTATTCATCAGTATTTAATAATTATCATATAGAATAATGTGCTAGATGGAAAAGTTTCTGCTATTTACATACCTAAATTTATTGACATAAAAGATAAGAATGAGGATCCTTCAAGGAGGTAGAGTTGGGGAGTATAGCACTATGAGTTGATAAACAAGATTAGGCCCTGAAAATTATTTTAGATATTTTTACATGAAGCAGTACAGTACAGTAGTCAAGGGTGTAGGCTCTGGAGCCAAACTGCTTGATTTCAAATTCTATTCCACCACTTACTAGCTTTGTAGCTTTGGGCTAGTTACTTAAGCTCTCTGTTCTGTTTCTTCTGTAAAATATCTCCTTTGTTTCATCTGTAAAATGGGGATATTACTAGTACCTACCTTATAAAGTTGTAAGGTTTAAATAAGTTAATATGTATAGAGCACTTAGAATAATGCCTGGCACATAGCTATGATGATAATGATAGAAACCTTTCTGTTATTTGGCAATAAAAAGAAATGAGGGAATTCCCTGGCGGTCTAGTGGTTAGGATTTGGCGCTTTCACTGCCATGGACTGGGTTCAGTCCCTGGTTGGGGAACTGAGATCCTATAAGCCGTGTGGCACAGCCAAGAAAGAAAAATAAGCTATCAAGCCACAAAAAAGACATGGGGAACCTTAGATGCACGTTACTAAATGAAAGAAGTCAATCTAAGAAGATAACATACTGTATGATTCCAGCTATGTTGCATTCTGGGAAAGGCAAAACTATGGAGACAGTAAAAAGATCAGAGGTTGCCAGGGTGGCAGAGGAAGTAGGGGAGGGATCAACAGGTGAAGCACAGGAGATGTTTAGGGCAGTGAAACTACTATGTATGATACTGTAATGGTAGGTACGTATCATGCATTTATCAACCATAAAATGTAAAACTCAAAGAATGAACCCTCATGTAAACTAGGGGCTTCAGTTAATAATGTGTCGGTGTTCATCAATTGAAACAAAGGTACCACACTAATTAAAGACGTTAATAATTGGGGAAACTGCAGTGGGGAGGAGGAGTATTTGGGTACTCTTTGTACATACAAATGCCCTAGAAAATTTAAACCTTTTTTTTAAGGACTGTAGTAATGCAATCTGTGGTAGACTGTTAAGTGAAAGGTCTTTTCCCTTTCAGTTAAAAAATGTTGCTCATAGTTAACTGGTATTGCCTAAAAATATAAAGACTCAGGAAAGAGCTTCCCTGGCAGCACAGTGGTTAAGAATCCGCCTGCCAATGCAGGGGACATGGGTTCGAGCCCTGTCTGGGAAGATCCCACATGCCGCGGAGCAGCTAAGCCCTTGCGTCACATGAGCCTGCGCTCTAGAACCCGCGAGCCACAACTGCTGAAGCCCGCGTGCCTCAACTGCTGAGGCCCGCGCACCTAGAGCCCATGCTCTGCAACAAGAGAAGCCACCGCAATGAGAAGTCCGTGTACCGCAACGAAGAGTAGCCCCGGCTCACCGGAACTAGAAAAAGCCCGCGCGCAGCAACGAAGACCCAATGAAGCCAAAAATAATAAAAAAAAAAAGGCTTAGGAAAATCAGCAGGTGACAAACACCCCCCGCAAAGTGTGCTTGGATAAATGTTGGCAGGTGATGAAATTTGTCTAGGACAATATCTGCGTTTATGTTACCCATCAAAACCGGTTTATTATCCACTACTTCACACTTATCAAAGAAGCTATGTAATTTACATGCATGGTTTTTGTTTTTGTTTTTGCGGTACGCGGGCCTCTCACTGTTGTGGCCTCTCCCGTTGCAGAGCACAGGCTCCAGACGCGCAGGCTCAGCGGCCATCCCTGCATCGGCAGGCGGACTCTCAACCACTGCGCCACCAGGGAAGCCCTATGCATGGTTTAAACAATACTAAAATGAACACCTACGTACGAAATCCAGCCCAAGGAAGGAACATCACCAATACTCTGGGAGCCCTGCATAAGCCATTACCCTCATTTCTGCCAAAGGTAACTACGGTCCTAAATTTTATATGAATTGTTCTTGCTTGTCTTTATAGTTTTGCCATTTAGAAGTTATGCATTCAAATAAGAAGTGAAGATCATTTAGTTTTGCCTGATTTTAAATTTTATATTCATAAAATACAGAATACATTTGTCTGACTTGTTTTCACTCAATATTATGGTTTTAAAAAATTTTAAACATCTAATACCAAGCAGATACAAAAGAATGTTGACCACCCACGTTCCTACCACACAGTTTGAGAAAAAGAACACTCTTACTGCTATATAAGACCAGATATGATGCTCCAATCCGGATGTCCCCTTCCCTCCCATCTCAGAGGAAACCTGAATTTTGCATTTATCATTTCTTCTTTCTTCTGTTATCATATGTTTGAATCGTTGAAATATTTTAAGTCTCTGAGCTGAAACAAAAGTGAAATCAGGGCTTCCCTGGTGGCGCAGTGGTTGAGAGTCCGCCTGCCGATGCAGGGGACGCGGGTTCATGCCCCGGTCCGGGAAGATGCCACATGCCGCGGAGCGGCTGGGCCCATGGGCCATGGCCGCTGAGCCTGCGGGTCCGGAGCCTGTGCTCCACAACGGGAGAGGCCACAACAGCGAGAGGCCCGCGTACCGCAAAAAAAAAAAAAAGAAAAAGAAAAAAGAAATCATATTTGCGTTGTTATTTGTTTTTAAAGGAATGTCTTTGACATGTCACCATTGAGTATGATGCTTCCTATTGGTTTTCTTTTAATAAATTTATTTATTTATTTTTGGCTGTGTTGGGTCTTCGTTGCTGCGCGCGGCCTTTCTCTAGTTGAGGGGAGCGAGGCCTACTCTTCGTTGCAGTGCGCAGGCTTCTCATTGCGGTGGCTTCTCTTGTTGCAGAGCACGGGCTCTAGGGGCGTGGGCTTCAGTAGTTGTGGCTCAAGGGCTTAGTTGCTCCTCAGCATGTGGGATCTTCCCAAACCAGGGCTCAAACCCGTGTTCCCTGCATTGGCAGGAGGATTCTTAACCACTGTGTCACCAGGGAAGTCCCACTATTGTTTTTTATATATCCCTTTTATTAGATCAAGAAAATTTCCTTCTAGACCTACTTTGCTAAAAGCCCTTCCTCCCTTCCTTCTTTCCTTCCTTCCTTCCTTCCACAAATACTTAATAAGCCAGATATTGTCATGAGTGCCGTGATTTCCGCAATAAACAGCCTAAAATTCTTGCCCTCAGGGAATTTACACAAACAAAGCAAGTAAATTATATACTAGGGAAATATATATCATAGGGACAGAAAATAGATTAGAGCTTACCAGGGCTTGGGAGTAGCAAGCTATGGGGAGCTATTGCTTAATGGGTTACGGTTTCTGTTGGAAGAGATGGAAGAGTTTTGGAAATAATTGGGATGGTTGCACAGCATTGTGAATGTATTTAGTGCCACTGAATTGTACACTTAAAAACAGTTAAAATGGTAAATTTTGTTATCTATATTTTACCGCAATTTTTTAAAGTAAGAAAGAAAAACCAGACACAAAAAATTATGTTAGATTGTTAAGAGCTATAGGGAAAAGCAAAGCAAGGGGAGTTGGAGAGTATAGGGGAGTGCAGGTTTAACAGGGTCAGTGAGAAGGTGACATTGGAATTTAAAATGGTTGCTGAAATTTGTTGAATTTTTCCTGTTATCTATGAGGTCGTGATATGATTTTTTTCATTCAATTTGCTAATATGGTAAAATACAACTATAGTAATGAATTTTTTATAATGTAGAACCAACCTTTCATTCCTAGATAAATTTAACTTGGTCAACATATATATTATAATGTATGTTTTATACACTCAAATTCAGAATGATGTATTTTTTTTTTGTTTAAGATCTTTACATTTATGTTCAGCTGTGAGACTGTTTTTTTTCTTTTATAAAAGAGTTTATGGTTGTAAATATCTATCCTTGAATGTTTGATGGCGTTTACCTATAAAACTGTTGGGGCTTGGTATTTTCTTTGGGAAAAAATTTTAAATTACTGATTCAGTTTGTTTCACGGTAACAGGAACATTCAGATTTTCTAGTCTTTCCTTCAGTTTGGGGTCATTTACATTGTCGTAGAACTTGCACACTTCATCTAAATTTCACCTTTTTAATCTCTTGCATCTGTATTCAAGTGCCTTCATTTCATCTAATATAGTTTATTTGTGCTTCTATTGTTTTTTAATCAGTCTTGCCCAGAAGTTTATCAATTTTATTAATCTATTTACAGAACCATTTTTTGGCTCTTTTGATTCTTTCTATTACCTTTCTTTTCTTTAGCATTAATTTCTGCTCTTATATTTAATATTTTCTTCAGCTCATTTATGACACTTCTTTCTACTTAATATTAAGACTCTTATTTGGATGTGACAGAAACCCAACTCAACTAGTATAAGTGGAGAAAAAGAGGAGTTCATAGGCTCATGTAACAGAGAAATCCAGAGTACAGCTGGCTTAAGCATGTGTGTTCCAGAAACCTCCCGGCTCCATCTGTCTCTTAGGGGAAGATGCTGCAGGGCCACCAAGGTAGAGAGAGACCACCAAGGTACTAACCCAGCAGAAAGACATCATTTCCTGATATCTCTGGCAGAAGAGTCTCAGAGAAGCCTCTGATTGGTCCAGCCCAGGATAGGGACGCATTCCTAAACCAGTCACTGTAGTCAGGAAATCAGATACTACTCTGGCCAGTCAGGGTCTAAGGGGCATAGTTACAGATAGGTCATGACTTCAAATTCTAACCCTACCATGAGAAAGCTGGAAATAAAGTGCTGATATCCAAGCTGGTTTGTTAGCGACTGGGTTGGGATTTTGAGTCTTCTTGCCACAAGGAGAATCATGATTTTGTTAAATGTGAAAAGGAACACATTGCACGTTAACCTTTCAAACATAAAGAAATAGCAATCTCTTTGAAGTGTGTTATCATTAAATAAGTGATCATAAAATGTCTAAAGAGTCACCCATATTTCCCTGATGTTGTCATACTCCTTACCTTTGAGGGAGTGGGTAATTTAAAAAATGCTTTTCTTTCTGAAGGACACAATGAGTCAAAAGTAATATGTTTCTATAACAAAAATTCACATAAATACAGAGAAAAGCTTTCAAACACTTTATTTCTAATAACATTCAATCAAAATTGTAAATATTGCACCAGCAGTACAAAATAATTTTATAAAAATGTTGACCATATTTTCCCTATAGCCAATTATATTCAGTTCTGAGGAAATTATCATGATTATATAAGAATAAAGAGCATGTATCATCAACAAGCATTTAGAGCGCAAAATTTGTACTAGGCCCTGTAGGGCACTTTTCCTGCTCTCTAAAGAGGTTACAATCTTTTCACTAACATTTGGTCAACAGTTAGAAAGCTTTAACAATAATTTCAAATAAAATTTTTAGTTTCAGTGTTTTTTCCTAAGATATCAAAAAATTAGTTATCATAAATTGTGGTCAGCTAAGTGCTAATATACTTGGGCATAGTTGCTCTCTCTGTAACACTAATCAATATTTACTAATATAGCAAGGATTATTGGAACATTCTCTGTAACCTGCTATCTCCAATAGATTCCAGTGAGGAAAATCCAGAAGTGCTATGCTCAGCGGTTCAACAGACATAAAGTTCTATTAATAGTTGTGCTTTGGCTAACTTGCTATTGCAACACTAAAAAAATAATAATCCCTGATTGTATTATGTGTAATGTTAGATTTCCTCTTTTTAAAGTTTATATTTTCTGAAGTTTCTACCATGAACATGTATTCATTTTTTACTAAGAAAAAATTATTATTTTAATAGTAAAGGAGTTCTTCCTTGCAATTATTACCTAAATAATCACTGTGTCATATACAAGTACTTAGAAGCAGTGTTTTTACCAAAAAAAAACCAACAACAACAACAACAACACTTTTTAACAAAGCTCTGATATCCAGAAAACTTGAAGCAAATCCATACTGATCCACGAAATAACCACTAGCTGAAATAAACTTTTCATTTGTTTTCACAGTGGACTGCTATGAGTTCACCTTTGGGCCTGGTGTCTTCCTAGTGAGGTGCTGGGGCTGAAACTCCCTCCCAGCCCAAAGCCCTCTACAACAATACAGCTGCTGTGGAGAGCCTCTTCTCTTTATCACTGAATATTTTTTTTTAAGTGTTTGGAATCAGGGTCACATAAATTGATTCAGTATAATATGCATTACTTTTTTCATAAATTTATATGATAGCATGAATTATGTTTTGCTACAGTTACTTTTATTTTGTTAAGAAAAGTTTGAGAACTACCTATATTTTACAAGGAAAAAAAAAAATGAGGCAGATTTCAAACCAAAATTATTGTCCCTATCTGGTTTCTCAGAACTCTTTTTCTGGAAACTGGTGAGGCTTGCAGATCTCTGTCCCAGTAGTGGATAGAGTTATATGTTTATTCATGTCAGTTGCACATTATTAAACAGAAAGGGTAATTTAGATTAACATAATACAGACTGGCCCCTCTTCGACCTTCAAAAGTTGTTAAAGCCTGGCTAATGTCTGGAGACTTCTTTCATTAGGCGCAGAAGTAACGATATGGTTGTTAGCTTGCAGTATCTCAACTATTGCCCAACACATTGGCTGAGTGGTATTTCTGAAGTAAAGCTGAAGGTCTCCAGTTTGACTCCATATGGGTTAACACTGACACGGAATTCCTTAACTTTTGCTGAAAGTAACAAGAACTGAAAAGAGAAATTCCACACCTGTCAACAGTTCTCTGAGATTACACTGATTCTGCAATTAAAACCTTGAGATTACAACGAATCTCACTCGTTAACTTTATACGCTCTGGGGACAAGAGGAGCTGACAAAGTTTTAGATTAAATGATACCTTGTGAGCAAATGCTTTCAACTTTTCAGACACAGCCATGCCTTGTTATTAGAGGATCATTCTCCTTTCACCCAACAGATGCACTAGGCTACATGAATGGCTTTATGATGTTCACATTGCTGACTTTTGTGAAACAATTCAGAATTGGGTCACCAGATTAGCTTTATAAAAATGAGATGCTTGTAATGTTAGATGCTATAAGAAGCTATTGCATTTACCAAAAGAGCACAGATTATTTGACTATGACCGCCCAACACTCTTTGATTACTTCAATGTGGAAAAGAAACATTTTCCTTTAAAAGCCATTTTTAACTCAAGGCCAAGTGTGGAATAAAGCATTTGTTAAGAATGATGGTGGGGAATTCTCTGGTGGTCCAGTGGTTAGGCCTCTGTGCTTTCACTGCTGAGGGCCGGGGTTCTATCCCTAGTCAGGGAACTGAGATCCCACAAGCCATGCCGCATGGCCAAAAAAATTTTTTTTAAATAATGACTTGGGTGTTTTGACTGCTCAAAGGCTATTAGCTATGCTAGGACTCTTACTGCAAAGCTGAAATGGAAAAAGCAATGAGGTCACATGTTGGCCACATACTCCTATCCTGTGGGTCCCCCAGGAGTGATGCAGAAAGCTCAGCTTCTCTGTACACCGGTGCCGAATCAAATCTTGGAGGCAGAGTTTTGGGTGAAGTAGAAAAGGATAGCTTTATTACTTTGCCAGGCAAAGGCGGACACAGCAGGCTCCTGCCTCAAAATACTGTGTGTCCTCACTTGGAGAAGATAGTGAGAAGTTTTATAGTAATTGTTCAAAGACAGTGTGATCAGCTCATGGACATTGTTCTGATGGGTTGGTGGTGAGGTAAGAGTCGGCATCATCAACCTTCAGGTCCAACTGGTCTGGGGTCTACATGCTTGTGGGCAGCATACCGTCCTTAATCGTTAACTTCTCCCACCTGGAGGGGGTTTCGGTATCTGCAAAATAGCTCAAAGATATTGTTGTGTGCATCCCTTGATGGGGAAACAGAGCCTTGCCCCAAGGCTGCTCTTGACTGTTTGTTTCTCCCAGGTCTGGCATCCCCTTCCTTCCCTAATTAACAACTGCTTGAATCTGCCTATTGGAACTCAGGGAAGGTCATGGAGGCTGAATGAAGGCTGTTTCCTGTAATCAAAGAAATGGGGGACTCAGAAAGGCTTTGTACCCAGGAGCCCCACAGGGCCCTGCTTGGTATCAATTGATGGTACAGAGCACATCTGGCCAAGAGTTTTGGAGTCTGGGTTGGGAATTTCCCAGATTTGCAACTGGCACCCTCTATCAGTAAACGCCAACGTTCACGCCCTAATGGGGATACCAGCTGGTGAATCGTTCGTTCACCATTTCCTTCCCAGCTAGATACAGAGAATTCTGCAATCATCTTAATAGATCACAAAACTGGGTTACAAAGTGGTTGTACGGCCACTGGAATTAGAAAATCCAGTGGAAAATCCAGCCCTGATGGTAGTTTTTTCTATTAATTCATTATAAATAGCTCAAGCCTTATCCAACTTGTGCATTTTGAATCTGGAAGCAAAATTGATAAACTCCTCTCAGAGTCTGGGGACTTAGAATGCACTTTGATATGCTAAGTCTATATACCAGTTTTAGGCAAAAGAAAAAACTTCTAGCAGTGGAAAGGATGGATTCGTGGTTTTACATGTACTTTTTCACAATGTAAGGACAAAATAGTGATTCGTGGGTTTTTTTCTTAATTAATTAATTTATTTATGGCTACGTTGGGTCTTGTTGCTGAGTGGGAGTTTTCTCTAGTTGTGGCCAGCAGGGGTTACTCGTCGTTGCAGTGTGCAGGCTTCTCATTGTGGTGGCTTCTCTTGTTGCGGAGCATGGGCTCCAGGCGTGCGGGCTTCAGCAGTTGTGGCACGCGGGCTTCAGTAGTTGTGGTGCATGGGCTTAGCTGCTCTGCGGCATGTGGGATCTTCCTAGACCAGGGCTCGAACCCATGTCCCCTGCATGGGAAGGCAGATTCTTAACAACTATGCCACCAGGGAAGCCCGTCATTTGTGTTTTAAAATGTGGATGTGTAAGCATACACTTCTGTTTTAGCATATCCACATAGCCTGGCTTATACATCACCCTTTTTTTTTTTTTTTTTTTGCGGTACGCGGGCCTCTCACTGTTGTGGCCTCCCCCATTGCGGAGCACAGGCTCCGGACGCGCAGGCTCAGCGGCCATGGCTCACGAGCCCAGCCGCTCCGCGGCATGTGGGATCTTCCCGGAACGGGGCACGAACCCGTGTCCCCTGCATCGGCAGGCGGACTCTCAACCACTGCGCCACCAGGGAAGCCCTATATTCTTTTTTAATGAATTAAGTGTAAATGGGAACACTTGGTATTTATTATTCATTTATTGATTCGACAAATACTTATCAAGCACCTATCATGTTCCATTAAAAGAGCTAAATGCATGAATTCAAAGACACATAAAACAATCCTTGTTCTCAATCAAATCACAACCCAGCTTCTTTACTTTGCAGGAAGGATGAAGTCACCTACTCAAGTAACTCCTCTTGTTGGCTACCTCAACTCTTTAAAGTCAGAAACATACACTAACATTAAAATCAGAGTAAGGATGATAATTCTTCCCTCTATCCTATATTCTTAAAATTAATTACATCATCTTAAGAGTCAGTTTAATATAGAAGCTAAAGTAAAAATAGTCTAGTTAATTCATCTGAGCAGTTATCTTTAAACTACATATGTACAAATAAGATAAAGATATAAAATGTTTCCAGAATATAACTCTATCCTGATATTCATAAACACAAGGCACTCATTGGTGGGCAAGATTGCTATCATTATTATTATTCACATATCATCGTTTACCAAGATCCCTTGGCAACTTTGGAGGGATACTTGAAAAGGGACTTTCTGTGGTGTGTCATTTTAACACAAAGGAGATAGTATAAATGGTTTTTAAATCCTGATTTTTCAGCTCTTTTCCACATCTAAAGCCTAATATTAAATCAGTAATCTTAAAAAAAAAAATAGGGCCCAAGGAATAGACTCCACACAGGCAACAAATCTAGGTTTTAATTCTTGCTGTTTGTTGCCTCTGAAATATATTTAAAAGTCAGTTAATTTAAAATACCTTTAATGTCAGTCAAAAGGATAACACCAATTGAAACACCTCACCTAAGTATAAAATCACTAGACGATTCAAAATGGCACATAAAACATGTATAACCTTTCACTGTGAAAATGCCTAATCTTATAACAGCACCAGAGTCTGCATTCCTTTACGAAGAATTTTGTTACCATATTTAATACACCACGATCAATAAGCATGTATGGTAGTAGATAGACTTAAGGTGAGAAGGTAATTAGATGACATACTTTCCCAGGTTCCCACCAGCTCTAAATTCTGTGATAGGAAAGAAATACTACGTATAGTTTGCCCGGTTATTGTTGATCATTCTTACTCCATCCTAATTCCAACTGTATGACTTTATTATCATGAGCTCCCTAAAATCTGCTAACTCCTTTCTCCGGCCACCTATACTTAAAGGTTTATACTTTCTTTTGGGGTCTCATTTTCTACACTGAATGGACCCATTGCCACAGTGGAGAAAACACCCTCACACTCTTAAACGAACATATACCCTAGTTGGTATTGGCTCTAGCTATTGTAGTTTTCTTCTTCTTTTTTTTTTTTTTTTTGTAGTTTTGAATTGTAAGTAGCTAGAAAAACTGTTCACAGCTTAGCAGTTTTATGGAACAATGTAATCAAGAACATGATAACCACACTCCTTGTATAAAACACGTAGATGTTGAAAGATAAGATCTGTAACCACAAACTTCACTGCCGCTTTCTGTCTTCTCTGTTATAATACGCTGTGTCCGTTCACCCTTCCATCACCATACCTATATACGGGGCTGCTGAAAGACCCACAGCTTCTCCCGTTTCTTCTTCTTTTGTTTCAGCCCCTTCACTTATTTTCTCATTCTCCACGTCTGTTTCAACCTTTTCTCCTGTTTCACCTGGAAAAGTAATCAAAGGTGATATTAAGAGATACTTGTTTAGCATTAGCAACAAAGTGCCCCGCAGCTGGTTTCCAAGGCGGGCAGCTCTTGCTCTTTAGGTCTAGACAGTAAGTTTCTCTGGTGGTGTCAAGAAAGGCAATTGCCCTGGGTCTCTCAGATCCTCGGAGTGGCCCATGCCACTTACCATTTCCGAGTCTTCGCATTTTCTTATATAAAATCAGGATGCAGAATTACCCAAGAAAGACAGTAGAACATATTACAAATAGAAAATTCCATTTATATTTAATTCAAAATGTGTTCTATGGGTGCCCAGAAAGCGTCTTGTTTGGTCATTCTGGTGTTTAAAGAAAACAATCATTGAACTTTTAAAGAGTTTAAACATTTAAAAGCCTGGCCATTGCACATATAAATTTTTCCCTAAGAAGTCACTTTGGGCAACACTGGTCCCCGTGCTTTGAGTGGAGCCCAGAAGCAGCTGCCTCTTTTGATAGGATGGTGCTCCTGTTAACCAAGGTGCCCGGGGCTTCCCACAGCATTACATGTGCCCCTCACTTCACCCACTGTCATTATCCTAGGCCCTAAAGACTTGAGTTTGCCAACCCTGATCTAACAAATATATACCTTTACTAGCTTCTCCCTTGTTATTCCCAGAGCACTTTTATATACCTTCACTAAAGCACTTACCTCAGTAGACTGTAGTATTTTGTTTAAATTCTGCCTTCTCCCTGCTAGACTGTGAGCCCCTTGAGAACAGGGACTAACCCATTATTCCTGCAGCTAGCAGATGATTAGACACTCAAAAACTGCTGCATTAACTAATGAGAGAATTAAAAAACAGATGAATGTTTCACTTAATTATACTGTAGGGTGAAGCCAAAATTTACTAAAACGTAAAACCTGCCCTAGAAGATTTTTTTTTTATTATAACTCCAATAAAGAACAGTATAGATACCATTTGCTTTATACTGGTAAAGTACATTAAAAAAAACACCATTTGCTAAGACGTAGTACATTTCTCTAGTCTTCTAATAAAGATAAAAAGACTATAGGAGGACAGGAGCAGGCTGACAGTAATTTTCTAAGGATAAGAGTGCAAAGATGAAAGTGACACTCTAAGAGGCATTATTTGTGTGTTCTTTCATTAAAAAGTCAGTTCCTCCACTGACCATCTTTAATTTGTATCCTCATGCCATACATGGGGCCTGATGAAGAGTGAACTCGGAAAAATTCAGAAATTTAACATTCCTTCAATATTCCATTTTATTCAACAATGAAGCTCTAGGTTACAAATCTGGACACAGACTATGCTTTAGAAAATTTGTGCCAGAAAGTCAAATGCCTGCTTTTCAAGTATGGAACCTTTTTGGTTTGGGTCAAATGAACTTCAACCACTGAAACAGAGACTAGAGGGGCTGTGTCAGCCACCCCTGTCCCCCAGAGATGATCTTTTATGGAGCACACCTAAACAACCTGAATCTGTGACAGCATGACTTTTACCTTCAACGTGTTGGTCCTCTTCGTTAGCATGAATATTCCTGACCGTTTCCACATTTGCCCCTGTCTCTAGAATTTCTGCTGGGTGTTCCATGTTTCCAACTATTCTTTCAGGTTGGATCTGCTCCATGTTTCCTGGACCTTCAGGAGTTTTATGGAGCGAATCATCCTTGACAGCTGTTTCCATAAGCTGGCTTCTGTCTGATACTTCTGGTGTTCCATTCTCTCTGGGAATCATCTCTAGAAGTTGGGACTGGTCATCTTCTCCCAGTGTTTCTTGAAGTTGCTGCTTTTCAGCTGTTTCCACAAGCTGACTTCCTTCCAATATTTCTGGAGATTCCGTCTCCTTGGGAACTGTTTCTGGGAGTTGGGACTGTTCATCCGTCCCCATAGCTTCTTGAGATTGTAGCTCTCTAGCTGCTTCCAGAGGTGGAATTTTCTCAGCTGTTCCTAGGGGTGTCATCTCTCCGGCAGCTTGTGGATTCTCAGGACCTTCCACTGCTCCAGGAGAGTCCCTCTCTCCCGCTGTCCTCAGAGGTTGACTCTTAGCTTCTGCTCCAAAAGCTTCGGTCTCAGCGTTTCCTTTAAAAGGCTGAGCCTCTGTCACTGCTTCCACGTCCTTCTTCTTTTCTCCTGCTCCTGGAGTATCATCTTTGCCACCTGGCTGAGGTGACCCAGACTCCTTCAGTCCCTTAAGAGGCTGAGTTTCCTCTGTGGATCCTGGTGGGTCTGCAGCATCCTTTACCAGGGGCTGTTCATGGAGGGATTTAACACCATTAGCTGTAGACACAGCTGAAATCTTGAGCTTTTCTAGTCGAGGAAGGCTTTCGTTTTGTACCTTGCCATATAAAGTAGATTCTCTTCCCAGTGTACGTGGTTTTGGTTGGACAAAGCAGGACTCACTTTCTTCTGTGGTTGAAAAATACATATTTGAAGTTACTTTTTATCATTCATTTGAAAAGAAAAAAATACAAATTATTGTTTAGTTTCTATCCTGAGAAAGTGTATTGCTATCAAGAAGTAGATTTAACAGTTCAAGACAGTCCTGGGTACAGTACAGTTGAGTACAGAGAGGCCATACCATGACCCTAACATGCCCTAAGTCAAATCTCTTTAGTGTTTTCTGCTCAAATACCTAGTCTTAAGCATGAAGATCCCCCCAAATCACAGGTTTTTTTCCTGTTTGTTCCTTGTGCACCTTCTCATGACTCCAGTCCCATATTCTAATTTAGTACCGTTTGTTTCCTCATGCTCTTTCCTCTGCCCCACCCTTTCTCCTCCTTAGGCTTGGTAGAAGATTTTATAGCCCAAGAAGTGTTCCTTGGGCTGCTAGAGAGGTCTTACCTTCCCCCTAAAGCAGAATGGCCCTCAGTGAAAGGAAAGGGTCCCATGACAGAGAAGCCCCACTAGGTCAAAACTAAGATGTCTGGGAGAGAAAGTGGCAGGCACAGTCCAGCCTGAGTTTCATTTCATTTGGGGGTCCTGGTTAGAAGAGAAATCAAGAGAAAGTTGGGAAACATGCATTTTAATTCTGGCTCTTCCCGCAACTGTGTGACCTTGGGAACTTAGCTCCCAATAATCATATCTACAAAATGGCAGTGAATCTGTCTCTCTTACCTACGTCAGAGTTGCAAGAGGCATCATATCACATTAAACAATGAATGCATAAGTGCCCTCTGGACAATTTAAGAAAGCAACGTGGCAACATGTTTATACTCTTCGACCCAGTGATCCTACTTCTGGAAATTTACCCTAAAAGCAGAAACTTCAGGGAAATGCTCTGGGGGAAAGTATATCATCCCAGTATTCTTTATAACAGCAAAATCTGGAAAACAACTTAAAAGTCTAATAATTTGGGGGAAAGATCAATAATCCATTGGGTGGAATAGTATTGTGCCATGAAAAAGATGATTATGAAGACCATATGCTAAAATAATAAAATAATTATTATATAATAAGTTAAAAAATCAGCACTCCCAGTTGGGTTAATCAAATAAAATAATGGATATAAAGTATATATTAGCACAAGGTCTGCTGTGCAACTATGTGCTCAATAAGTTAGCTATCAATTTTATATACAGTATGATTATAGCAATGTTGATCATTGGAAAGGAGAAAGACAGGAAAAGCAAACAGAGGGGGAGATACTGGAAGAAAATAAACCAGCATGTTAAAATGGGCCTCTAGGTGATATATTTCCTCTTCTACCTTTTTTCCCCCAAGGATAATTTTTCATCTTTTCTTGTTCTTTTTTTCCCTAAGTTACCCCTGACCCCAGCTATATATGCATATCGTTTAAAGAGTTACCTGCTTATTTAATGTAAGTTAAGACATACAACTAAGACTCAGGTCTGCTCTCTCTTTTCCCCTTTTCTAGGGTCAAATTTAGCTGTCTGGGAGGGATACTTTTTTTTCCTGTATCTCTAAGTGAATTGCTACTTCATTATTTTTTAGTTTGGGCATTTCAACTAACTCCCACTATGGAAAATAAAGACTTAGCTCTTTTTTTCCACATCTCCATCATCCTTCACCCTCTCCCATTACACATTCACATTTCCTTTCAATTCAGTAATTGCATATTAGTAATGATTTAAGATAGTAATCATGAGACTTCCCAGGTGTTCCAGTGGTTAAAAATCCGCCTTCCAATGCAGGGGACGCGGGTTCGATCCCTGCTCGGGGGACTAAGATCCCACGTGCCGTGGGGCAACTTAGCCTGTACACTCTGGAGCCTGCACGCTGCAATGGAATATCCTGCATGCCGCAACAAAGATCCCACATGCCGCAACTAAGACCCGATGCAGCCAAATACATGAATAAATAAATATTTTTAAAAAAATAAAATACAATAGTAATCATGTTGTAATTTGGGTTATATCGATATTCAGTTATATGTACACATAATGAATATGTCTGCTACGAAGAACTGAGCCATGTAGTAAACTATTACTTGTGTAAATAAGTTTTAGTTTGTTTTTCCTGAGTTAGTAACTGTCATGGAGCTTCACGTCCTTAGTTTATGTATTCTCATTACTTCATTTCACTGCCAATTGTTTCTCTTTTTAATACATTTATTCACATCAAATAGTCTCCCACCCTACCTCTGCGACTGTGTTTGAATCCCCCAGTGGAAAGGAATTAGAGCCCGAAGCCGGAGAAGCAGAGTTCAGAGAGGATTTTGTGAGACACAGGACACAGGCTGTGGGCCTGGGGTCCAGAGCTGGGAGGAGGGCTAGCCTTCGCCTCCCCCTCCAGCCTCATTATGCCCGAAGCCTTCAAATTAATAGCACAGAAGGCAACTTAACAGAAGCAATTTCTCAGGTCTATAAAGAAATTCATTATGACAAGATAATTCATTTAGATACCACACAAAGGATGTTTAGGCGATGGCTGCGTTAGGGAATTGACAAGGAAATGTATTATTATGCTAATCACAGATGTCTGCCAAATTATATTTTCTGGTAAAATAGTTATTACAGTGATCAGTACTGTCAGTTAAATGAGACGAATGATTTTCATCCAGCTGTGCCAGCTGTGGGTGCATTCTATCATCATCTTTCTTCTAGAGCAGAAAGCTTGAAGGAAAAAATGTGTTGACACACCCAAATCATAGCCACTCAATTTTATATTTTGAAAAATATATTATGCTATCAGGCTAAGTCAAGTTTTTTTCCCCTAAAACCAAAAGCTTTGTGAAAATTTATTTATACACAAATGGTGTCTTAAGTTTCCAAAGGATCTATCAATTTTTGTCATAACTAGAACATTGATGCCCATGATCACAGTATCGATTTTCATTCTTATATACTTTTTCTAATCTTACTGGCATACGTGAAGTAGAGAAATGTCCTCAACATATAATATTCTTATACTGTAACCTGAAAATAGTCAACCAAGCTGGGAAATATTACAAAAGAAGTCACTGTCTCTAACATTTTTCCGAGGTAGCCCCAAAAGCTAAAACATCTTTAAAATGATCACCAAAAATTAGAGAAAATGCGAAAAGTGTAGTGACACACTCATTGTGTAATTCATGTTGATTAACTGCACTCTGAATTTTGAAATAAGTGTATTTTGGAGCTAATAACTCCTCATTAATCACTCAGTAGTTCTTTTTCCTATGTGATAGAAGAGAGTAATCTGCTCTAAAAGGGAGGACAGAGATCTTATGATCTTGAAAATGACACCTCCAATGTACTAGGTTGGAATCCTCATTCTTCCACTTACTAGCCTTGTTAGGCCTCTTTGTGCCTCAGTTTCATCACCTGTAGAGTGGGAAGAGAAGCGGTCGAGCTGTTGTGAGGATTACACGAGTTAATACCTGGAAAACACCAGCACAGCGACTGGCACCCCCTGAACGCCAAGCAAGCTAGCCATGGAGAGCGTTACACTTCACCTGCCAGCCCTAGCAAGGAAGAGACCGTGGTGGACACACAGAAAGGGAAGGTAATTCCATTCATCCTAATACTGGTACCTTTCTCTGAGCCTATTCAGAAAAAAAGAAAGATCAGAGTCAATACATGAAAAGGGTTGGAAAACAAATGGTTGTTTCAAACCCTCTCTCAGAGGACACAATACTAAAGACTACAGTGACCACAAAACTTCCTTTCTTATGCTTCGGAATGTTTTTATCCCCAGCTGCTGAGGGAAGTACAATTTGGGGATCCATCTGGGCTCCTTCCTCTTCAGCTGGAGCAGGGCATTCCAGACTGTTCTGATGTTCAGTGTGAGCCCTCATCCCATCATTTACTGAACTGTGCAACACGGACAAGTTACAAAACTCTCTGGACCTCAGTTTCCTTATCTATCAAGTGGGGATATTATCTTTGCCTTTCAGGCTTGTTAGGATCATTGATAATTCTGAGGTGATATGTGTGTGATTACTCAACATGGTATGTGACATGAGAAGGTACTCAGTAAACAGGGACGCAACCAACGGCTCTGCAGGTTTCTCAATGCATGGGGGTGTGTCCCGCTGAAGGGGCAAGGGAGAGATGAACTCCAGCCTGTGTGCACCAGCAAGGTTGCATGCATCAGGGGTGGGAAGGGCAGCGTTTTCTGATTTCATAAAGGTCCTCTGTGGGTTAGCAGTAGCCCAGTAGTAGTCAATAAATTATAGCTAATTTAGCAACAGAAAGAATGAACTGCAACATTAAAGAGCTTGGATAAACAGTCCCCTAAACACTGTAGAGTTGTCACTGTTGACCTATAAAATTCTGTTGTTACTAATGGTAAGTTTTAAATCATGATTGTTGATAGAGAGTGAAGTAGTATTCATGTCAGCCATGATTTGACCGGATTTGACTGGCATTAATAAAGGCCGCTGTTAGCTTTTATATAAACAAATATGTTTCATTCTGTTTGTTGGCTTTAATTTCATTTATTCATCAAGTATTGATCAAGTGCCTACTATATACCTGCTCTGGGCTAAGCACAAGGGTTACAGCAGTTAACAAGGAAGATCTGGTCCTCGCCATCCTAGACTTTACTGCCTGCAAGGATTTTCAAATAATAGCTACTTCCCTTATTAAGCACAGCTTGGTACCTACGCACGACCTCTTACCCAAGGGTCTCCACACTCTGTCCATGTGGTTTTGTGAATCCCCAGGATAACTCCTTGAGGTGGAAGAAGGTTCTACACCATTTCTTCTAGCACTCTAACTTGAAAAGCAGTGAGATCTTTTGTTCAAAAACAGGAGACATTTTATGCCTAATCTGTATTTTTATGTAATAAATATTGTGGACAGATGCATTGTTTCCACACCCGAAGTTGTTTAAGGATGTGACTGTTTTCTGAACCCTACATTTTATCAAATCATACACTGCTCTGGGCCTAATCCTTCGGTGCTCATTATCTCTCTTGATTCTGTTGTAAATTGATCCCTGCACAAATTTGTTGTGACAGCTGAACTAACAGAACCCTTGTTGCAAGCACCATTGTGATAGGCACACAAAGAAATTAAATACTAGGCAACATTACAGAAGGGATTAGAACCAGAACTAACATACCTGAAATTCACATTATGGTGGAAGCTTTTCTACTCAGTTCATTACCCTAATCAAAAATGAAAAGTTTCTACCCAGCAAGGAGAAAAACTTGAGGTCAATATTTCCTAATCCATGGCTAGGGCATATCAGCCATCCCAAAGACCTCACTGGATTGTCTGCTGAGTTTTCTAGAGGATCAATGAGAAAGGGCATCCTGGTATTTTCCCTTGCTGCCACCATTTCTAGGTAATGGGTTACTCTTTGCTGCGGCGCACGGGCTTCTCGTTGCGGTGGCTTCTCTTGTTGTGGAGCACGGGCTCTAGGCGCACAGAGGAGTCAGTAACTGTGGCACGCAAGCTCAGTAGTTGTGACTCGCAGGCTCTAGAGCTCAGGCTCAGTAGTTGTGCCACACGGGCTTAGCTGCTCTGCGGCATGTGGGATCTTCCCGGACCAAGGATCAAACCCGTGTCCCCTGCATTGGCAGGCGGATTCCCAACCACTGCGCCACCAGGGAAGTCCCTAAAATTAGTTTTGATATCACAAGGTAAATGCAATAAAGTTTGAAGGTAAATCTAATTTTGAAATTTAACTACAGAGTAACAAGAACATGTAGTTGGAAAGATACTTCTGGAATACTTGATAAGTACACATGGAGATGGGGGGCTTCTGCCTAAGGGAGAGGCTGACATTGAAGAGCTACAGAGCCAGTCATCAAACATAACAAATAGTCACCGCCTTCAGATATGATTTTCTAGTTTCATTTTCTTTGGTTTCTTCTAGACTCCCATCAGATAAACTCTTATTTCAAAAAAGGTATTTTACAGTGATTGCATAAAACATTTTAAAAATTATCCACAGCGTTTGTAGTAAAAAAGGCAAGTTTCATTGATTGATGGTCATTATTGGCACATGAGAATCCAACATTTGAGCAGAAATCCAGTCTACAAAATCAAAGACTCGTCAGTGAACAAGGAAAAAGAGAGAGAAAGTGAAGATTATGTCTCTGATATGTATAAATCGTGACACTTCACCAACCTAAACAGGCCTCGCCCATGATGCTTCACTAGGAACAAGAGTGGCTAACATTTATTGAGGCACTGTGCCTAGAGCTTTACAGGGATTATCTCATTCAATCTTCCCAACAACTCCACAAGGTAAGTCCATTATTATCTCCATTATATAGTTGAGGAAATACGGCACAGAAAGATTAGGAACATTTATCCGGGAAGGGTGCACAGTTCGGAGTAGCAGAGCTCAGATGTGAGCCAAAGGAAGTGTGATCCTACTTTGAAGATTTAGGCGCTTTAAAGCAAATTGTGGTTCCAGAACCTGCACCATCAGTATTACCTGGGAGGTTTTGGGGTTTTGTTTTAGTGTTGACTCACAGGCCCACGCCCAGATCCACTGAACCAAAATCAGTATTTTTAATAAGATCCCCAGATAGTTAGCTTATCTATGGCAGCACTCTGGGTTTATCAGGCAAAGGCATGATGGGATTAGTTAGGAGAGACTAAAGTGGATGACAAACACACAGAACTGATGGGTGTGGGTGTCCCGTGTTCTCCGCAGGCAGTGCTGCCCATCTTTAAACATTGGGTATGGTCTCTGTCCTCATGCTAGCATGCCATGGCAACACAAGAGATGAGGTGAGTATATTGCTGCAGCAATGAAGCAAGGGCCAGAGCTGATCTAGGTGAGCTCCATACCGGGGAGCAAGATTTTTCTCAAGCTTCCTCATGTCCCAGAACTGGCTGGGTTTGCTAAGCCTCCACCTTGGCTAAAAGACAAAGAGGTCTTCTAATTTCTCATCTGAAATGAAGGTTAATACTCGCTGCGCCTCGCTCTCTAAGGGCTCTGAGCAAGCGGCTCCACCGGTGCTCATATTGGTGGCTGTTCTCCCGGCTCTGTCTCTGAGGCCACTGTGTCTGTGCCTCACTCCATCACGGTGCAGAGTACAGAAATGCCTGCGGCCAAGAGCAGGTGTCTGTGCTCAAGAAGGGAGTATTCGCATTAGCAGTTAGCAAGTCTGTGGCTGGGATGGAATACTTAAATTTTGCAACAGAGCAGTCAGAGTCACACCAGACATTTGGACCTCAAGTCTGGGTGGTTAGTGTACCCTGAGAGCCCCCCAGAAAAAGCAGCGGGCAGACCAAGTAGGATTGTGAGCCCAGGTCTTTCAGCTGACCGCTGCTACTGCTCTCTCAGGTTAGGGATCCACATGCAATTCAGATGACTTTGCTGCCATGGTTAGTACAGATCACATTAAGGGAAGTGAGGGGGGACTTCCCTGGTGGTGCAGTGGTTAAGAATCCGCCTGCCAATGCAGGGACACGGGTTCGAGCCCTGGTCCGGGAAGATCCCACATGCTGCGGAGCAACTAAGCCCGTGCGCCACAACAAGAGAAGCCACTGCAATGAGAAGCCTGCTCACCGCAACTAGAGAAAGCCCACGCACAGCAAGGAAGACCCAACGCAGCCAAAAAATAAACAAATTAATAAATTAAGTAAATTTAAAAATAAATAAAGTATGGACTTTGGTTCATAATAATGTATCAAGCTTGGTTAATCTCTTGTGACAAATGTACCCTACTAATGTAAGATGTTAATAATAGGGGAAAGTGGATGTGCACTATATGGGAACTTTCTGTACTATCTTCATAATTTTTCTGTAAGTCTAAAACAATTCAGTGCAAAAGTACAGGAGCAAGTAACCTAGCAAAATAAGCTCTAGAAGCCTTAGAAAAATGTTCATAAAACTTGGGCCATTCACATAACCGCTTTTGTGATTTTTGAATATTTTTGTACCACTTGTGCTATTACTGACAGTATTTTTGTCACTTTCCTTTAACACATTTACTAAAAAGAAAAAAAGCTCAGAAAATCAACAGATTCAGATCTAGACCTTGATCTTGAGGGAAAAAACAAAATTTGATATTGGAAAAGCAATAAAAATTGAGATTTACTAAAATTGATATTAATTGATCATTTTTATTGAGGACTTACTAGACAATATTCTAAGCCAGGGGTCAGCAAATTTTTTTCTGTCAAGGGACTGACAGATGGTAAATATTTTCAGCTTTGCCAGGCATAGGGTCATTATTGCAACTACTCAACTCTGTCATCTGTCATTGTAGTGAGAAAGCAGCCTTAGACGATGTGTAAGTGAATGGGCATGTCTGTGTTACAATAAAACTTTATTTACAAAAACAGATGGTGGGCTGGTTTGGCCAGCAGGCCAGTTTGCCAATCCCTGGTGTAGGCAATATTTAGGTTCCATTTAGTTCCATTAGTGTACTATAGGTACACTATAGTATTAAATCATTTATTCCTCAGAACAACTCTATGAAATAGGAACTACTGTTAATCCTATTTTACAGATGACATCACTGAGGCATAAAGAGGTTGAGTGGCTCAAAGTCACACAACTAATAAATGATCCTGAACCATGATTTAGACCCAGACAGTCAACTCCAGACCCACATTTTAAATTGGAACTCTATACTGTCTCTTAGTATGTTGAAATTCTCGCTTTCACGTGTGCCCCCCACCTCTTTCTCTCTCTCTCACACACACACAAACACACACACACTAATTCAAGGTGTACAGGTGATTATAGCCTCTCACAACCATCTAGTCCGTAAAGGACTTCCCTGGTGGCACAGTGGTTAAGAATCCGCCTGCCAATGCAGGGGACATGGGTTCGAGCCCTACTCTGGGAAGATCCCACACGTCGCAGAGCAACTAAGCCCGTGCACCACAACTACTGAGCCAGCGCTCTAGAGCCCGTGAGCCACAACTACTGAGCCCATGTGCCACAACTACTGAAGCTGGCACGCCTAGAGCCCGTGCTCCGCAACAAGAGAAGCCACCGCAATGAGAAACCCGCGCACCACAACGAAGAGTAGGCCCCGCACACCGCAACTAGAGAAAGCTGAGCGCAGCAACGAAGACCCAATGCAACCAAAAATAAAAATAAATTAAAGAAAAACAAAAAACCATCTAGTCTGTAGAGGCTACTCCAGGGCAAACAAAGGAAAAGGAGATTAGCCAAAGGAAACTATACAGTTCCTATCAGTCTTAGGAAAATGGAAAAGGATAAGAATAAGGAGGGGAAAAAAGTTCCTTATCATTACCAATGACAGTGAGAAAGAAGCAAGGAGGGCGGTTTGGGGAGGACATTTCAACAGAGGTCCTCAGTGGGATGGCTGAAGGCAAATGTTCTCTCTCAGTAAGAGAAACTACTAGTGAAAGCGATAGAGCAGTTGGAAGGCCTAGCCCAGGGCTTCCCATCTCTTTAATGTCACAAGCACACATAGAATATGGTATTTGTGCAGCACACGGGGCACATGGAGAAAGCTGTACCCAGAGGGCTCGGACCATCCCGACCCTGCCTCCCTAGAGGCTGGGAGGAAGGCTGGCACACTGGATCCCATGCTCACAGGCTGGGAAGCTCTGATACATACAGCACAGGGACAAATGTATTTCTGTCACCAAAAATAGACTAGAGCAGCATTAGCTGGGCAAGGCTGAGAAGATAGATGAAGCAGGGCGGTCTGCAAAGGGTGGAATGTTCTCATCCTGCAGGGACCCTTTAGGACTGGGTTTTAAAGAAAAGCTGCTTGTTGGAGAAAGCAGAAAGGGCCTTTTCACTGAGTATAAAGACAAACACATTACAGGCTTGAAAAAGTATTGTCCCCGAATGAGTGTCCTGGTGAAAGAGGCAGACAATTAATTGATAGGAAAAAAAAAACTTGATTTGATGGTACATCCTTATGACTGTAGGGGAAGAAAGCAGATCGCAAGGGCCTTTCTTTTAGTGAAGAGGAAGCAGGTCTATCACTGACCCCCAGGGGCCTGGCATGGGGGGACCTGGGGGAGAGGAAGTTGGAACAGCCACAAAGGAGCAGGCCGAGGCTGGGGGCTCAGGTCGTAGAGAAGCCTTGTTGAGCAGCCTCTTGACTGAGAGTCATTTCAATCTTTAGCCTATGAAGTCAAGTTCATTTTATACTTATCTGTCTTACGCGATGTTAATTGGTGCTATTTTGATGTCCACTTTGAATTATACTGTCATGGCCATAGAGTAAATTGTATATAAATGAAATGTGACTTTCGGTGACCTGGAAAATATATAGATAGGGCAGAGATGTCATGATGCTTCTTGTATCTTTATACATCTTGCCTCTCCTACTTAATGTTCATTTGGACCTGTCACTTATCTAAACGGGCCTAATATGAATCTGCTCATCTCAAAGCAGGTAAAGCCATACAGATTTGAAAGTCGAGAAGTGTTTGGTAGGAATAAAGAGCATGTTATCAGGCCTCGGGGGCTTTTGTCTTATTAGAAAAGCCAGGCTGGAGGAGAGGCCCAAAGACTGTTGATTGTGTCGTCTGAGAAAAGAGGGTCATCTCTCTTGGATGTGGGGCTACGGCCACACAGTCACCACGTCACCAGAGCCCAGTCCAGTAGTCCTGGGGACCCTACAGCCCCTTGGGCCCTTCCACAGAGAAGAAAATGGTGTCAGCTGAACTTGACCCCATGACACAGGTTGCCCTTTCTTTTCTCCATCTCCAATGACCACCCTTGTTTCTGAGTACGCTAGCACCACCTGGCTTATTTCACTCACCTTCATAAAGCGTAATGCCTACGGCGTTTTAGCTGCTAAAAACAATGTGAGGCTTTATGGTTTGGATTTTTGGGGTTCCCCCCCCCCCCGCAATCTTCATCCTTAAAGGGATGAAGCTCTGATACCCTTGAATACACACAAAAGAAAGATCTCTAGCACCTGATGGCAATTCCCAAGGAAGGGTTTAAGGAATGTGAACGACAGCAACAGCTCCGGGACTGTAAGGAAGCTTCTGAGGCCATCATGATACTTCCCTGACATTAACACTCACTTGGAGAGCTATATTCTGATATTTCGCTTTAAAAAAACAAAATCATTACCTGTACTACCTACACTTATATACACCGGGATTCGAAGCCTGGCCAAGTTTGATGGTTTTTTTAATCAGTTTTGGTGAGCCTTTCAGGAACCCTCACAAGTATTCGTTTTTTATTTTAAACTTGATGTTGTAAAACATTAACACAAAAGGGAAAGAGTGAAAGTGTACATGTGAGCTGGAATGTGCGGCAATCTTACAGAAGAATGATTTCATAGAACACAATAAAGCTTTGTTTTGCTGTGTTGATCTTTTCCTGCATGACTAGGAGAGTCTCTTCACAACCCAACCCTGTCTTCTCAAGTCCATCTCGGCCAATGTTACCTTCCAGTCTTTGTTATTCCATGGGTCCTGATGCCTACTCTCCCTCTGCTTTTTCCAGTAGTACTCTCATCCCCCTGAATCCCCATCTCCATCAGTCCATCCATTTACCCAACCACCCCCTCAAGAGATATGGATTGCATTTCTCCTTCGTGGACAGCCACATGACGAGTTCTAGCAGAACCAGGACAGGACCCAGATGGAACTGGAGTTTGTGAAAAGAACAAGAGCTTTGGAGGCACACACATTGGGCTTAAGCCCCAGGTCCATCACTTACTAGCTCTGAGACCTTGGGCAAGTTACCTATCCTCCCTAAGCTGCAGTTTTCTAGCTGTACTTGGTGAAACTAAGGCTCTTATGGGGATTACATGAGATTATGAGCTAAAGTATCTGAAACCAACTGGGTGCTCCTACCTTGTCTCCTGATTTCTGCTCCATGTTCATGTTTTGATGAGGTTGCACTAATGTCAAAAGCCTTCAATTTTAGAAAAAGATGTATTATGTTGTTGATGAGAGTGTAATTTGGTACAACCCTTATGGAAAGCATTTAGGCAGTTAGCTCTCAAAATTATAAATGTGCATACCCTTTGACCTAGTAATGCCACCTCTGGGAAATGGTCTTACAGTTATGCTTGCATACTTTCAAAATGATGTATGTGTAAAGGAATTCACTGCAGTCTTGTTTGCAATGGAAAAGACTGGAAACAAATCAAATGCCCCTTGCTGGCGGTCTGGGTAAATAAATTACACAACGGATTCTTAAACGAGGGTAAAAAAGGAGAAAGAAGTACTCTGTATTATAGAGAGATTATAGAAAGAACTCCATATTTTTAGCTGAAAGAACAAGGTAAAGAATAATGGGTATAATACACTATATTTTATGAATAAAGATGGGAGAGGGAAATAATATTTGCAGTATATAAAGAAACTTTGGAACAATATACAAAAAAAAAAAGAAAACCTAATAAAAGTATTTACCCATGGCTGTGATTGGAACTAAGCAGATGGTGGGGCTAGGGTGGGAGGTATACTTTTCACTGTACGCGTTTTTCAAATGTTTTCAATTTTTTGAACCACGCACATAGTTCTTATATTCCATTATAATTAGCTGTATGTAATAATCAGGCCCACCACAAAGACTTACTGAGCATTCTCTGTGCCAAGCTCTAGAGGTGACACAAAGACATACAAGACTCAGTCCAGAGACTTCTAGCACTTGAATGAAAGTGATCCCATTTATATAATATGTGTATGCCAGAAAAGCCTATAAAACTCATTTTAATGCTAATGATGTTTGTTCTTCAATTACAAAGAAGTGTTTGTCTACTTAGGACTGAAATGTCACTGTGTGAAAATATTGGTTGATGACTGAAGGTATTTCTACAGTACAAAGATCAATTCACATAACTGTGAAATTCAACCCTCTTCCCATTACCTAGGCAGTGTGGACTCCAAGCAGCTAGTGAGAGTTCAGATAAGAACAAACACATGATTACAGCTGTCAGTGGAAATGTACACGTTAACCTAGCAAAGAATTTGTCAATAATTACCATCTGTTTACTCTGTCCACATTGTTGCTTAAGCTATAAAATCTCAGGAAGAAGTCTGCCAGAAACGGATGGCATTTATATTAGGAAAGAGTGGAACAGTAATCACACCTAGAGGCAGGGGGCTGGTAGCACAGGGAGGAAGGTTCAGATGCCAAAGACCTGGAAACCTTTGGGTCCATTAATGTCTATGAAGTCAACAGAATCTCTGTGTTCAGATTCATCAGCTCCTCAAGGCACTGAAAGGAATAAAAATTGTCCTAATATGTAGAACATGCTTCCATGAACACAAGAAATTCCAAATTCAACCTGTCTAGTCGTCCTTTGGAAAAGAAAAGCCTCTTTCCTCACACATTTCAGGGCATTCAGTAAAAATCTATGTGTGACTACCACTTACCAGGCTCTGTTCTGCACTTTGAGTAGCACTGGATAATTATTTACACCAGAGGCCAGTCTCTACCTCTGTCCTCGTCCCCTCCCCCCCACATCTCTTTCCCTAGTGAGTCATCTTTTGGAGGTGATGGAAAGCAGCTCAGTGGGATTCCGTGTCTGATGGGTCAGAGCAAATGTCTGCATGCAATCAATAGTATGGACTATTCCTATTCAGCTTAACAGCTACCTGACCAGTAGTAACTATCTGATTCGTTGGAGCCCAGAAAATAAGTATTATACCTCCATATTTTAGTGTTACAGGATTTTAGAGCTGTAAGAGATCTTAGAGGTAATCTAGTCCAAGCCATTATTTTATGATGCTTTTGCTTCTAGGCTAATACTGCACTATGTATAACAGTTCTTAAGCCAGTTACAGAAAATTGTTAGGCGGAACTGTACAAACAGAAATCCAGTCTACAGGCTAGTTGATGTATTTTAGCTTTAACTCATGGAGTTCTAAGGTTGATATTGTGAATTTTAAAAGAATCTCTTATGATATGAAGATTATCTGTAGCTCTATGGGAGGGCACAGGAAACTTCTCTACATCTATGTAGCTGCTGAAAATATCTCTAAGGCTAAGTGTCCTCCAAATATTCCTAGTTTAAACTTGGAAGCAAATATAAACTTCATATTTTACTGACTCATACTTAGGGATAAAATATTTTACTTGTGATAATATTTATTATATTTATATCATATGAATATATTATGTGCATGTACTATAATATTTCTATAATAAACTCTATTATACTATTAAATTAAATTAATTAAATTATAATAAATACTCTATTATACTTTACTATATTTCTTTTGTTGTTTGCATAGTGGATGACCACACACCTAATGGGGAACCAGAGTGATTTGAGACAAAAACAGGTTTAAATCTAGTTATCACAAACTGGTTTAAGGAGGAAAAGAACAGATGAAAGGTCAAGTTCTAGAATCACAGTACCTGAGTTCAAAGCCCAGCTCTGACTCTCAAGGAGCCCCGCAACCTCGGACAAATTATTTACTCTTCTCTGTAAAATGGGGATGATCATAATACTTAGTCAAAGCATTGTTATAAGGATTAAATGAAGTAATTCATTCAACAATCACGTGCAAAGCATCGTTAAGCACTGGGGGTACAGTGAGTAAATGCATGTAGGGGACATTTAATAACCTTGGACTATTTTTATCTAAAAGCACATAAACACAGGCTTAGGGTTGTATACGGAATTTAAGGAAGCTGTGAGCTACAGAAACAGGAATAAATTATTTATGGAGTCTCCAAGACCATGGAGTTGAAATGCTAATGAACATACAATAGTATCCGATTACAAGAGAGTACTGTCTGAGGATCAGAAGCAAAATACACCTGTTGATGGATTCGAGATGTGCATCGAGCAATTTATGCAGTGTATTAATTGATTTTCTATGCAACTGGTTGTTACTCGTTTTAACACTTCTTTCAGAACAACATCTGCGAAAACTTAGAACAGCAATGAAAGCATGAATAAAAAATGAAACGGTGTGACTCATGTGGATGGCTATTTATACTGGCGATAAAATGTTTTTTAAAACAAGGTTACTAAAAAAAAAAAAAAAGACAAGGTTACTCATTCTTTTCTGAGAGGATTAAAAAACCCTTCCATCCGTTGGACACTTCTGTCCCTCCCCAAGAGTAACATTCCCTACAATCATTTGTTTAACTTGTTTGTTGTCTGTCTCTTCCAACCTCAACCCCCAAGAGTAGGGTCACTTACATTGAATACCTTCAGCATCTAGCCAAGCACCTGGCTGTTATACAGTAGACACTTAGATAACATGTTGAATTTCTATATAGGATTCAGTGAAGACCACTTTTTTTTTTATCACATGCATATTCGTCAAGAAATACTTAAGTCAAGGATAGAGGAAAATGTATCTGACCTCTTTAAAAGTGCAGGAACCGGGGCTTCCCTAGTGGCGCAGTGGTTGAGAGTCCGCCTGCCGATGCAGGAGACGCGGGTTCGTGCCCCGGTCCGGGAGGATGCCATGTGCCGCGGAGCGGCTGGGCCCGTGAGCCATGGCCGCTGAGCCTGCGCATCCGGAACCTGTGCTCCGCAACGGGAGAGGCCACAACAGTGAGAGGCCCGCGTACCGCAAAAAAAAAAGTGCAGGAACCTATTTGATGGAGTAATCTGAAATCTCGTACGTTTAAGAGATTAACAGCAGTTATCATCAATTGAGGAAATTCCGCCTCTGTTGAAGAGAACGCTGTGGCTGACCGCGTTAGGGATTTAAGGCGAACTCCCCGCGCTCACACCCCCAAGCAGGGCCTTCCCACGCCTGGACTCTCGCGCGGGGCAACGTGCGCGGCGGAGCGCGCGGGAACCGCCGCATCCTGGGGCACAGCAGCGCCGCTCCGGGTTCCACTCGCATCCTCAGGGAGGAGCTGCCCCCTGCCGGGCCGCCTGGGCACGAGACGCACCTGACGGACACCCGAGGAGCAAACGACCCGAAGCCCGAGGCCCGGGCGGGGGTGGGGCCGGGTCCCCTGCTCACCGCTGCGGGGCCTGATGCCGTCGCCGGCCTTGTTGAGGGCGCTGCTGGAGCAGCCCATCGCGGGCAGGAGGGCGCCCGGTGGGCGAGCTTGGCCCCCGTCCCAGCTCCGCGCGGGCTTGGGTCCCCGAGTCCGGATCCCGCGCGAACCGCTGCCTCAGCACCAGTTCCTCCGACTTCGCGCGGCCGCTCCCGCGGCTGCAGAGCGCAAGCCTGGAAAGGAAAGCGAGCCGCTCTCTGGGGGAAGGAGCCAGGGTGGGGACAGCAAGGACGCAGAAGAGGACAGAGACAAGGAAGGAGCCAGGTAGGGAGAAGGTGGAGAGGGTGGGAAAGGCAGAGAGGAAAAGAGCTTCAGCAGCGACAGGGATGATGTCAGGGAGAAAGAGGGCGAAGGCCTGGGAGGGCTCATCTGAATCATCGCGAAATCTCTGGGGAGGGGAGGAGGCGATTGTAGCCAGTGGTATTGATTGGTGACTAGATTTGTGATGACAGTCTTCTTACATAACTTCAGTATTGTTACCACAAGGAAGTTTAACGTTGATAACATACTATTTAATCCACTCTCTCTTCAGGTGTGGTCAATTGTCCAACTCAGGACCACACTTTGCATTTAGGTGTCGTGCCTCTCGTTTGCTTTAACGAACTGAAGTAGTTCATCAGTCTTTCTTCGTCTTTCGTTTCTTGTTTTGTTTTGTTTTTTCTTTGTTTTGAGAACAGGCCATTTATTTTGTAGAAAGTTTCTGTTTGAGTCTGATGTTTCCTCATGATTGTTTTCAGGTGATGCAGTTTTGTCTGGAATGGGCAGACGTTAGTTGTCTGTGGATTCATATAAAGGGGCACATGATGTCAGTTTGCCCTACTATTGGTGATGTAACTTTTTGCTGCGTGTGGGCTTTCTCTAGGTGCGGCAAGCAGGGGCTACTCTTTTTTTTTTTTTTTTTTTTTGCGGTACGCGGGCCTCTCCCTGCTGTGGCCTCTCCCGTTACGGAGCACAGGCTCCAGATGCGCAGGCTCAGCGTCCATGGCTCACGGGCCCAGCCGCTCCGCGGCATGTGGGATCTTCCCGGACCGGGGCACGAACCCGTGTCCCCTGCATCGGCAGGCGGACTCTCAACCACTGCACCACCAGGGAAGCCTCCTAATCTCCTTTTCTTATACGGACACCAGTCATATTGGATTGACATCATTTTACCTTAATTACCTCTATAAAGGCCCTAGCTTCAAACACAGCCACATTATAAGGTATAGGGAGTTAGAGCTCCAACATACAAATTTGGTGGGGACACGATCAGCTCATAACACCATCATTATTTATTTTGATGCTCAAATTGCCTAAAATTTGTCATATTTCCCTCTATGGGTCGTGGGGTACACAGCTATGGACATTACCATATACTTAGAGGTCTCTCCCTCCCTCCCTCCCTTCATTCCCATCTTCCCTTCTCCCCCTCCCGATGCTGTCTCTATTCTCTCTCTCCATCTTCCTCTCCCTCTCCCTTCTGCAGCGCAAGCCTGATGAAGCCTTGGCCATCCAGCAGTCGGTTCACAAATCCCTTGGTAGGAAGAGGAGACTGGGTATCTTTGAGGAAGTACGCTTCATAACATTACAAATATGTACTGTGATTCTTCTCCTTACCTTCTACCCGGGGTTACTGTGCCCCAAGGAAAGAGAAGTACTTTGAAAGTGGCTAATGATTTGGCTGGATTCCAAGTCAAGAACTGAGAATACAGGATTTGTGCCAGGAAGTTTAAAGGAGGAATGTGGATGGACCTTTCAGAATAAGCCTAGATTTGGGAAATATTTCTCATATAAATGTTATCAAAGGCCCTGTAGAAGTCAGTGTGGGCTGCCATAACAAAACACCATAAACTTGGTGGCTTAAACAATAGATGCTTATTTCTCATACTTCTGGGGCCTAGGAAGTCCAAGATCAAGGTGCTGGCCGATGTGGTTTCTGGTGAGAGCTTACTTTCTAGCTTATGGATGGCAACCTTCTCACTGTGTCTTCACGTGGGGGGTTGCGGAGGGGGGGAGATCTTCCTCTTCTTGTAAAGCCAGAGTGCTATCAGATTAGGATTCCACCCTTATGACCTCATTTAACCTGAGTTACCTCCTAAAGACCCTGTCTCCAGATTGAGCCACTATGCGGGTTAGGGCTTCAACATAGGGCTTTGGGGTGGGCCACAAGTCAGCTCATAGCAAGCTCCCACTTCAGATGATTCTCTTTCTTTTTTTAAGTGAAAGCCACATTTTATTTAGCTAGTGAAAATTTTCAAAACTCCATTGTTACAAAAAGGAATGCAATCACTCACAGATTAAACATAAATACATGACTTGGAATTCTCTGCCTCTTAATGCTTTCGTGCTAAACCAGGGCTTATTGAGCCCAGGTAAGTTCCCCCTTTTCCCCATCAATTATGTTTTAGGAGTTGACTTGGGTATCTTACTTTGCCTCAGAGATAACTTGTTAGTCAAGTCATGGTCTCTTCCATTTCTTTCAGAGGAAGCATTTTATAATCAGGTGAACAGTAATAATCAGGTGCCCCACGGATGTTAGGAGATCTTTCTCACGAGACACCCCAATGCTTGCTCAATGGGCTCAAGTATAAAATGACAAGGATAGAGGTATGTACGGGCTCACACCACTTAACATGGTTTTCCTGGCTGAGTGCCTGATTTGCCAGCAGCAGCAAGAGTAACCAACTGTAAGCCTCTGAAATGATATCCTTACTTTGAAGATCTTGCTTGCAGAAGACTTATTGGACCTCTTTGGGGACAGTAGAGAATCTTTACTGTAATACACACTGGATTAAATTTGCTTTTCCTGCCCATCATGCCTCTGCCAACACCATCAATTAGGGGATGGTATTATCAAGCCATTACACATCCATCAAGACATTACATTCAGCATCATATCTTATCAAAGAACTCACTTTACTATGAGACAAGCAAGGTAATGGGTTAATTTCTATGTGATTTACCGGTCTTTCCATATACCTCATCATCCAGAAGAAGCCAAACCTATAGGATGATAGGGTGGCACTCAGTTATGGCACAGACCTCATATACCTCATCATCCAGAAGAAGCCAAACCTATAGGATGATAGGGTGGCACTCAGTTATGGCACAGACAAGGTGAAGCACCTTTGAAAGTTGGGATGCTGTCCTGAGGTTTGCAGAGTGTGCTCTGAACCAGTGACTAATAAATGGCTGTGCCTCCCCCATGACCAGTATACACAGATCCAGTTCTTGCTCTCCAGGCTTCCTGTTCATTTGGTGAACTACAAAATAAATTCCTTTTCTGCTTAACTGGCTAACTTGTTTCTATTGCTTACAAAATAAGTATCTAAGCTAAGATATAATGCTTACTCTCCCTCCCCTCTCCCAGACCTCACTCATTCTTAGCAATTACCAGTCCTTATTCCTTTAGTCCTATCTTGATAATACGGAATCATAACTGATACTGTGATTTTACAGGCTGATGTGTTACATCTTGAAGGCATAGTTCATAAATCTTTTTTACCTTCAAGGACTCCTTTTATCACTTTTCTTTGACATACCCATGTTATGATGTTGTCACAAAATTGCATTTATTATCTATTTCTCCATTAAGTAATCAGGGACATTTTCTGATCAGCATGACATGCAGTGTTACGGAATTAAATTTTACTTAAAAGAGAAAAAAAAGAAGCCTGTGCATTATAGCTTTATTAAGAATAATAGTATATGTTAGACTTTTCAAATTATTAAAAATAAAACGTAAAACGTCATACTTTTGTGGACCCTTAGAAACACAGGAATCTCATTTAACACTAAAATTTCAAAAACTGACTCTAAGAAATGTAAAACTACTCTACTTTCCAAAAGTGTCACTCCTCCACAGTAAAATAGTGAATAAAGTGCTCTGGGTTCTTTGTATGCAAGAGTATAAAAATATACCCATTTTGAAGAATGGAAAAATTATTTTTAAGAAAATAGGAGAAGGTGTTTCTCTGCCCTATTTTTAACGCAGTGCAGTCTGGAGCATTCCCAGTCTGAACAGAAAGGGGTATAGGAGAAATACATTGGATTCTTCATTATTGTGGAGGCAGAAAGGGTGGAGAGGAATAGGTGGCATTCATTCCCTCTTGTCCTCTATGGGTTCAGAATTCATGTCTCAGTGTATGTATGTTTAGCTAGCTGAAAGGCCACCAACATTCACTGAGTTTACAGGGTCTTTTCACTTGGATTCACAATCCCTCCCTCTCCCTGCTTTATTTCTGAGCATGTTTAATGTCCAGGGTGCCTTAAGAATATGAAGGCTGAGTTATGACAATGAATATGATATATTTAACTGCTTAACAATAAGGGGATGGGCCAGTGTACTGAACCAATGAATAGCAGATGATCTTGTTGGTATTTGCTCTAACAGGGAATGCAGCCTGTCACTTTTCATTCTCATAGCAAGTAAAAACCAGAAGCACAATAAATGCAGGTGTCTGCAGAATTCTCAGAAATTTAGAGCAGTGATTTTGGGGAAGGAAAACCAGAGAGCCTTGTGTGAATTCTGTCCTGTCACATTTACCTGTTGGTATTCTTTCTAAATCACTCTGAAATGCTACAGACTAGCATCCAGAAAAAATAAAATAATGTCTGAATGGCAAAGTCCTTTCTTGAAACATATAAATTCCTCGACTTTTTGGTATGAAGATTTTCAAACTCACAAAAAGTTGAATAGTACGATGAATCCCTGTATGCCCCCCATGTGGTTTTTCATTTTTATTTTTTAAAATATTCTTTTTTTTTTTTTCCTGTAGTTTTACTTATTTATTTATTGGCCATGCTGTAGGGCATGCAGGATCTTAGTTCCCTGACCAGGAATCAAACCCAGGCCCCCGCCGTGGAAGCGCAGAGTCTTAACCACTGGACCACCAGGGGAGTCCCACCTCACCGCCCCCCCCGCCCCCCCGCACTGTAAAGTCAAGAGTTGTTAACATGTTGCTGCATTTGCTCTACCTACTTGTTTATCTACATTTATTTTAGGATTTTCTTTACATTTATTTTAGCAATTTGGAAGTAAGTTGCAGATATTATGACACTTCATCTGTAAATACTTCAATACACATCTCTTTAGAATAATGACGTGACTTAAAGTAGCTATTTTTAACGAAAGTAATAGTAATCTTCTAACACAGGGGTCAACAAAGTATGGCCTGCAGGCCAAATCCTGACTTTGTAAATAAGGTTTGACTGGAACACAGCTGTGCTCATTCATTCAATGAATGAAATTCACTCATTTACATACTGTGGCTGCTCTTGTGCTACATCAGCAGAGTTAAGTAGTTGCCAAAGAGACCATATGGCCCAAAAGCCTAAAATCTTTACTATTTGGCTCTCTACAGAAAAAGCTTGCCAACTCCTGCTCTAATAAATACTAGTGTGGAAATATTTACAAAATCTTCACGAGCCAAAGGATTTGACTGTCGTTCTTGCGTGGCAAGTGTTTCTTCCCCTAGCGTTTGGGTTTTGCAATGTGGTGAACCACAACTTAAGCTGTGGATGGGTGGCTGCAGTGGGGAGTTAGGGAGATAGGAGTGGGGCTGAGGAAGAGAACTAACATCCACTGCACACTTATTATGTACACGGCCCTGTTCTAGGTGCTTCATACACCGTTATGTTTACTGTGATCCTCATAACAATACCATGAGGTAGACATTATTATTCCAGTTTTTTGATGAGGAAGCTGAAGCTTAGAGAGGTTAGACAATTTGACCAAAGTCCTGCAGGTATTAAATAGAAAAACCAAGAACCTAAATATATCTCCAAAAAGATATGGCAAAAATCAGTTAAGATACCCTAGGAAGAATTCTCAAACATTTTGTGGTCATGGTTCATATATATGAATGTACGGATGAATGAGTACTTTGGGCTTCCCCGGCTTCCAGTACACAACCATGGTAAGATCCCTGTGAGAAAGCACCTAAGGCCTTTCTTTAAAATATAGTGAGGACGGGGCTTCCCTGGTGGCGCAGTGGTTGAGAGTCCGCCTGCCGATGCAGGGCACACGGGTTCGTGCCCTGCTCTGGGAAGATCCCACATGCCGCGGAGCGGCTGGGCCCGTGAGCCATGGCCGCTGAGCCTGCGCGTCTGGAGCCTGTGCTCCGCAACGGGA
>NW_020837983.1:8257639-8362855 GCF_003676395.1 Aethalodelphis obliquidens | reverse complement strand
CCTGATTACTTTGAGGGAAAGTAGATATTAAAAAGCATTCAAAGTATAGAGCTCATTATAAAAGTGTAAGGCATCATTAGTTTGTGTCTCTGTCTAAGCGTGCATGCCTCAGAACCAACTAGGCTATTTCATTCCTCTCGACTTCTCAAATTTATATATGAGAATCGTGGAGGCTGCTCATTAACCTCAGATTCCCAGGCCCTACATCCAAAGATTTCTTCCACAGACCTGGGTGGGGCCCAGGACTCAGAATTCCAGGTGATTCTGAATCAGGTGATCTGGGAGCCATACTTTGAAAAATACTGCTTTAAGATATAATTGACGTTTCACAAGCTCTATTGAAAACAACCACTTTTTTTATTAAAAAGGAGCTCTTTACGTAACAATGCGTGCTGTAAAATAATACAATGTAAAATAATTCAAGCAGTACTGAAACATACAAAGTAAAAGTAAATGTTCTCTCCTCACCACCTACTCTTATCTCTCATCCAAGTTACATTCCGATGATTAGTTTTCCAGACTTGAATTGTCTATGCATATACCAACATATATACTGGTTAAGAATGATGAACATTTGATGTTTCTATTTTTGTTTTGCTATTAAAAATTAATGCTGAACTAAATATCCTTATTCTCATGTCTTTGGGCATGAGAATGTAGGATAGATTCCTAGAAGTTGACACACGATGACAGCTTACCTATTGGTCAGATTTTACCTTTTTTTGCGTGTGTGTGTGTGGTGGTGACTTTCTGTGCCTAATATTTTGAATGATTCGTTACTGATATCTGTCCAACGTTCACAACAAAAAGATTTTTAATTAGACCTGTTATCACCCCCAGTGAAAATTCGGCTTACAAGTTCCCACTAACAGGCCACAAAAGAGGTGAGTTTAGGGGAGCCAGAGGGGGGCGCCACCGTTCTCTGACAACTTGTACAGGCAACTTGGGTGAGTGCAGGGGAGTGCACGGAGCTTCTTCAGCCCCGGCGCAACCGACGGCAGAGGGTAGACCCGGGAGCTGCGGCACACCCCGGTCCTCCCCGAGTCTCCTCAAGAGCCCCGACTTGGGGCAGAGATGCACTCAGCGGCGCTAAGACCGAGGTCCAGCCGCCGCCGCCGCCGCCGCCTCTTCTCACCGCCCCTCCCGCCTCACTCTCAGTCGGTTTCTCCAACTCGCGTCCGGTTCTACGTTCCTCAGGCCTCAGCTATGAGCAGCGGAACAACACAGACGGCGAGGTTTACGGCCCGCAGCCGGCAGGTGAACAGCACCAGCCAGCTGCCTAACCAATTCCAATCCCCTAGAGATACCCACATCAGCCCTTCTCTTCTTGCCCCGCCCCTTCCGCTTGTGATTTGCTTCAGCTTCCGGTCACGGGGTCTCAGCCCTGAAGTGAAGAGCGTGGCATTGTGGGATTTCCTTCCTTTCTCGCTCTCCGGCCATCTTGGCGGCTGCAGTGGGTGAGTAGGCTGTTCCGTACCGAGGTTTAGGCCTCGCGGGGAGTCCAGGGAGTTGCCGTTTGTAGCTTCGCATCCTAAACTTCCTGTCTTGTCCTCTGTGTTCTAGGCTGGGGGCGTCTCGCGCCTAAGGCAGGAAGATGGTGGCCGCAAAGAAGACGGTGAGTGTAGCAGGCCAGGGCCGGAAGCCTGTTCACATGGAGAGATGAGTCTCGGCCGGGGCGGGCGGGTCCGAGCACAGTGGGCGCACAGCGTGTCCGCTGGCTTTGCAGGGGTCCAAAATAAATCCGAAGGACTCTCCCAGGAATTTGGGACCCTCTGCGGAGGTTTTATTAAGGGGTTCAGCTTCCTGGAAGCTGGATCCAGTTTTAAGTGGTTACAAACAAGGCCTTCAAGTCCGTGTTACATGTTTGCTTTGTAGAAAAAGTCACTGGAGTCGATCAACTCCAGGCTCCAACTGGTTATGAAAAGTGGAAAGTACGTGCTGGGGTACAAGCAGACTCTGAAAATGATCCGACACGGCAAAGCGAAACTGGTCATCCTCGCCAACAACTGCCCAGCCTTGAGGTAATTGAAAGAACCTGAGTATGTTTGTCGCCCACTGCAAATAGGTTGTGAGCGAATATCCGGGAATGTGAACTTGCAATCTGGGTAGCATAAACTGGGTATCATTGTAAAATTTTGTATTACAGAGGGACACCTGGAGAATAATTTAACGGTTGTTGATTTGGGGCTCTTGATTTTTCTCTCCCTCATCATATTCTCTCCTCGTATGAGGTTCTCTTTGGGAGAAATGCGTGGCAGAAGGGGTAAAAACCAGAGAACGTCCAAGTTTGAGGGCAGCGCAGAAACATAATTTGTCCATGTGTCCTGCCTTTTGGGTCGTTTTTTTTTTTAACTTTAAGATGCTTTAAAAGAGGTTCATTTTATGAACTTGTAGAAAAGCTAAGATCAGAGAAGTTCAGGCTGGCCTGTGGAGCTGCAGGTTCCCAGTTCACCCAGTTTTTGCTTGCCTCACTGTTTTGAAACTGAATTTAGTGGGTATTTTAAATAAGTTAAAGAAACTTGGACCATGCAGAATATAAGCCGTGTTTTCAGTCCCTTTCCCTTGTTGATTTTCTGTGGTAATACATAACCTCACAGCATTTTGTATAGTGTCTGTAGGTAATTGGCAAAGCCTGGAGAGATCTCTTTTTCCATCCCATCCCCTCCCAAACCTTTGGTCTTATTCCAAACCTTTCATGCTTACCTTCTATAGCAGTGCTTTTCAAACACGAATATGCACACAGTCACGAATGATCTGGTTTAAATGCAATTTCTGATTTAATGTATCTGGATTAGGGCCTGAGATTATGCATTTTTAACAAGCACCTTTTGGCACTACTTGTCTGCGGCTGCACACTTTGAGTGAGTAGTGGCAACAGTGTATTAGGACTCCCTTCAAATTCGTAAAACCATTCACGTCTGCCTACTTAGTGGACACAAAACTGCTAACTCTGGGTAAGTGCAAGCATATGGCATCCCTGGTTTTATTGCACTTCACTTTATTGTGCATCGTAGATACTGTGGGGTGGCTTTTTTTGTTTTTTTTACGCATTGAAGGTTTGTGGCAACCCTGCATTGAATAAGTCTGTAAGTTCCAGTTTTTCAACAGCATTTGCTCACTTCATGTCTATGTCACATTTTGGTAATTCTCGAGATATTTCAGACTTTTTCTCTATTGTTATGGTGATCGCTGATCTTTGATGTTACTACTGCGACTCCCAGAAGGTTCGGGTGATAGGCAGCTTTTTAATTTATTTATTTTTGCAATAAAGTATTTTTTAACTAATGTATGTACGTTGGCTTTTTTAGACATAATGTTGTTGCACACTTAATAGGCTGTAATATAGAGTAAACACAACTTCTGTATGCACTGGGAAACCAAAAAATTCCTGGGACTAGCTTTATTGCAATATTTGATTTATTGCAGTGGTCTGGAATGAATATGCAGTATCTGAGGTATACCTGTAATATCACTCTCCATCTGGGTTTCAGAGCACCAGAGGGTGATAGAAACGGCTTAGAAGTTGTCATGGGAATTTTATAATGTAAAGTGTCTGGCGATAGTAAATGCTAAGTAAATGATAATTTTATTTTGTACTCTACTCTTTTCCACAAGCACAGGTATTTACTGGTTGTCCCATCCCTTGTAAGGGATCCAAGGAAGGATGATTTGTATTGAATAATGGATATGGTAATGTTTTTAAAAGTAATAACTGGCTTACTGTTTGAAGACCTTACCAACATTAGAACTGATGAGAGAAGTAACATTTAATCTGTGTTACTTGGTATGATATTTATCTACCTTGTTTTGGTTCCCAAAGGAAATCTGAAATAGAGTATTATGCCATGTTGGCCAAAACTGGTGTCCATCACTACAGTGGCAATAATATTGAATTGGGCACAGCGTGTGGAAAATACTACAGAGTATGCACACTTGCTATCATTGATCCAGGTATGCTTTTTAAATCATAAAGTAATTCTTTTCCTTTATGATGTAATACAAGTATTTCTTGCTATACAAATGTCTTTAGTTTCTAAGTTCAGATGTTGAGGATTTGGATACAGCAAGGGATATCCTGTAATTTTATTTTACAGAGAATTGATAATGAAGGTCAGTACAGAATTACCTTTTTATAAATGAAATTCTCTTTACTTTGAGATCATGAGTTTCATTTCATGCAGCACCTAAGAAATGATGACTTCAGGGCCCTGGTAAAAGGTGAAATTATAAAGGGACAGAATAATCAGGTGAAACGGTAGAAAAAAGGAACGTTTACTGGCTGCCTGAGAACAGATGGATAAAATTAAGTTGAGAAAAAGAAGGGCCTACAAAAACATGTCATGTTTTGAACTTACGAATTTTTAATTAATTCATAAAATACTGCGAATATTCTCGCTGTTCTGATGTTGTAATAATCAGGGCAGGCTAAACATTCGCTATATTAAGACCATGCATGTGTCCCCGGACCTAGTTCTTTTCCTAGGTCTGGTTTTATAAATGCTGGTGATAAACTAAGTCTGATTTACATGATGAATCTTATGTGGGAAATGTCTGTGACTCTAGGTTTCCTATCAACCTTGAGAAATGGTAGCGCAGCTAGTGTAATAACTTTTGAAGATAACAATTGCTAATTTGATGATTACCTGTTGACATTAAATGAATTGTAAAATTATTGTGTTTTATTTTCTAGGTGATTCTGATATCATTAGAAGCATGCCAGAACAGACTGGTGAAAAGTAAATCATGCACAATTTTTCTTTAATAAAACTGGCCAGAGCTTGTTTTAAAAATACTGTATTCATTTCAGTCATTTTTTAAAATTTCTTTTTGTTTCAGTGTACCTTCCTGAAGCTAGGATTAGAGGGCATGGGGCAGCTAGATATATTGGTAAGACTTCCCAGACATTGCTGTTTCTTTCCCTGTTTTTGTAAAGGGAGCGCACTGAGTTCCTTTCCTGTACTAGATTTTTAAGAGACTTATTAATTTTCATCATTTTCAGTCTCAGGTTATTGTTATTTTATATTTGAGTATGTCAGAGGCAGCAAGGTTCCATACCCAGAATCTAACCAGAATTGCAATTTACAGTCCAGCTTAAATCCACCAAATCTGAGTAGCAAAGAGGATTAAGTGAAGTATGTTCCTTCCACCCCAAAATTTTCACAGGCTGAGAGAAGTTCTGTTTAATGAAGCAAGGTCTTACTGAAGGATGTGCAGTGGTTAGGGTAGAAGAAGTGTACTTGGACAACTTAAGAATATTCCTAGATCTTCAATAGTGTTAATTGTACTTGGACAAATTAAGAATATTCCTAGATCGTCAATAGTGTTAATTCCACAGTTTTGCAAAGTGTGTTTTATATAATTATAGTCCTAAAAGATATACTGTGAGGTAGGTTTGGTGTTCAGATTTTGGGGAAACTGCATACTACATCTCCCAAGTATGTCCTATGTAAACCTTTTCCCACATTTAATAATATCCTTTGGAACATTCAAAGGAGTTAACTTGGGGGAAGAATGTTGACTTAGATTTATAGAGCTGAATATTGCTGGTAGGGTATACCCTGCACAATTTGTGTTGGGCTCTAAGGTTCCAGAAGTGTCAGAAATGTCTTTTGGTCTTCAGAATCAATCAACTTGGGTAGGCAGTTTTTGGTGGTAGACGAATGATCCATAGGAGATGTGGATGCCTTCAGTACACTATCCAGAAAATATTTACTGAACTTGGAGTCAGAAGGCTACCTCTTAATAGTTACGTAACAGCCATGGGTGGGTCAAATTCCTACTTTCACAGGTGAGGGAATTGGTTTCTTTCAAGCTAGATGTTGCATGATTTTAGTTTATATCTGAAGTTAATCTAAGGTTGTGGGTATAATTTGGAGAGTGGCCATCATTAACTAGAGTTTTCTTACCAGTTCATTTACTCAAATTTTCTCGATTAGGGAGTACTACTGACATTTTTCGATGGGACGGTTCTTTGTTGTGGAGGATTGTGGATACTGCTTGATGTTTCTCATTCCTGGTTTTCCTTCCATGTTATTGTAACAACACCCCCAAGCGTCACCATGTTTTCACAGCATCTCGTGGTTAAGAGCCACAGTTACAAAATCTTTATCTCTGATAAGAATTCCTTGGTCAGACTACTGCTGATTTCTAATGCTGTTAGTCTATTTCCATGGTCATTGAAATGTTTGTCTTTTGGTTAAGGAAGTTTGTGTGATTATTACTTACTTGATCAATTTCTTCTTTCAAATTGATCTTTCATGCTATTTTGTTTTGTTTTGTTTTTTTTTTTTGGCTGCGTTGGGTCTTCATTGCTGTGCACGGGCTTTCTCCGGTGCGGTGGGTGGGGGCTACTCTTCATTGCAGTGTGCGGGCTTCTCATTGTGGTGGCTTCTCGTTGCAGAACATGGGCTCTAGGCGCGGGCTTTAGTAGTTGTGGCTCACAGGCTCTAGAACACAGGCTCAGTAATTGTGGTGCACGGGCTTAGTTACTCTGGCATGTGGGATCTTCCCAGACCAGGGCTCAAACCTGTGACCCCTGTATTGGCAGGCGGATTCTTAACCATTGCGCCACCAGGGAAGTCCCTTTGGGTTATTTTTGGATTATTTTCCCCCTCAAGGTTGACTAGTTCCAATTAATTTCTTAAGGTTTGGATGGTACCCGAAGAATACAATATTGTGACTACCAGTGTACCATTTCTTTGTAAAGGTTCTGTTGCATGACTTCGGCTGTAGGCATTTTGGAATTATGATTTTTGGAAAAATAATTTATAATTTCTAGGACCTTCTAGGTAGTGTTAATATGCTGTAAGACCATTTGGATTTTACCTTGATATGTGGCTTTTATGCAGTCATCGTTTCAGCAGAAAGTTTAAAGTTCAGAGGAAAGGAGTCTAGAACTAGTAGATGGGAAACATACCTCATTCATTCTGGCCTAGGGCAACTGTGATGAAGTGCCATTAAAGTGCTGCCAGACTTGGAGAAAATAAGGTCTAAGGTGGCATTTTAAAATGTATTTTTCAGATTATAATGAAAGTACAGTAAGTCTCCTGCATATGAACGAGTTCTGAGAACGTGTTCCTAAGTCCTATTTATTTGTAAGTCCAACAAAGTTAGCCTAGGTACCCAACACAATCGGCTATATAGTACTGTACTGTAATAGGTTTATAATACTTTTCACACAAATAATAAAAAAAAACATTTTTAATCTTACAGTACAGTACCTTGGAAAGTACAATAGTACAGTACAACAGCTGGCATACAGGGCAGGTTCGCATCTTTGAAAGTTCACAACTTGAAGGTTCGTATGTAGGGGACTTAACAGTGATGTGTTTGGCCGGGAAGCTCTAATATGCAAGGATTGCAGGAAATTCCAGTCAATTGGACTTAATCCATACTTAATGCTGAACTACCTGTTTTTAGGCCTAGAAATAGGAAGGTCCCAAAGAAGAGTTTGGATATTGTGGAGTATGTTAATTGCAATCGATATGATATGGAAGCAGGAGCAAAAGGTATATAGAGAAGAAAGAAAACTTTAGGCTGGTAGCAAATGCCGTTAGTTGGGCCTTCTAGACGATGATCATCTAGTTCATAGAAAACAGTTCTCTTTGATTTCTTGCAGCTCTTCCAGCTACTCCTTAGACTTGCACTCTCTCTGCTTTCAGTGGCATCTTGTTTCTTTCCCTCTTCCCTCATTGATAGTAGGTCTTGAACATCTTTTACATTTACCATTTATTATATTTACTACCTCCTACCTATTTGCTTCAAAAGATAATGTAGGGGCTTCCCTGGTGGCGCAGTGGTTGAGAGTCCTCCTGCCGATGCAGGGCATACAGGTTCGTGCCCCGGTCCAGGAAGATCCTACATGCCACCGAGTGGCTGGGCCTGTGAGCCGTGGCCGCTGAGCCTGCACATCCGGAGCCTGTGCTCCGCAACGGTAGTGGCTACAACAGTGAGAGGCCCACGTTCCACCAAAAAAAAAAGATAATGTAGGAGTGGGAGTCTGCCAAAGTACTCTCCTCAGGTAAGATAAGCAAAGAATCCATTTAACATACAGTTAAAAGTATCATCCTTGTGTGCAGTACTCTTGGCTACTGAAGAGTAAAAACATAGTATCTAACGTAACATGTAAGTACTGTACGTGTTAACCCATTCAATCCTTACGACAATCCAATGAGGTAGTACTTTTTTATTGAGCTATAGTTGATTTACAATATTGTGTTAATTTCTACTGTATAGCAGAGTGATTCATTTAAACATATACATCTTTTTTATATTCTTTTCTATTACAGTTTATCAGGATATTGAATATAGTTCCCTGTGCTATACAGTAGGTCCTTGTTTATCCACCCTATATATAATAGTTTGCATCTGCTAACCTCAACCTCTCACTCCATCCCTCCCTGACCCCACCCTCCCTTGGCAACCACAAGTCTGTTCTCTGTGAGTCTGTTTCTGTTTCATAGATAAGTTCATTTGTGTCACAGATAAGATTCCACATTTAAATGATAACATATGGTATTTGTCTTTCTGACTTAACTTGGTATGATAATTTCTAGGTCCATCCACGTTGCTGCAAATGGCATTTCATTCTTTTTTACGGCTGAGTAGTATTCTATTGTATATATGTACCACATCTTTATCCATTCATCTGTTGATGGACACTTAGGTTGTTTCCATGTCTTGGTTATTGTAAATAGTGCTGCTATGAACATAGGAGTACATGTATCTCTTTGAATTATTATTTTGGCTGCGATGGGTCGTTGCACGCAGGCTTTCTCTAGTTGTGGCGAGCAGGGCCTACTCTGCATTGTGGTGCGTGGGCTTCTCATTGCAGTGGCTTCTCTTGTGGAGCACGGGCTCTAGGTGCACAGGTTTCAGTAGTTGTGGCTCACGGGCTCTGGAGCACAGGCTCAGTAGTTGTGGCGCACAGACATAGTTGCTCTGTGGCATGTGGGATCTTCCCAGGCCAGGGCTCAAACCTGTGTCCCCTGCATTGGCAGGCAGACTCTTAACCACTGTGCCACCAGGGAAGTCCTGAATTATAGTTTTGTTTGAATATATGCCCAGGAGTGGGATTGTTGGGTCATATGGCAACTCTTTTTTAGTTTTTTCGGGAACATCCATACTGATCTCCCTAGTGGCTACACCAATTTACATTCCCACCAACAGTGTAGGAGGGTTCCCTTTTCTCCACACTCTCTCCAGCATTTGTTACTGTTATTTGTAGACTTTTAATTGTGGCCATTCTGACCGTTGTGAGGTGGTAGATACTTCACTGTAGTTTTCATTTGCATGTTTATAACAATCAGCAGTGTTGAGCATCTCTTCATGTACCTGTTGGCCGTCTGTATGTCTTCCTTGGAGAAATGTCTATTTTGGTTTTCTGCCCATTTTTTGATTGGGTTTTTTTGATATTGAGTTGTATGAGCTGTTTGTATATTTTGGAAATTAAGCCCTTGTCAGTCATATCATTTGCAAATATTTTCCCCCAGTTCATGGATTGTCTTTTTTTTTTTTTGCGCTACGCGGGCCTCTCACTGTTGTGGCCTCTCCCGTTGCGGAGCACAGGCTCCGGACGCGCAGGCTTAGCAGCCATGGCTCACGGGCCCAGCCGCTCTGTGGCATGTGGGATCCTCCCGGACCGGGGCACGAACCCGTGTCCCCTGCATCGGCAGGTGGACTCTCAACCACTGTGCCACCAGGGAAGCCCTGTCTTTTTGTTTTGTTTATGGTTTCCTTTGTGCAAAAGCTTGTAAGTTTGATTAGTTCTCATTTATTTTTGCTTTTATTTCTATTGCCTTGGGAAACTGACCATTGGTACAGCTTATGTCAGAGAATATTTTGCCTAAGTTCTCTTCTAGAAGTTTTATGGTGTCGTGTCTTATATTTAAGTCTTTAAGCCATTTTGAGTTTATTGTAGTGTATGGTGTGAGGGTGTGTTCTAACTTCATTGATTTACATGTGGCTGTCCAACGTTCCCAGCACCACTTGCTGAAGAAATTCTTTTCCCCATTGTATATTCTTGCCTCTTTTGTTGAAGATTAATTGACCATAGGTTTGTGGGTTTATTTCTGGGCTCTCTGTGCTGTTCCATTGATCCATATGTCTGTTTCGTGCCAATACCATGCTGTTTTGATTACCGTAGCTTTGTAGTATTGTCTGAAGTCTGGGAGGGTTATGCCTCCTGCTTTGTTCTTTTTCCTTAGGATTGCTTTGGCAATTCTGGGTCTTTTGTGGTTCCATATAAATTTTAGGATTACTTGTTCTAGTTCTGTGAAAAATGTCATGGCTAATTTGATAGGGATCACATTAAATCTGTAGATTGCTTTGGGTAGTATGGCCATTTTAACAACATTAATTCTTCCAATCCAAGAACATGGGATATCTTTCCATTTCTTTGAATCATCTTCAGTTTCTTTTATTAATGTTTTATAGTTCTCGGCATGTAAGTCTTTCCACCTCCTCGGTTAGGTTTATTCCTGAGTATTTTATTTTTTTGGATGTGATTTTAGGAGGAACTGGTTTTTTACTTTCCCTTTCTGATTTTTCATTGTTAGTGTAAAGAAATGCAACCAATTTCTGTATGTTTGCTGTATCCTGCTACTTTGCTGAATTCGTTTATCAGTTCTAGTAGTTTTGTGTAGAGTTTTTAGGGTTTTCTATATATGGTATCATGTCATCTGCATATAGTGGCAATTTTACCTATTCCCTTCCAATTTGAATACCTTTACTTACTTTGTTTGATTGCTGTGGCTAGGACTTCCTATACTGTGTTGGACAGAAGTGGTGAGAATGGGCATCCTTGTCATGTTCTACATTTTAGCAGGAAGGCTTTACCTTGTCATCATTGAATATATTATATTGGCTATGAGTTTGTCATAAATAGCTCATTATGTTGTGACATATTGCCTCTATATCTCTTGGTAAGAGTTTTTATCATGAATGGATGTTGAATTTTATCAAATGGTTTTTCTGTATCTGTTGAGATGGTCATGTGTTTTTTGTCTTCTTTCATTGATGTGGTGTATCACATTGATTTGTGTATGTTGAACCATCCATGTGACCCTGAGATGAATCCAACTTGGTCCTTGTTTATGTGGTGTCGGATTCAGTTTGCTAATGTTTTGTTGAGAATATTTACATCTATATTCATCAAAGATACTGGCCTGTAATTTTCTTTTTTGGTAGTGTCTTTGTCTGATTTTGGTGTCAGGGTTATGGTGGGTTCATAGAATGTCTTTGGGAGTGTTCCCTCCTGTTCAGTCTTTTGGAAGAAGAGTTCAAGAAGGATTGGTATAAGTTCCTCGTGTGTTTGGTGGAATTCACCTGTGAAGCTATCTGGTCCTGGACTTTTGTCTGTAGGCAATTTTTTTTTTTTAACAGGTTCTATTTCATGTCTAGTGATCAGTCTGTTCAGTTTCTTTTTTTAATTTTTATTTATTTTATTTTTTTTTTGCGGTACACGGACCTCTCACTGTTGTGGCCTCTCCCGTCGCGGAGCACAGGCTCTGGACGTGCAGGCCCAGCGGCCATGGCCCACGGGCCCAGCCGCTCCGCGGCATGTGGGGTCCTCCCGGCCCGGGGCACGAACCCGTGTCCCCTGCATTGGCAGGCGGACTCTCAACCACTGTGCCACCAGGGAAGCCCCAAATTTCTTTTTTTTTTAAACTTCATTGCTGTGTGCAGGCTTTCTGTAGTTGCAGTGAGCGATGGCTACTCTTCGTTGTGGTGCGTGGGCTTCTCATTGCAGTGTCTTCTCGTTGTAGAGCACAGGCTCTAGGTGCGTGGGCTTCAGTAGCTGTGGCTCATGGGCTCCAGAGTACAGGCTCATTAGTTGTGGCACGGGCTTAGTTGCTCTGCGGCATGTGGGATCTTCCTGGACCAGGGCTTCGAACCCGTGTCCTCCACGTTAGCAGGCAGATTCTTAACCACTGCGCCACCAGGGAAGTCCCAATTTATTTATTCTCGATTCAGTTATGGTGGGCTGTATGTTTCCAGAAACTTGTTTGTTTCTTCCAGGTTGTCATATTTGTTGGCATATAATTCTTCATAGTATTCTCTCAGAGTGTTTTGTATTTCGGCCGTATCGGTTGCTATTTCTCTTTTTTCGTTGCTTATTATGTTTATTTGGGTCCTTTTTCTTCTTGGTGAGCTTGGCCAGAGGTTTGTCAGTTTTTGTTTACCCTTTTAAAAAACTAGCTCTTGTTTTTATTTTTTTTTCTATTTTAAAAACATCCTTTATTTATCACCTCTATGATCTTTATTATTTCCTTCCTTCTGTCATCTTTAGGTTTTGTTTGGTCTTTTTCTAATTCTTTTAGGTGGTAGGTTAGGTTGTTTGAGATTTTTCTTGTTTTTTAAGGAAGGCCTATATCACTGTGAACTTCCCTCTAAGAACTGCTTTTGCTGCATTCCATACATTTTGTATGGTTGTGCTTTCATTGTCATTTGTCTCAAATTTTTTTTATTTATTAATTTATTTATGTCTGTGTTGGGTCTTTGTTGCTGTGCGGGCTCGCTCTCTAGTTGTGGCGGGTGGGGGCTACTCTTAATTGCGTTGCGCGGGCTCCACTGCGGCGGCCCCTCCCGTTGCAGAGCACGGGCTCTAGGTGCGCGGGCTCAGCAGTTGTGCCTCGCGGGTTCTAGAGTGCAGGCTCAGTAGTTGTGGCGCACAGGCTTAGTTGCTCTGCGGCATGTGGGATCTTCCCGGATCAGGGCTCGAACCTGTGTCCCCTGCATTGGCAGGCGGACTCTTAACCACTGCGCCACCAGGGAAGTCCTGTCTCAAATTTTTAATTTCCTATTTGATTTCATCGTTGACCCATAGGTTTTTTAGTAGCGTGTTTAGTCTCCATGTAATAATTTTTTTCTCATTTCTATTTCTGTGGTTGATTTCCAGTTTCATGCCCTTGTGGTCAGAAAAGATACTCAATTTCTATAATCTTAAATTTGTTGAGGCTCATTTTGTGCCCTAATATGTGGTCAATCCTAGAGAATGTTCCAAGTGTCTTGAAAATAATGTGTATTCTGGTTTTCTTGGATATAATGTCCTGAAAGTATCAATTAAGTCTAAATGTTCTATTGTATCATTTAGCATCTCTGTTGACTTATTGATTTTCTGTTTAGAAGATCTGTCCATTGATGTGATTGGGTGCTAAAAGTCTCCTACTATTATTGTATTCCTTTCAGTTTCTCCCTTTATGTCTGTTAGTATTTGTTTTATGTATTTGGGTGCTCCTATGTTGGGTGCATATATGTTGACAAGTGTAATAACCTCTTCTTGTGTTGATTCTTTTATCATTATATGGTGTCTTTCTCTATGGTCTTTGTTTCAAAGTCCTTTTGTCTAATATGAGCATTGTGACCCCCTCTTTCTAGTCATTTCCATTTGAGTGAAATATATTTTTGCATCCCCTCACTTTTCAGTCTGTGTCCTAAATTGGGTCTCTTGTAGGCAGCATATTGTAGCCTCTTTTTTTTTTATCCAGTCTGCCACTCTGTGTCTTTTGATTGGAGCATTTAGTCCATTGACATTTAAGGTAATTATCGATAGGTATGTATTTATGGCCATTTTAAACCCTGTTTCCCAGTTGATTCTCTATTTCTTTTTTGTTTTTCCTTTTGTGGTTTGATGAGTTCATTTTATATTGTGCTTTTGTTCTCTTTTTAAAAAAAATTATTTTCAGCTGCGTTGGGTCTTCGTTGCTGCGCACTAGCTTTCTCTAGTGGCAGCAAGCGGGGACTACTCTTTGTTGCGGGGCATGGGCTTCTCATTGTGGTGGCTTCTGTTGCGGAGCACGGGCTCTAGGAGCGTGGGCTTCAGTAGTTGTGGCACGTGGGCTCAATAGTTGTGACTTGCGGGCTCTAGAGCACAGGCTCAGTAGTTGTGGCGCACGGGCTTAGTTGCTCCGTGGCATGTGGGATCTTCCCAGACCAGGGCTTGAACCTGTGTCCTCTGCGTTGGCAGGCGGATTCTTGACCACTGCACCACCAGGGAAGCCCTGTTCTCTTTTTGGTTTTTGTGAATCTCTTATATGTTTTTGATTTGTGGTTACCCTGTTTTTCAAGTATGTTAACCCCTTCCTTTATGTGCTTTAGACAATATTCATATATGCTCAGACACTTTCTAAAAAAACCCTACATTTTCTTACTCTCCTCCACATTTCATGATTTTGAGGTCTTCTTTTACATCTTCACGTTTATCCTTTTGCTGTTCATTGTGGTTATTACTGCTTTGACAAAAATTTTTTTTTCTTTTAATCTGTATACTGGCTTATTTTCTCTTTCCTATAGCTTCTTGCTTCTTTTCTATTTAGAGAAGACCTTACAGTATTTCTTTTAGGATAGTATTTTTTTTTTTTTTTGAGCATTTAAAAAAATATTTATTCAGCTGCACCAGGTCTTGGTTGCAGCATGCAAACTCTTCATTGCGGCATGTGGGATCTAGTTCCCTGACCAAAGGATCCAGCGCGGCCCCCTGCATTGGGAGCGAGTAGTCTTAGCCACTGGACCACCAGGGAAGTCCCTGGGATAGGTTTAGTATTGCTGTATTCTTTTAGTTTTTGCCTGTCAGAGAAATTCTTTCTCTCCTATTCTAAATGATAATCTTGCTGAGTAGAGTATCCTAGGTTGCATATTTTTCCCCTTTCAGGACTTAACTGAATATATCTTGCCACTCCCTTCAGGTCTGTAAGGTTTCTCTAGAGAAATCAGCAAGAGGGTTCCCTTGTGATTAACTCTTTGTTTTTCTCTTGCTGCCTTTAGAATCCTCTTTTTATCTTTTAACTTTTGCCAGTTGAATTATAATATGTCTTGCTGTAGGTCTGTTTGGGTTCATCTTGTTTGGGACCCTCTGTACCTGGATATCCGTTTCCTTTCTAGGTTTGGGAGGTTTTTAGCCGTAAGTTCTTCAAATACGTTTTCGATCCCCTTTTCTCTTTCTTCTCCTTTTGGAATTCCTATTATGCATAGATTGGCACGCTTTATATTATCCCATAGGTCTCTTATATTGCTTTCTTTTTTTTTTTCATTTGGCTTTCTGACTGCTGTTCTGATTGGGTGATTTCTATTCTATCTTGGTTCTTCTGCACTACTCAATCTGCTGTTCACTGCCTTTAGCTCTCATCTCTGCAGATGAGTTTTCTAATTTTTCTTGGCTCCTCTTTAGAGTTTCTAGTTCCTTTTTACAGTAATCTGTATCTCTATTGATAGCCTTTCTTAATTCCTTCAGTATTTTCATTATCTATTTTTTTGAACTTGGTGTCTATCAGACTGAAGAGATCTGTTTGTTCTTTCAAAGGGGAGTTCTCTTGATATTTTAACTGGGGGTCATTCCTCTGCTTCGTTTTACTTGTTATCTATTGTGATCTTGGAGGGCTATGTAGGAGCATCCCTGTGTAGCCTGCGTGGGTTTAATATTTTTGGTGCGAGGGCTGTGTTTAGTATGGATGCCTGCCACCTCTTTCCTCAGTGTGTCCTTATCTCCTTGATAAGGGGGTGTGACTGGTGGTGTGACCAGCACCTGCACCGGATGTTAAGTGGGGCCTTCTTTTTGCTCTTTGGTTGTTATAACCCTGTCAGGCACAGTATCTGCTCCCTAGTTGTTGTAGTAGAAGCCCCCAGATCCGTTTCTGAGTTGCGCTTCTGAGCTGCGGTGCGAGGTAGGTGGGATTGAAGTGCTCCCACTGGGAGGAGAGCCACTGAGTATTCCTCCGCCAGAGCTGTCTGCCTGGGAGTGCGCTCTATTGTTAACCTGTCATCCTTTTGTGCGGGCTCACAGAGTACACTGTTGGCACTGCCATCTGTCCTGCCTCAACCGTAGGAGTGCTGGCAACTGGCTCTGGTACCCCTGAGGTGGTGTTTTCACAAGGCCACCAGCGCAGATCCACTGAAGTCAGGTCCCAGGACTGCAGTAGTCTCGCACCTGGACCCTCTGTGGAAGCTATGGAGGCAGCCCAGACCTGTCCCAGCCATGGGGACACCCGTTTATCAGTCCACGTCCCGTAGTGCTGAGTTTACAAAGCTGGAGGTGGAGGTGTAAACCCGCGTCTCACACAGCCCTGAGGAGAGGTTTAGCCCTGCTTCCTAAGTTGCACAGCCTCCAGCACCTGATCCCGGAGGCCGCTGGGGCAGTGGCTGGTACACAGAGGAAAGAGGCTGCCACACTGGGCCCTGCCCCCTCCTTCGTGCGCTGCTTAACAGTGGCGCTTTGCTTCTATGGTGGGCCTGGGCTTCTGTGTACACCTCTGCTTGCGGCCGTACCGCGCTCCAGCCCCTTTGGGCTGTCTCCACACGGCCAACCCCAATCCTCTCCCCAGGTCTGTTCTCTAAACCCAAGTTTCAGCACCCAGCCCCCACGTGTACCCACGGGCGCGGGCGTCTCACGCTGGGGAGCATGGAGAGGTGGCACGTGGTTGTGCTCCCATCTGAGCCGCTGATTCCTCTTCACAGCTCCTTCCCAGGGGCGCAGGTCCCATCCCGCTTCCCCCACCCCCGCCTCATCCTACACAGGTTCATGGGGAGATCTTTCTTGTCCTTTCAGGTGTTTAAGGTCTTCTGCTAGTGCTCAGTAGGTATTCTGTGAGAATACATACGTAGATGTATTTTTGGTGTATTTGTGGAGGTGAGTTCCATGTCCTTATACTCCGCCATCTTGATTAGAGCCCTGAGATAGTACTGTTTGACAGATGAGGAAATCAAGGCTTGGAAAGGTCACACAAATAATGAAACTGGAAAGCAAAACTTTTATACCTGAGATGTACACAGAGCAAAACAAGGAAAATGGAGAACTATTTCAAATTTTAGACAATATTCAAGTTAAGTATTTTAGATTAATATGTAAATTTGATGGACTGGTTGGAGGTTTTGTCTCCCACGAAGGCATTTTCCTTCCCAAGTTGGAGAAAGTTGAAACATGTATTTAATAGCTAAAGTGTGTGGGAGTGGTGGCTGTGTGTTTGTGTGCACACAGTCTAGAGCCACTAGAGGGAGCCAGGACTCAACAGAAGACAGATTTGCGCCAGCTGGAAAATGCCTGAACTCTGACTACATCTCAAAAGGTAATGCCAACCCAAATCAGCACTTCTAATGAAAACCTGTTTTCAGGATCATTGGGAGGACTCAAATATGAATATAAACTGAAGGTTTAATACTTCGAATCACAACTCTTATGCTTGGAAAGAATTAGATGATTTCCAGATAGGATTGTAGCCCAGGAGATGTTCTTCCTAGTTTAGCACACTGCCCTTTGGGAGGAAATTTTGATGGGAACACTTGTCTTGAAGTATTTAAACATAAGCCTATTCAAGGTGTTTTGTTTGTAAAAGCATCATTTGGCCTCAAAAATACAGTAGGTTCCATAGGATGGATGTCATTGGGGGTGGGGGGGGGGTCTTCATTTCTTAAAGAAGCTGCCACTTGTATTTTCTTGATCCTATAAGTGCCTTGAACTGATAGATTTGAAGTCTCCTTCGACTCTATCCTAATCCCCACTTCCTTGTTTTCCCAGGGACAACACCACTCTTGTGTGTATCCTTCTGGAACATATTTTGTACTTAAATGTACATATTTATGTATCTTTGAACAACTAGCAGTGTAGTTTGTTTTTTTTTCATTTACCGAAATGGTATGCTAAACACAGTTTGCCATTGACTTTTTAAATTCATCTTTGTTTTTGAGTTTTACCATGTATACATGTAGACAATATGTTTCTTCTAATTTTTTATTTTTTCGTTTGTTTCTGGCTGCGTTGGGTCTTTGTTGCTGCGTGCGGGCTTTCTCTAGTCGAGGCGAGCGGGGGCTACTCTTCGTTGCTGTGCGCAGCCTTCTCGTCGTGGCTTCTCTTATTGCAGAGCACGGGCTCTAGGCATGCGGGCTTCAGTGGTGTGGCTCACGGGCTCTAGAGTGCAGGTTCAGTAGTTGTGGCACACGGGCTTAGTTGCTCCACAGCATGTGGGATCTTCCCGGACCAGGGCTCGAACCTGTGTCCCCTGCATTGGCAGGCAGATTCTTAACCACTGTGCCACCAGGGAAGCCCAATACATTTCTTTTAAATATTGCATAGTATTTCTGAGGTATGCCACAATTTATCAGTTCCCTCTCTGAAGATGATTTAGGTTATTTGTAATTTGTTAACTTTTATCAACTCGAGTAACATTCTTTTTCTTTTTGGACAAGAAAGTAGGATTTATTGGTGGGCATGAGTAAGGAGGGGACAGCGCCAAGGCTCTCATGCGTGCAGGGCCTGCCATTTGTCCAGAGAGCCACGATTAGGGATGTATTTGACCCCACAGGCCCCGGGATGAGCCAATTTTCTGCCACCATGTTTTCAAATTCATCTGCATTAAACTTAGTAAATCCCCACTTCTTGGAGATACAGATCTTCTGGCGGCCAGGGAACTTGAACTTGGCCTTGCGGAGTGTCTCAATCACATGTTCCTTGTTCTGCAGCTTGGTGCTGATGGACATTATGATTTGGCCAATGTGGACCCTGGCCACTGTGCCCTGGCACTTTCCAAAGGTACCGTGCATACCTGTCTGGAGCCTAGATTGGGGACAGCATGCCAGTCATTAATTTACACTGGAAAGGGCTGTCTCCAACGTCCGTTAGGGCAACCCGTATAGGCAACAGGCTGCATACACTACCGAGGAGGCTAAAATCATCTAGTTAGATACCTGTAACTGCAGTAGCTAGAGTACAGGGTAGGGCTGCATTTTCAGTTTTACTAGGTGTTGATAGATTATACTCCAGAGGCTGCCCATTTGTGTTCTCACCAGCAGTGTACAAGAGCCCCCGTATTTTCACATCTTTACCAATGCTATAGTCAGACATGCTAACTTTTGCCAAGCTGATTGTTTTAACCTGCGTTTTCCTGATCCTCAGTGAGACTCAACATTTTTTTCATATGTGTTTCAGCCATTTCTCATGTATACATACCTTGCATTTAAAGTTAAACTTAGAATTTTACACAGTACCATTCTCTGAAGTGAATTTTAATATTGTATTAAAAAATGTAACTTGTTACACGATACATATGTTCTATGACTTTATGTATACATCCATAGACAGATATCAAGGTAAAGTCCAATACAAAAAAAAAAAATAGTTTTCCCATGGCCAGTGTTCTATGGAAGTAAGACTGTGCAAACTTTATTTTGGAGTCAAATAAGATTGCAACACTAAGGCAGAACAAGGCAAAAGCAAATGTGTCCACAGTATATTACAGAATATCTTGCATAGCTTATTTGTTCTCACTTGATAAACTCATTTTAGGATTCTGAAAGATTTTTTTTCTCAATGAATTTATACAAGTTAATGTGTACTTTTTGCCTTTGCTCTATAGCAAACCAGCTTTCTCAGTACTAGTTATGTTTTAGTTTACAACCTTACAGAATTAATGATAGCTTGAGCTTTTGGGGCTCTGAACTGTTTCACCGTAATCCTTGATACAATGACGTACAAATACATGTAGCATTTTGAATCTTCATCTGTATCTCAGGCGATTTTCCAGGGCTTCCATTCTCTGTGTCATTTCTTCTAGTAAATCTCAAATTAAGGAAGAGGAATCTGAATGGCCTATATTTATTTACATTCAAATCAACCTGATTTATCTACATAAGAATTTGTGTCCTGAAAAATCTAAGGCTTTTGGGTTTTTTTTTTCCCCCATTTCTGTTAAGTATTTTAAAATTCTGACTTATAAGTTTATAGTAACTCATTAGCACGTGCTATCAAGACTATAAAATCTGTATGGGGTTAAATACTCTTTTCTTTTTTTAACTTTAAAGCCAGATATTTCAGATTTTTCTTATTAAAAATTTTAATTCTACTCACACCCCTGTTGCTTATAAATTAATTTGCCATAGCACACCTCTTGAAGCCAAACTGATAATGTTGGGAATGAGGTGAAGAGAAGAAAACGAAAGGATTAGGCCTTGGAAAGTAAGATATGACATCAGAAGAGATGAAGAAAGATGGGGAGTTTTCACCAATGATGATAGGACCAAAGTGTAGCAGCCTTGAAGACTTCTGACCTATGCTCTTTTATTTTTTTTATAATTTTTTAGATTTTTTTTCTTTTTTTGGATGTGGACCATTTTTAAAATCTTTATTGAATTTGTTACAATATTGCTTCTGTTTTATGTTTTGGGTTTTTGGCAGCGAGGCATGTGGGATCCTAGCTCCCTGATCAGGGATTGAACCCGCACCCCTGCATTGGAAGGCAAAGTCTTAACCACTGGACTGCCAGGGAAGTCCCAACCTATTCTCTTTTCTATATAACTGCCTTATTCTCTTGTGAGGTAAACTCTCAGAGGTGGGCTGGGAAAAGGCAGAGCAGAGGAGCATTACAATAAACATTTGTCTTCCTTCCTGAAGCTTCTTAATACCCTCCACCTGCTCCCTCAATGGCAGAATGAGAGCCTGGATTCATCACCTGTATTAAACACTGTCAGATTATTTTACTTTACTTTATGGAGCATATTTCCAGTTTTCAGAGAGGGAATGGCTGTATGCTGTTCTTTATTTTATAAACCCATTTGCACAGAAATAATTCAGAATTAAACCATTTCCCTTTAGACTAGTTGATGCATGTTGAGCTAGATATCAGGCAGCTTACTATAATTTTAAGTTCAGAGCAGTTGGCAGGGTGTGTTCAGTGTATAAAAGCACTGAGTCCTCATTTCTCCATTATCCCAAAGCATCCCTTTTATTTGTAATGTTTTAATGAATCATTGGATCCTGCTGTTCCCTTGGTAGAATGTTTCATCTTAGAGTGCTGATAAAAAAGATCTCTGCTGCCAAACAAAAAAACCCCCACCCCAGTCCTCTAAACCTACACACTGACCAGATGTGGCCGCAGTGTGGCTTGGGGCCAAAGGAAGGGTTTGGAGTTTAGGTAAAAGACTTTGAAACCTCTTCATTCTACATAAGTCTTTGCCTATACGCACTGTATCTTTAATGCACTTCAGATCTCGTATATAGCTTTCATTTCCTCCCAGCAGAGGAGTTAAATAAGTCTTTTTTCTTTACCTTGCATACTGACTGGCAGACTGGCCTTACTGCTAAACCTCCTAGAACCAACCGCAGATAGCAGCTAAGTGCTTGACCTGTGCCAGAAGCTTGGCTTGCCCTTGGCTCTCAAGCACCTATCAGTCTGCTTAAGAAAAAGCCTTTCTTGGAGTTCACTGTTCTTGACTTTGTGGAAATGACTTCATTTGATATATACCCATATATAGTATTTTTTGAAGTTGTGGTAATATTCTTTGCATTCCATACAGAAGCATAACATTAGAAAAGGATATAGCGCTGCGTTAATTTTCTTACTTCTTCATTTGCAAGGTTCTGGAACATTATAAGGTTTTCACATTTGCATTGATTGTGTTTTTCTGCCAAAGGACTTCCTAAGAAAGCAGATGGAAAGTGTTCAACTCCATAACCCACCAAACTTCCCAGACGCATAACAGTAGGACTGAATCAGCATATGAAGGAAACCATAATGAAAGAAATGTTCAGCTTTTTCCATGCAGCCACATCCAGTAAATACCAGGAAAGGGCTGTATGTGCTTCCAGTGCTGGAAGGGGCCTTTACTGTGGACTGCGGGAGGACTACTCCACTTTCTTTTAGTTTATTCTTTTAGTTCTCATTTTCCTTAAGTTCTTCTCTTTCCCCCACTCCTACTTCCTCCTTTCCTGTCCTCCCTTAAGCTGAGTTTGTTGGCAAATTGAGAGGCTGATAGCAAATTACCCTATTGTAATATTTTACTTGGAATTACCTGAGGATTTTGTCGAATGGAAAAGTTTTTGTGTAGACCGTGCAAGATTGTTTTCTTCAAACAGATATCTGTGTTGCACTGCAAAATTAGAACAGGAAAGTATGTCTCGGATATTTATGGTGACTGGCTCAGATTCTGTAAAGAGAAAGAAAACTGAAGTCAAACCTGTTTAACATGGCTGTGGTTATAATATAGCCATCAGCTGTCAGAGTAAGGTACTTGGTATTCCTAGAATGGGGTACATAGCTTTATTTTGGGACATACTATGGCAGAAAGACTGTCAGCAGAGAGGCTATTACCAACTGTGGCTAAAAAAGTGTAAATGTTTCCTGTGTGATGGAACAACTTTTGTCTGTGGGGAAACCATGGTGTAAGTATCAACCAAAGATTCTAAAAATACGGCTTTTAAAAAATGTACCTGTTGGCTGGCGCGCCCTCTTTGGCAGTTCCCCTGCTGGGGAATCCCGTCTTCCACCAGAGTCTTCCAGAGCTGAGAGGTAAAAGATGACCAAAAGAGTGACAGTTGTCCACATGGGCGCATGTGTTCTTTAGGAAACTGGTCCCGGACCAACTCCTTACCTACCTGCCACCACCCAGGATGTTCTGGTTGATTTGGTAACACCACCGATTCACAAAAGCACTTGGTTCCCCCGATAATCTAAGACCTTTCTAGGGCAGTTCTCTCTAGTAAGAGAAGCCTGGATCCCTTAAATGCATCTTAAGAATATCCCCAAAAATGTTATGTCTAGAAGGTAGGGTGGGAAAAAAAAGTAAGTTTGTCCAAGGGTTAAGTTGCAGTGGCAGCAGCTCCATTTGAGGTGTTTCAGCTTAAATGAAAGAGCTTAGAGGCAAAACATTATCAAGTTGCATTAGAAATCTGAAAGGCCTTCCCTTCCTGGCCTCTTTCATCCCAGTGCTCTTTCCTGTGGAGGAATAAGACACATCACTTTGACTGGGATTTTACTGGCGACTGAAGCTGGGACAGAAGTAAAAGGAGAAATGGGCAGAACTGCTATATGCAAGGACACCCACACAGTAGTGAACTGGAGAAAAGCACGAGGGGCTCCTATACATAAGAAATTCTAAATTCTAAAGGGCAGTTTAATGTTCTGTAAACAGAAGTAGTCCATGCAAGAGGGCATTCTTTATATTTTCATCAGTGAGCTTGGAAGGACTACCATCCCTTTCCACTCTAGTTACAGGTATATCCCAAAATGTGCATCAGCTTTCCTGATTCATATAATGGTTTTTTCTAGTTACGTGTTCATCTCCATAGGGTTTTTGTGAGGATTAAGCATTTTGCCATGTGTCAGAACACTCATCACACTGCTCAGTACAGAGCAAGTGCTCAAGCAACGTTAGCTATTATTTTGTCTTCTCTCTCCCCTATTCCACTTTGTGCTTAGTGTTTCCGGGCATCACTGGCCCTGCCTACAAGGGAGGCACTTTTTTGAGCACTTTGAAGGAGTGGGTTGAGAATTTCTCATTCACATGTTGCTCTGTTTGCTAAGGTCTCTCCTAGACGTAAGCTATACTACCTTCACATATGCCTTTCCGTAGTTTATCACTTATCTCGCCCATCGTGCTGAAGTCTTCGGCATAGAAGAGATGCTCTTCTGTGGGCTCAGAGGCAATCTCTTGTAGTTCTTCCTCAATGGCTTTCCCTACCCCAACAGCATACATGGTTACACCTAAGGAACAGAGCAAGTTAAGAACAGGGTAGTTACACAGACATGGAAAACAGACTTTTATGGTTACCAAAGAGGAAAGGGGCGGGGAGGGATAAAATAGGAGCTTGGGATTAACAGATACACAACTATATATAAAATAGACAACAGGGTCCTACTGTACAGCACAGGGAACTATATTCAATACCTTATGATAACCTATAATGGAAAAGAATCTGAAAAAGAATAATATATCTGTGTGATTATATATATGTGATATATATATAATCTGAATCACTTTGCTGTATACCTGAAACTAACACAACATTGTAAACCAACTTTACTTAAATTAAAAAAAAAGAACACAGTAGTTAGAGTTGTATTCCCAGGATCTGGAAGTTGTGTGTACTGCACCCACAGCCAGCTGGATATTAATAAGTGGTGTGATTTGAGGGGTCCATGTCAACCTCCCTTTACTTTTGCATCATTTTTATTTTGGCCTTGTGAGCAAAAGACAGGGATCCAAGCGAGAGGAAGGTGAGGCATGAAGGAGGTTGGGGAGCTAGACCACCAACCTGTTGCTCAGCTCTGGACAAGGTCATTAACAAATCTTCAACTTTTCCCTGAATTAGCCTTGTGGTAAAGTAGAAAAGAGCACTACCTTATGGCTTACTAAATGAGAATCTTCTGGGAGAATTCTAAGAAACAGGTCAGTTTATGACCTTGTAACCTAGGTTCTACTTCTCAGAGGTACAGATAGGAACTTTAAGTGACCTGTGGCCAAGTGAAGCTGTATTCTGCCCACTCATCTTGGGAGGACAAAGCCTTGTGAGGAGGTGCTAAGCTGAAAAGGAGAATCTGCAGACCAATGGAAATCCCGTAAGTCAGAAAAAAGAACAAACCCAAGTATCAACCTTAGATTTCAAGAGGCATATGAGATTGTTCCAAAAGCTTTTCTAAACAAAATGAATCATTAGACTCCCTTCCCCAATATCCTCTTCAACTGAAAGTAAAACATAATAAGAACCTAAGTTCTGCTTGATTTTCAACATTTTTCAGCAGGTATCTTATTCTGGCTAATTCATTAGACTAGATTTTTTTTAAAAAAACAGACATAAAAATGGCTCTTTAAAAGCCAAAGGGCAAGAGTTGGCCTCGTTCTGAAGTCTGTGTCAGGTCAACAGCCAAGTTCAGCATATTTGTCTGAGAGCCCAGTGACTTTATGCACAGCTTCCTAAGAAGGATAACTACTATTTTAAGATTGTGTTAGCTATACGTAGGAGTAATTAAATTCGTTAGAGGATGTCACTTCAGATAAATCTTGTTGATTCAAGAACCAAGTAAACATGTTTCTTCCACCACCTGTCTTTGGAGGATTCGTGGAAATTTGGGTAAGAGTAAGGTAGATTGGCTTCAATGAGACAAATAAAAGGGTTGACAACTGATTTTGGAGACAGGGTGCTTTCCCCTATACATTTTAAGAATGCAGATGAGAGGGGCCTGTGGGTTTGACATAGGCTCAGGTAAGCTAGTCTAGAAGCAGGGGAACTGCGTGTGAGCAGCCAGTTTTAAAATCCACCCAGATGATTCAGGCAGGACACTTTGTGGCTCCTACTCTATTGGGTTCAGAAAAAAAGAGTGACGTAAGCAATATCAATAAAACGGCCTCCTCTGTGAAGAGAGTGACTGAATGTTGAGGTGAACCAGCCTTTCTGTGAGCAGGAACGGAGTTCACCAGTGCTATTGCCAGCACTTTCACCCTTTGTTCACTCACTCAGCAAGGACTGGTCACACATGTACTGTGTTCCATGCCTGATGGAGGCACTGAGTCCATAAAGTCTTGAATGGAGCCCTGGTTGGTACATATCCTTTCCCGCTTACAGGACCTGCTGCAGCAATGTGCCCACGACAAGTTCTTAAAGAAAGCAGCTTTCAAGCAAACTGCTTCACAACCTCAAGGTTTCTCATCTCCCCAAGGAATCCGGACACTTTCCCTCAAGCTCTCTCCACCAACCATCATAGCTTTTGGGTTTCCTTTCGTCAAGAGCCATATTCCCCCGCCACACTTGACATCTAGACACAAATGAAGTAACCTCAAGTCCCCCTGCATTATACATGGAGTCAGACAAACCTCAGAGAAGAGGCTGAGCTCTACTGAGCAACAAGAGTTTAGGGTCACGATCTTGTCTGACATTTTGATTTTCTCGAAAGTTAACTTTTGCCTCCTGCAAACACAAGAGTATTCGCTGTCCTAAGGCCACCGCACTCCCAGAGTGTTCACTGGAAGCATTGCTTAAAAAAGGAAAAAAAACTATTGGTAAGCGTTCCTCCTACCAGGAGTCAATTTTTATCAAGCTCTTCAGGTGATTCTAAAGCAACCAGACCAGTGTCTGGGAACTGTTGTGTATTTCTCTGGTTAAATAGCACGTGCAGGATTGATTCTCTGCTCTGGCGGTCACACCCTGGCTAGTAAATCACAGTAGATGATTACTCAGGTATAGTCCGCAAGATTTTCGTATCCTTCCCGAGTCCTTTAACTCCTGTGGGGTGCCTTTAAGGCCACTAGGTGGCAGTTTAGTAAAGGTGTGTAACAGTGGGGACAGGAAGCCTTTCTGTTCGCTCAAAGAATCTCACTCCTGTGGCCCCATGTGAACACCAAGTGAGTTTAAGAAACCCGAACCTTGAGTGGTGTAAACCACACCTCCATCCCATATTACCATTGGCCTGGGCTTTACTGGCCCACTCGGAGACATCATCCTGAGCCCGTCCATCTGTTAACACGATGGCCACTCTGGGCACCCGTGCGGAGAGCGGCCTGGCCCCTTCTACTTGGGTAAAACTTCTCTCAAACATGTGTTTCAGAGCCAGTCCGGTCATAGAGCCCTTGCCCATGTATTTCATGTGGGCCACAGCTTTTTTCATGTCTTTGGCCGAGCTGAAGTTTCTCAGTGTAAACTCTGTGCGGACCTGCGTGGAATACTGGAGCAGCCCCACTCGAGCGGCTTTTGGGGAAATTGCCAAGGAATCTATAATTCCAGTGACAAACTGCTTCACAATCTCAAAATTCTCTTCTCCGAGGCTCTTGGATCCATCGATCACAAAGACCAGGTCAACTGGGCCTTCAGTGCATCCTACAGGAATGAAAGGAAAGTTGAGCTAGTTAAATGATAAAAATCACTTATGCACAAGAGAAGAAAACTGGGCTCCCTGGGGGCGCGGTGGCTGAGAGCCCGCCTGCCGATGCAGGGGACGCGGGTTCGTGCCCCGGTCCGGGAAGATCCCACATGCCGCGGAGCTGCTAGGCCCATGAGCCATGGCCGCTGAGCCTGCGCGTCCGGAGCCTGTGCTCCGCAACGGGAGAGGCCACAACAGTGAGAGGCACACGTACCGCAAAAAAAACAAAAAACAAAAAACTCTGCTTCCACTGGAGGTATAACCACTTGGGAGAGCCACCTTTATTCTTTACATAATACACAGGACAGACAAAGGGTAGGGAGAGTAACGAGCAACAATAATGCTCAGAATTGCCTTTATATGCGGCTTGTCAAATTGTTAAAATTGTATTTTCCACAAGCAAAAACACAGCCGATGTACAAATTGGAAACCAGGTCCACACTGTACCCTGGGTCACCGGCAGCCAAGTCTGGGAGGGACTGTGTGTACAGTACTCTGAAGGGTCTGACAGCACCCAAAAGATTCCAATAACTTTACTCCAGGCGGGTGATATCACCCCGGTGCTGGCATCTGACAGACAACGGACTTGGAAAGTCTTCCAGTTCAGCTCGGCCATCACCTCTTCCAGGGAGATCTCCTAGTAACCCAGCTTGTCTTAGTTACTCTCTGTGTAGCCCTAACACTACTAATTTAGTGGACAAAGAATTGTTTATTGAGCACCTGCTTTGTGTAAGGCAGTCAGTGCAGTAGGATTGCAACAGTGACCAAAGCAAAATCCCTGGCACCACCTTGCTTATAGTCCAGTGTACTCTGTGCAGTGCTCCACACTGTACAACAGCTAGTTAATTATGTGTCAGTTTCCTCCTCTAGTCTGCCAGTTCCTCCTCAGCAGGAGCCATTTCTCATTAATTTCTGTACCTCCAATACCTGGCACACAAGAGTTGTTAAATAAATGCTTGCTGACAGAATAAACGAAGGAGGTGGTGTCCATTGGGTAGCACACCCCTAAGTATCCTATTGACTTTTTCTTTATTTTTTAGGCCAAGCCACACAGCCTGTGGGATCCTAGCTCCCCAACCAGGGACCGAATCTGGGCCCTCAGCGAACCTGGGCCCTCGGCAGTGAAAGCACGGAGTCCCAACCACTGGACCGCCAGGGAATTCCCCCCTATTGACCTTTTAAAGTTTTAAACTGAATTATCACTGTGAATTCTTTATCTATATGGAAGTTTTCCAGGCAACTCAGATGGGTGACAGTAAAAGCTTCATGCAAATACGTAAGCAAACTGGGCGTAGAGAGATTTTTTTGTTATTTAGGGCTGCATAAGAAAAATTTACAGATCCCAAATGAATGATCTCATTTCAAACAGTCTACAGTACGCAATATACATTCTCTTTTACATATCAAGCAGCTGTCTAATATTTGAAAATGAAGCACAGCAATATTAGGAAGTAAAGACACATGCAAAAATATTTCTATTCCTGGGCTTAACTAACATGCTAATGTAATTGTGTGTGTGTGTGTGTGTGTGTGTGTTGGAAGAGTTGGGTTCCTCTCTTTCTTCATTAAGTGCTTATCCTCTTTACCCAACCTATTGATCTGTTATTAATGAAAGAGGAAAAGGCCAATTCAGAGCTTCATTTACATTCATAGCCTGAATCTCAAGGACTGTGCACGTGACTCTCCAGCAGATTTCAGAAATAGTGAAATAATTTTCCAGCAGTGAATCTGTTTTCTCTTCTTCCCCATATACTCTTTTCTTACAGAATGAAACCAACACCTGCAGCCTCCATGCATAGAGGGGTGTAGAAGGCTTCGCCAGGAAACAAGAATCCTAGGTTGAGTGGAAGAGCATCAGGGTGAGAGGTGCCAGACTCTCACTTTTAGATCCAGGGAGAATGACAGTCCCTCTTGCTGGCTACTTGTTTGCAGGAAGGTCACTCAGCTTTCCTTGGATGTTTTCTTTGGGTAGTTAAGTCAATGAGACTGGAACGGAGCAGCGTTTTGCCTTCTGAACTTAATTTTCACAGAGTTCCAGAATTTCAGGGTTGGACAAGACCTTTAAAAGCCACTGGTCCAGCCACCCCTGTTGCTCACATCTTTACTGCATCCCTACCCAGTAGCCATTCATTCAGCCTGGACCTGAATACCTCTCCTGATGAGGAACTCATCACTTCACCACTGAAGCCCCATCTGTAGACAGCTCTGCTGTTGATGATTACATTTGTAGCTATCATTTGTCGAGCAACTGGAATGTGCCAGCACTGGGCTAAACACCTTTAAATACATGATATCATGTATTCCTCATAACGATTCTGTGAGGTATTGTCTTCATATTATACGAAGAAACTGAGACTCGAGTTAAATAATTTCTCCAAGGTCACACAAATGTATGAATAGGGTGTTCAAATCCAGGTCTGTCGAAGCTCATGATCTTAACTAATTAATCACACAGCTTCTCTGAGACAAAGTGTCTTTGTCCTCATACTCAGCTGTAGCTTCTCCCCAATGTCCTTTCTTTCCCTGGGGTTTGGGGGGGGAGTGTCATATAAATAATGGGTGAGGAGATTGTCAGTTTGGTATTTGAAAGGTACCTCAAGTCTTTTTTTCTACATAGATCTTCCTTTATTTTTCACTTGACATCATATTGAACTTCCCCACCATGATGCTTTCTAAATCTTGTCTCTATCCTTTTTCTTTATTTTTTTCTAAAAAAAAATATTACATGCACGTGGAACAAAGTTCAAACACTACAAAGGGTATCTATATCTATATATCTCCATCTCTATCTACCTATATAGCTATGTCTATATTGAGAGAGAGAATATAGGTTAGAGAGAGCCTTTTGCAAAATACATCAATGGTAACATACTATAAAAACCATTCAGCACCATGCTTTTTTCACCTAAAATATCTTGGGGATACATCTAGAGCTGCTTCATTCCTTTTAACAGCTGTATAGTATTCTACTGTATAGATGTACCATTATTTATTTAATCAGTATCTTATGGATAGACATTTACCTTATTTCCCATTTTTGCTACTGCAAATAACGCTGCACAAAATATCCCTTTAAATATGGCTATGTGTTCTTATGTGATAAGAACACATGCACTTATCTGTGGGATAAACTCCTAGAACTGGAACTGCCTTTAAAATATCACCAAATTGCCCTCCTAAAAGTTGTACCAATTCAGACGCCTAGTGATAAATTTACAATTGCCTATTACAACATACCATTGCTGGAGACTTCCCTGGTGGTCCAGTGGCTAAAGTCTCCACGCTCCCAATGGAGGGGCCTGAGTTTGATACCTGGTCAGGGAACTAGATCCCACATGACGCAACTAAGAGTTCACGTGCCGCAACTAAGTGTTCGTGTGCCGCAACTAAAAGATCCCACACGTGGCAATGAAGATCCTGCGTGCTACAACTAAGACCCAGCGCAGCCAAAAATATATATATATACACACACACACCCCATTGCCAATATAAGGAATCATCAAACTTTTTGAACTCTGATAACTAACAGGTAAAAAAATGTATGGTAGCTTCAATCTCTCACTGTACATTTCCCCTTTTTTTTCTTTTATGGCTTTTATGTTTCATGTCATGTTTAGAAAATTCTTCTCTACTCTGAGATGATAAAATAACTCAAAATTTTTTCTGCTACTTTAGAGGTATTATTTTTTAAGTTTAAAAGCACAAGTCTTACCTCCCTCATTCCAGATCATTCTAGCCTTTTAGCTGATAGTGAACTTACTGTTAACTAAAACTATAAGTTTTTTCATAGGTGCAGTTAAGCTCGCTCTTCCCCATTCTGTATCTATGCATACACATTTATATCTATGGTAGAAGCAGAGGTGAGGGATTTATTTCCTGCAAATACTCCAAAAAGCAATTGCTCCCAAACCAAATTAAGGCAAAAAACCCAAGTTGAGATCACTTACTTTTGCACCGTCTTCCATCCTCAGCTAGAATAAATCCCTTTGAGCATTTGCAGATGTAAGAACTGCCACGATTAACACAAATGTGTTCACAGCCGTGGTGGGTTGATTTGCAGACATCCTTCCCTGAGGGTAATGAAGGAAGTTAAGCAACCTCATCAATGTAGAAATGAGCTGGATTGAACAGTCATGTCAGGACAGATCATAGAAATAATCCATTAAAAAAAATCTCTATTCAAACTTCCTCTGTAACATCCCCCTTTTCAGTCTAATACTCAGGATAGGGCATGGTAAAGGAAACCTCTCAGAAAGCTCTAGCTCCCATGAAACTGCGTGGTAAGATGGGTGATCAGGTGTCCCGAATTTATTGTTAATTTTTAGAATTGTTCCATGTGCTTTGAGTTTTGGTTTTCCCAAGCTACTGAATTTTCCCCATAGACATCCCAAATGCTTCAGTTTTAATTGTCTGATGAACATTTCTCATGTGTGAGATACTTTAAACTCTCCAGAGTAGTTACAGCCTTTTAATCCTCACAACATCCTGTGGAAAGAGGAGGGCAGGGATAATTATACCCAAGGTATAAATGAAGAAACGAAGTTTCACAGAGTTGCCCAAGGTCGTACAACCAGTTGATGACACAGCTGAAGCAGGATGTGTCCTGAGTAGTCCTCCTCCACGGCATGAAAGCCTTTGGATCTCTGGTTCTTTTCGGTCATTAGCTCCCTAAAAGGAGAAGCTTCCTACAAAATTGGAACCAGTGACTACAGATCCCTCTGGAAGTGGGAATGGTGGGATTTGATTGAGCAATCAGATTTCACAGGAAGAAGTTGTGCCTTGTGTACAATTGTGTACAAATAGCTCAACTTATTGAGCAAAAAATACGTTGAATGAAGAAATGATGCACACGTGTGCCCATGCTTACAGAAAGAGAAGCATGAACAAATGGCTCAGGCAGACATAATGGGCAGAACGGCAGCCATGGGCTCCGTAGAAGGACACCCCCTTGTGAAGGCAAAACATAGGCTAGTGTAGGGAGCCCTGCAGAGTCAGGCCACGGACCCACAGGCATCCCAGGAATCGGTTTTTCAGACAGAACTTCTCACTAACAGTAGAAGCCCCTCTTCCTGGCAGAAGAATGAGGAATGAGCTCTCCCCAACCCCACTAAGGTTGACCTGTGGAGGCCCCCAGTTATTTCGGGTATCCATGAGGATATTCCCCCAAATCAACCTCAACAGCGATTGAATTTTTTTTTTTTTAACTAAAAAAAAAGAACATTCTGCCCACTGGAGCAGAGTATCACAAAAGCAAGTAGACAGTGTCAAGATCACCCAAAGTAGGGATTAACAGCTCAGAATCTCACAGTGGAGGAAAAATCCCCACCCTGTTCTTGTCTACTGCCCACCTCACTGAGCTCGGCCAACCCTGTCTCTTCTGTTGGGGGCTGTGATGGTTAACTTGATGTGTCACCTTGTCTAGGCTACGGTGCCCAGTTGTTGCATCAAACACCAGTCTAGATGTTGCTGTGAAGGTATTTTTTTTTAGATGAGATTAACATTTAAATCAGGAGACTTTGAGTAAAGCAGATTATCCTCCATATTGTGGGTGGGCCTTATCTTGAAGACCTTTAGAGAAAAAAAGACTGAATTCCCCAAAAGGAAGAGGGAATTCTGCTTCCAGACTGCCTTTGGATTACAGCTGCAACATCGGTTCTTCCCTGGGTCTCCAGCCTGCCAGCCTGCCCCACAGATTCCCTATTTATCGATCTATACACACACACACACACACACACATTTTACTGGTTCTCTGGAGAACCCTGACCAATATACCTTCTAAGTAAACTCTCAGAAAATCTGTTTTGAGTGACCTACAGAAGCAAATGATAGAATGGATAAACAAGACTCACAGAAAATCCTTTCGGCCCTTCTCGCACCTTCTGCCCTTACTTATAAGGTTTTCCAAGAAGAAATAGCACTATAACTGTTCTTTGATCCTTATAGAGATTGCTGGCAGAGATTCTAATCCCATCCAATGGCTAGCCAGGCACCGTGCTAGGCTCTGAGCACCCACACAACTCTTGTGGAAAGGGCCTATAGCTGGGAGAAAGTGAAAAGCAGCGAAAAGCCTGACAACTCAGGATCTTGACTGAGAAATTCTTGAAGAACTAAGGGTCTATTGTACTGATCACTAGCACAACAGTTTCAGAGCACCCAAGGCAGGAACTTACAATAGTGACACTGATTATAAAGGAAGACTTCCAGTGCTTAATGAAGTTCTCCAACTGTCCAAGACCCACAGATGGAAAAGTCCACCTCTACCTTGAATCCACTTACTTCTGCAGTGTTTCCCGTCCTCAGCGAGTCGGAATCCCTCCAAGCACTTGCAGATGTACGACTCATCACTGTTCACACAAATGTGTTCACAGCCGTGGTCTACTGCTTGGCAGACATCTTTCCCTGTGGAGAGCAGAGCAAATTAAATGTTACCAACATCAATTTTCCCTGGGCTTCACCTGGGAATTTCCATCCATCTCAGCCCCTGGACTCCAGGGCCCCCTGAGCTCAGTGATCCGTGGGGAGGAAGGTAAAACTGAGGATGAACTTCAGCGGCTCCAATGCGGGCTCACTCTCCCAACTTCCTCACTATCACCGCCACCGTCATTCACCAGCACCTACGTCAGTGTCTCATAAATATGCAGTCCATCATCAGCTTTCTGCAGATGCAGTTTGTGATATCAGAAAGGAAACACTGTTGGTACGATTACTTAGGAGATTAAACCTCAATTTAGATTAATGGCACTGAAATCTAATTTTGGCTTTTTCCCTGACATATGACTTTGGAGAATGACTTAACCTTACCTTTCCTTTCTGAAAAATGAGAAAAATACTTTCAGTTACCCATCTTTTCTTCACATGTGAAATACGAGTTGTTCTTTGTAAAGTACTTTTGAGAAGCTTAAGAAAAAGACGACTGATAGGGGTGGGAATCATTTGCTCAGGGTTACACACTCCCCTTTGACTATATAGAGACGTGTCTTGGCCCCATCTAAGAGGCCTTGCTTTCTGAGACGTAGAATGGCCTCACCATAAGGTGGTCTCGAAGAGGGATTTGTGCCACCAGAAACAACAACAATACTATTAAAGATAAAGAAACAGAGGCTCAGAGAAGTTAAGCAACTTGCCCAGCTAATAAATGGCAGAGCTAGAAGCTGATAGAATACTGGATTTCAGACTGTACATCTTTCCAGTAGAGCACACTGCCAACCTGTCGTTTCTTTCCACAGGGCATAAATGAACATCTTCAGTTGTAGCTCTGGCACTGACTTTTTTCATTTGTCCATTTGTTTGTTTTCTTTTTAATAGACTTTATTATTTAGGACAGTTTTAGATCTACAGAAGAACTGAAGATAGTACAGAGAGGTCCTATAAACCCCATACCCAGTTTCCACTATTATTAACATATTATACTAGTGTGACACGTTTGTTAACAATTAATGGACCATTACTGATACAGTAATATCAACTAAAGTCCATAGCTTATTTATATTTCCTTAGTTTTTAAGCCAAAGTCATGTTTTTCTGATCCAGGATCCCACATTACATTTAGTGGTCTTGTGGCATTGGTTTTTGAGAGTAACTGATACACAGAGATCAGGACGGTGGATTTCATGCAGAGGTCAGATACAGTAATGTGAGCCCACTCCAATAAAAACTTACTTCTGCAGGTTTTCCTATCTTCACGGAGTATATACCCTTCAAAGCACTGGCACACAAAAGAGCCTCCACTGCTTACACACGAATGTTCACAACCATGGTTCCCCAAAGCACAAGAGTCCAATTCTGAGAATCCAATTGGAATTAGAGAAAGAGAAAAAGGAAATGATTCATACATTAGCTACTTATTCAAGCTTATAAGACATTTCAGACACCTTAAATGAAAGCAGTACTTTATCCCACAGGGCACATTTCAAAATAGAAAGCATGTCTATGAGCAAAAATTCTTAATATATAAAGAGCACATAAAATAAAACAATATGATCATCTCCATAGGAAAAATGAACAAAAGACATGGAAAGAAAAGTTACAAGAGAGATAAAAATGGCCTATAAATATTGGAAAATAAGTTCCACATCATTGATTATCATATAACTGTAATGTCAGCTTATCTACATATCTGCTTATGTATGCATGTATGTGTCCTACTTTTGTCATCCATCCATCCAGTCATTCATTCATTTGTTCACCGAGTTGTGGAATATTTCATGAGTCCCTTCTCTCTGAGTCAGGTACTCTTCTAGGGTCTGGGGACATAACAATGAATAAAACCAAGTTTCTGCTTTTGTGAAGTTTACATTTGGTGGCAAGGGTGGGAGGAAAGAGGGGGCAAGACAAACAACAGACAAACAAATATATATGTTAGATGGGGAAGGTGCTATGGAGAAAAGCAGGATAAGGGGGATGGAGAGTGCCCACTGGTTTGGGGCATAGGGAGGGCTTGTTATTTTACATGCTGCAGTCAGAGAAGGTGACGCTGAGCAGAGCCCTGAAGAAAGGGATGAGTGAATACGTAGTGTTTGGAAAGAACAGCACCCAAGGAGAACAGCATCTGCAAATGGCAGTGGTAGGAGTGGGTGTGGCACGTTTCAGGAAAGGTAAGGAGACCAGGGGGCCAGGCAAGTGATAAGCCGGGATAGACCACGTGGGAGTCACAGGCAGTGGTTGCATCTAAGTAAGAAGGGGTAACTGGATGGTTCTGAGCAGTGGAGAGACATGAACTGACTTTATTTTTAAAGGACTACTGTGCACAGAATGGGGCACAGGTAAGGCTGGAGCACGGAGAGCTGGAAGAAACCCAGTGCACTGATCCTGGTGGCCCAGACAGGCTGGTGAGAGGGGTCAGACTGTGCCTGTACTTTGAAGGTAGAGCCTACAAGCTTTGCTGGTGGATTGATATAAAGAGTTTATCTTCATATGGATATGACAGAAGAGTCACAGGTGACTCTGAGGTTACAGGACTGAGCAACTGCAGAATGGCACTGCCGTCCACGTGGCTGGGGCAGCTTCTGCGGGAGCAGGTTTGTGACCCTGTGAAAACCAGGCTGATAGTTAAAAAACCCATTACTGAGGATAGGTGGGAAGTGATTTTTTATAAGAACCAGACATAATTCTGAGAGTCAACGCTATCGTTTCAGATCGAGGAGGATTTCTACAATGGATATGACTTGAGGTTACTAAATAAATGCTCCAAAGTGCATAATCACTTTCACAGTCTGGCACTGACCATACGCTTTTTTCTGAGACATTTTTGCAGTATTTTTTTTGGAAGGGAGTCCTGAGAACCACCCTATGCGTTAATTAAAGCAGCTGTTGTTGTTCTCATTTACCAGCTAGGGAAACTACAGTTTGGGAAGATTAGTGGCTTGCCAACATCAAATGCTAATAAGTGATAGCACCAGATTAAACATGTAATCTTCTGATAATAAATCCCTAGCTAAATAAATGTTTTCCCTAGCTACACTGCATTGCTATATTGTAAAGTAAGCTTCCAAACATTAAGGGAATTGTGCTTGTCTTCGTTTGGGCAGAAGCGCTGCCAAAATCGTTGTTCAGTGGGAAGGCATTATATCAACTAACAGTATAACTGCAGAGGAGAGTCAAAGCAGAGCTGTCCCTTCCTCTTTGCTCTGAACATGACTTACTTCTCTGGGCACAATCTAGACTCATTATTAATGCAGAACATCACCCGATGGCTTGGGGTAATCCCTCACATAGTGTTGAGTGGAAATGCAGTTGAGTGATCCATAATACAGACAGCTGGCTGGCTGTGGAGGCGAGCACTTTTTTCCTCACCATGAATTTATATTAAGAAGACTCCATTTCCAATGCAATAAAATAGCTATACATAACTCTTTCAGTCCAGTCTTGCCAAGCCATAATCCAGACAGACCCCCATGGCACACCCCTTCTTTTTTTTTTTTTTTTATAAAATTATTTATTTATTTATATTTTTGGCTGTGTTGGGTCTTCATTGCTGCACGCGGGCTTCTCTTGCTGTGGAGCACAGGCTCTAGGTGCGCGGCTTCAGTAGTTGTGGCTCGTGGGCTCTAGAGTGCAGGCTCAGTAGTTGTGGCGCACAGGCTTAGCTGCTCCGTGGGATCTTCCCGGACCAGGGCTCGAACCCGTGTTCCCTGCACTGGCAGGCGGATTCTTAACCGCTGCGCCACCACGGAAGCCCACACCCCTTGTTTCTGGAGCTTCCCCCGTGCCCTGTCCTGTCCCCATAGCTCCATCTCAGGCTGCAATTTTGAAGAGTAATTGTCTCGGTGCAGGGACCCTGAAAGGTCATCATCCCCCAGCTTCTCCCATGCCGAGCCATGGTGGTCTGAGCCTGTACGAGGCAGAGTGGCACTGCTATCCTTTATCAGGAGCCTGCTGAGCCTGAAGCCCCTGTTCTCAGGGGGCGTATTCACTCTTGCTGCAGACTATCCCAGGAGCTCCCAGCCCAGCTTCTGAGCTCTCCTGGGCTTTTGTACTAATAGCTGTTTGGAAATTTTGTTGTGTGCATGCTTTAAAAGCATGTAGAGAGTTTGGGTTTTTAACCTTTCCCCTCCTCACCCGCTTAGAGCATGTGATCAAGAGAGAGGAGAGCTGCGGTTCTCAACCTCCGGTGAGCATCAGTCACTTGCAGAGATTATTTTAAAGGCAAAACAGGCCCATCGTTCAAAATTCAAACATATTAAGGGCGGACTTCCCCTATGGAGGGATAGCTGGCAATATCTACCAAAAGTACAAAATGTACCTTTGACCCGGCAACTTCAGTTCTGGAATTCTCTCCTGCAGATACCCTGGCACATATGAAGTGTATCAATAATTTGATATACTTTTTAAAAAAAATTATTTATTTTTGGCTGCATTGGTTCTTCGTTGCTGCATGCGGGCTAGTTGCGGTGAGCGGGGGCTACTCTTCGTTGAAGTGCGCGGGCTTCTCATTGCGGTGGCTTCTCTTGTTGCGGAGCATGGGCTCTAGGCACGCAGGCTTCAGTAGTTGTGGCTCACGGGCTCAGTAGTTGTGGCTCACGGGCTCTAGAGTGCAGGCTCAGTAGTTGTGGCACACGGGCTTAGTTGCCCTGCGGCATGTGGGATCTTCCCAGACCAGGGCTCGAACCTGTGTCCCCTGCATTGGCAGGCAGATTCCTAACCACTGCGCCATCAGGGAAGCCCCGGTATACTTTCAAGTTATTCACGGCAGCATTGTTTGTAATAACGAAAATTGGGAAACAACCCAAGTGTCCATGACTACTCAGGAGACAAGCTGAATAAATATTCTGTACAATGAGACACTTGCTCCCGACACGGCTTCCCCAAGAGTGAGTGATTCAAGAAGTGAGAGAGAGCTCCCAAGAGAGCAGCCACAGTGTCTCTGATAACGTAACTGGAGAAGTGACCTCCTTGTTATTTCCATATGCTATTGGTCACACAGAGCAACAATGAAGGAGGGACTACACGTGTGTGAATTCAGGAGATGGGGATTGCTGGGGGCCGCCCTGGAGGCTGCCCACCACCATTCCTGATGGGAAGTGGAGGTAGGGGATGGGTGGAAGGGTAAGAGTAGGAGCCAAACTTCTTAATGTACGTCTTTTCGTATTGTTCTGATTTTTAAACTATGTAAAAACCTTTTACCTACTCTAAAAATAGAATAAACTTTAAACAAAAAAACTTACAAAAGTATTCCTCTTGCTCACCTTTGACACACTACAGCATTATTTTTAAAGGCTGCACCATGATTCATTTAACCAGTTTCTTTTTTTTTTTTTTATAAATTTATTTATTTGGCTGTGTTGGGTCTTCGTTGGTGCGAGCGGGCTTTCTCTAGTTGCGGCGAGCGGGGGCTACTCTTCGTTGCGGTGCACGGGCTTCTCATTGCGGTGGCTTCTCTTGTTGCGAAGCACAGACTCTAGGTGCACGGGCTCAGTAGTTGTGCGCACGGGCTTAGCTGCTCCGCAGCATGTGGGATCTTCCCGGACCAGGCATCAAACCTGTGTCCCCTGCATTGGCAGGGGGATTCTTAACCCCTGCGCCACCAGGGAAGTCCCCTAACCAGTTTCTTATTGGAAGGGCGTTTAGGTGGTTCCTAGGCTTTGCTATTACAAACATTATTGCAATGGATATTCGTGTGCCTGTAGTTTTGCAGACAACGTGAAAGCACGTCTGAAAGATAAACATCTAGAAGTGGAACTGCCTGCTTAAAGAGAATGAACATTTACAACTGGATACATATTTTCAAATTGTCCTCCAAGGAGGTTGCATCAACCACCGTAAGATAATCTCTATTTCTGGGGGTCCAGGGTGCCGCCTGGGCTTCTGGATGTTTTAAAAGCCCCACAGATGATTCCAGTAAACCACCAGGGGTGAGATGCTGGCACTGGACCCAGAACTTATGTTCAGAGACCTTCCCAAGTGTCCAGACGATTCTGCACCTCCACCATCATGAACCACACGCTATCGTCTTTCTCTCGGGCTATTATTACATCGTCCACTAACGGGGTCTCCACAAACCTACGTCCGGCCCCTCCAGCCCATCCTCCCCGACTCAGCCCAAGTCCTCTTTCCAAAATGTGAATCTGCTCACATCACTCCCTCCCTCTGCCTGAGATCCTTTAATGCGTCCAAGAGTCTGGATAAGACACAGAATCGTCGGTGAGGTTCGCGGGACCTGCCCTGCTGCGTCATCTCATCCACACTCCCCCAACTCTGAGTACTTTCCTTCAGAACCTCAGTACCAAGCCAGAAGCTCTCCCCGCACAGGGCTCTGCACAGCCGTTCCTCTGCCCCTCCTTCCTCCGCCGCCTCCTCCAGATGTCTTCCCAGACCCCCCCGCATAGGGCCCAAAGCACCAGGCATCTGCCCCCTCTGGTAACATCACAGCTGTCACTGAACAGTTAGTTATGCGGTTGCTCTGGATCTGTGCCCACCTCCTCACTGAACTACGCTCCCATGGGCTCTGACCTCCAGGGCACCACGGGCTGCATCTGCCCTCCTCTCTGTGGACCTAACTTAATGCTTGGCCCACAACAGGTCCTCAGCAAATGCCTGCTGAGTACAAGGAAACATTTCCTCAGTTTTCTACTCTGAAAACCGAGGGTAACTAGATCCACCGCCCAGGGGTTTTGTGCAGGTGTTTTAAATCAGAACCCATGCGGTGGGGATGCCGGCGATCAGCTGGGCTCCCCTTTCTCTCCTATGTACCAGCCTTGCAGAACTCAATTCATATTTGTTCAGCAAAATGTCCATTTTCTGCACACCAGGGACATTCCGGTCACTCATAATTAGAGAACTACACGTGGTAACTCCCCAACCACAGGCTCTAGCTGCCCTCCAGTCACCAAGTCTGGAAACCAGCTTGGAGTCAGCTTCTCTCCAGAGCCAAAGGTACTCCCACTACGAAAGCACTTCAGTGGTTCCCTAACAGACAAAGAGAGCCACCATCCCTGACTCACGATCATGGGGTGCCTTCAGCCTGGGGAGAATGGTGGGCACCCCGACAAGAATTCATTCATTCAGCAAGTGTTAGCAGAGCACTTACTCTGCCAGGCTCTACCCTCATTCTCAGGCTGGAAGGGACCTTGGGGATGAACTGGTCCAACTCCTTCCTTTAGAGTCCAGGAAACTGATGGCCACAGAGAGGAAGGGACTTTCGCAAGGCCCCTTACCCTGCAGAGATGATTAGTGTCAGCTGTGCTGGGGGCAGAGGCGTGATTAGATCACAAGTCTATCACCTCCATGTTCCCTGGTCCAGCTGCACATCCAGTGGTCATCCTAGCCCAGCAGGGTCAGCAGAGTCTGCTCAGATAGGCTGGTAGATTCTCAGAAGACAAACTAAAATGGTTTTCTCAAGGGAGGCTGGGTCTCTATATAGTCTAATGTAACTCTAAATGTAACTCTAAAAGAGCCCACTTCTCCAGGCTCCAGGCTCCCTCTCACATCAGTACTTAGTACTCAGTACTCAATGTTTACTACTCAGTACTGAGTACACTCAGCTTCCTTCAGTCCACTCTCGGGACCCTGGGCTTGCATGTGCTATTTCCTGTGCCTGGGAAGACTGCTCACCTCCGTTTTAGTCCTTTCAGGCTGCTATGACAAAATACCACAGACCGAGTGGCTTATAAACGATAGAAATGTATTGCTCACAGTTCTGGAAGCTGGAAGTCTGAGATCAGGGTACCTGCATGGTTGGGTGAGAGCCCTCCTCCGGGTCACAGACTTCCTGTATTCTCACATGGTGGAAGGGGCTGGAGAGCTCTGTGGGCACGAATCCCATTCATAAGGGCTCCACCCTCATGACCTAATCACATCCCAAAGGCCCCACCTCCTAACACCATCACCTTGGGGGTTAGACTCTCAACATATGAATTTGGGGAGGACACATTCAGTCCATAACACCCTCCATCTCTGGCTAGCTCCCTCCATCAATCTCTAGGTGTTGGATCAAACATCTCTTTCTCAGGAGACTTTCTCTAGACTAGGTGAGGGTCCCCCTGCCACACGCTCCTGTGACACCTCTTCTTCCCATATCATGACTCTCATCACACAGAATGGATGATCCATCTTTAATATCCTTCCTCCCTGAGAAACCTGAAACACTGTCAGGGCAGAAACTGAACCTGCATCAACCCCAGGGATGCCCAGTGCCCAGCACAATATGACCAGCACAAAAATGCAGGTCCATGGTAAATACTTGTGGAGACTGAGAATCAATGACCCAAGAGCTTAAGGAAGTACCTAGACTCAAATCCAGAGACGAGAGTGAGGACAGACTTGATTGGGAACCGTCACTTAAGTGAAATGGATGAGAGGACTCAGGAGAAATCTCAGGGTGCAGGAAGAAAACATTTTCCCTCTAAAAGAAGGATCCTCTTTTTTTCACAGGTAAGGAGGCAGGTCTACACATTAATTAATCCCTCGTCGTGAATGGGGTCTGCGATTTGTGATCAAGGTGAGCAGGAGTTTCAGGACATAGCACAGGTTTTTAGGGCCCGTGTCTAGCAGCCCCACACACTGCTACAGCCTGCACTCCTCACATCTGGATTCCACATGCACGTGACTCATGGTGACTCATGCACGTCTGTGGTGCAGCAGTCATGGGGTGATGTGTTCTGAGGTCTCACACCTCTGTGGCGATGACAAACAGCAATCCTGTGTCTGGGGCTCCACGTAGGAGGTTATTAAAACCAACTCCAACCCCAGAGGGAGAAAGCCACAGTGGCCACCTGCCAAGAGGGTAACCAAGGCCGAGAGATAGAATTACACCATTTGCTGGCTTTTTAAAATAATAAAACTAGGAGCAGCCGTTCGTTTGCTAACTCTGTGTAGGCTCTTTCTCAGAGAGAACAGAAGCAGCTGAACTGAGATGTCCTTTTTTTTTTTTTTTTTTTTGCTGTACATGGGCCTCTCACTGTGTGGCCTCTCCTGTTGCGGAGCACAGGCTCCGGACGCACAGGCTCAGCGGCCGTGGCTCACCGGCCCAGCTGCTCCGCGGCATGTGGGATCTTCCCGGACCGGGGCACGAACCCGTGTCCCCTGCATCGGCAGGCGGACTCTCAACCACTGCGCCACCAGGGAAGTCCGAGATGTACTTTTAAAGGGTATCTCACATTGGGTAAGAGATCCTGAAGTCAGGAGACCCCAGTTCTAGTCCTGACTCTGTCACTGACCCCCAGGGCCAGCTTGAGGGCACCAGTTTTCTCCCTGTGCCTGTTTCCCACAAAAGAAAGGAAAGATCTTTAAGTTTCCTTCTGTTTCGTTAAACCTCTAATGTGAATACATGAGGGTAAAGGTGGTCTTTTGCCTTCACTCTCTGTGATGGACTGAATTGTGTTTCCCCCCAAATTAATATGTTGAAGCCCTAACTCCCAATGTGCTGGTGTTTGGAGGTGGGGCCTTTGGGAGATGATTAGGGTTAGTTGAGGTCATGAGGGTGGGGCCCCCATGATGGGATTAGTGTCCTTCTAAGAAGAGACACAAGACAGCTTATTCTCTCTCTCTCTGTCATGGGAGGACACAGCAAGAAGGCATCCATCTGCAAGCCAAGAGGAGGGTTCTCACCAGAACCTAACCATACTGGCACCTTGATCTTGGACTTCCAGTCTACAGAACTGTGAGACAATACATTTCTGCTGTTTAAGCCACCCAGCCTACAGTATTTCATGATGGCAGCCTAAGCAGACTAATACACTCCTCTTGCCCTGCTCAGGGTTACTTCTGTCCTTCAAAGTCAAGCTGGGAGGCATCAGGTTGGAAAAGGCCTTTGCATTTGCACACCCACCTCTGGTGGCCAGAGTAGGAGTATACCCAGCGGAAATTCCCAGTGCCCTATGCTTGTGGCTCAGATCCCCATCAGCACCCTCCACTTGCTAGAAGAAGGTAGTCCCTGGGTTCCTGAGTCTGACTCCTCCCAGGGTGGTCCATCTCTGGAGCTCCACAAGGGGGGCAGGCCTGGCCCTGGGAGTGGGGCTCCAGGCAGCAAGGCAAGGATGCTACCTCAGCCCTCTCCTCAGTGTGGGGCAGTCCAGCAGTGGGAAGCAAGACCATAACAAGAGTACCTTAGGGTTTATGGCAATTGACAAGCTTCCCAATGAATGTCTCTCCCTGTGCCACACAGAGGCCCTGAGAGAGAGGCAGAAATGATCATTCCCAGTTTACATATGAACAATCAGATCCAGAGAGGTCGATTCCCTTGCCCAGCATGGGAGTTATAGGATTTAAACCCAGTCTTTGGGCTCTCAAGTTCAGTGTTCTTTCTACTCTGCCACACTGGTCCTAGATCTGAGCACAGACAGCCACAGGGTGAGGTGGGGCCACGAGAGGTCCTAGTGGAGCCTGCCTTCAGTGGGTGGAGCAGAGCTGCTCCCAGCAGGCGAGAGGGGCATGAAGTTCCCCATGGAGGTGATGCTGGCCCTGGGCTGGGTTTCCGCCAGCAGGGTGGGATAGGGACGTTGTCCTAAGTGGAGACAGGATGGGCTGGAGGTACAGGGCTTACTCAGAGGATAGGGGAGCTGCCCCCATAAGAACTGGAAGGAGCAGGGAAGACCTGGGTGGGGCTCAGGAGGGGAGGAAGGGGTTCTCCATCACTGCCAAATCAAGGCACTCGACTGGAAACTGGGGGAGACAGTGGAGAGCCACTGAAGGCTACTGGGCAGGGGTGGACCCTGTGCCAGGTGCCACAGGATGAAAAGACTGGTGGTATCTGTCCATTCACTCTCTCATTCATTGAACTTTATAGAGCATCTCCTGTGGGCCAGGCCTGGAACTCAGGCTCCAAACAAGATCCAGTCTCTAACCTCCAGGAGCTCACAGGGCAGTGGGCTGTGTGTTCCATGCACATCTAGCCTATAGAGTCTTTCCTGGTGCTGGGATGCCCTTGTACTAGGTCTATCTCAGGGAAATTTCCAGGAGGTAGAGATGGGAGGAGTCCTCTCAGCTGCAGCTTGTAGAGGAGACTCCCCCATTCCTCTCCCCACCTTACCCCCCAGTCTGTGGAACAACACTCCAAGGCAAGGAAGGCTCCTATGGGCAATCACAGCTTGGGGGCCAGGGGACCTAGAGGAAGGGAGGATGGGCGTCACTCTAGAGGCCAGAGAGCCCAAGGTGCCTGCAGGGGTGTGGGCATAACTGTGTCTACTTCCTTCCCGGGCCCTGGGAAACTGGGCCTGCTCTCCATGCTTCAGAGAACCTTCCAAAAAGCGAGTGAAGTGTTCTTCAGGACACCTGCTATCAAGGCTCTAAGTGGAGGATGCCTTTATGGAGGGCGAAGGACACCCTTAGCTCCTGAGCCAGGCCTGGCTGAACCCCAGCTGCCTCCCCATCCAGAGCCCAGCATGACTTACAAAAAAGATGCAGTCACGGCATCAGGCTCTTTGTGATCTGGTGTAGAGCTGGGAAACATACATCCCAACCCCAGTTAACTACGGCCACACCGAAAACACAGCCCATTATTTCAGGACAGGGCAGCTAGACAGAATCATCCTTGGGCAGACAGAGAGTCTTCAATTAGGGGACGAGCTCCACAGATATGTATGGGTAAAACGCATCTCTTACATACCACCATTGCCTGAGGATAGGATAATTCTAACCCATCTGATCATCTCACATCTCATATGGACACACCATATATAAATAAATACTTATCAAAATTCACTTCTAATGGCATTGTTGAACATTTACTCATGTGGATGATATCACTGTATCATTAGTTACAAACACTATAAATGAGAAAATGGGCAACATTTAAAAGCGTCAGTGGCCATAACAGATGTGGATGTAGGGAGGGAGGGAGACGGGCACGCGACTGTAAAGGAGAGGAGTAGCATTTGTTTGGAAGGGCCATGAGGATTTCGTAGAAGTCCTGCAACTATCTTATAGTCAGCTCTTGGTCCTCACAGTAATGGGGAGGACCAAAGAAAGGCATGAATAATCTAAGATGATGAGAATTAAAACAAACCAGTTAAAAAGTGTGCTTCTGGCTTTGGCATGCACTCAAAGGTAGATACAATTCGACACACCCACCCTCTTTCTGCACCCCCATACCCAGCCCGTCCCTGTGCTGGCTGTGCTGGCCATGCTGGCCAGAGCAGCGGGCTGGGAGGCAGCTGGGCAGGCAAGCCACAAGCAAGCCATAAGACTCAAGACTCTATCCCAAATGGGGGAAACATTTTCTCACAGGCTGCATAGTTAGAGAGGCACACCCAGCTGGGCAATCAGCTCACCTGCCCAAGAAAACAGATATAAAAAGGTGGACAAGTTGTGGCCACAATTGTATCAGGGGTCAGGGAAGTCGGCCCTATAACCAGAAATACCAGCAGGACAGACAAGGTACATTACAATCCTTTCCCTCCACTTGTGATCCCTTCTCTCAAAATGACTATTTTTTAATCTTTATCTAGGCCAACTTGGAAACAGGATTGCAGGGCAGAAAACACAGCATTCTTGAGTGACGAAGAGAAGAATACCTGGGAGTCGTTTTTTGTTTTTTTTTTTAAAAAAGTAATGGAGACAGGAATTGGGACCAGCTGCAGGGAAGTATGTACCCAGGAAACGTCACCATCTGCTGCCGGATTATCCGGATTGCGGGTGAGGTTCTCAGCAGCTTCCCCTTCTCCCAGAACTGACTTTGGAGTCACATAGCCCAGAGTTTGAACCCATCACTTAATAGCTGGTAACCTTAGGCTCTTTGCTTAATCTGAGCTGCAGTTACCTCATCGGAAGATGGGGATTCCACGGGGCTGCGGCCGGACCAAGCATGTGCTCAGCACACAGCCCCGCCTGAAGTCCCCAGTCAGTAACGCGTCCGCATTATTATAACTCGTGCCAGCTCGAAAATGACCGCGAGGCAGACAGGAATAGGGAACAGCCGTCTCAGGGAGTGGGAAAAGGAGCTCGGGGCCGGGGAAGCAGCAGCCACCAGCGCTGAAATCTCCGGGAGAGGCCTTCACACACTTTCACCCACGAAAACCGGGGTGCAGACACACCGGTGATCCCTGTCCTCAGTGCCCCCCACTCACGATCGCTTGTGCCAAGTCCCGCTCGTCCGACCTCAGAACACTCACTGGCACAGGTCTTGCCATCACTGCGGAGCACGTGTTCCTCGGGACACTGGCAGGCGAAGGATCTGTCGGTGCTGACGCAGGAGTATTCGCAACCGTGGTCACTCAGCAAACAGTAATCCACTCCTGCAAAACCCAACAGCCCGGTGAGAGGTCCTCGAGGCTCCTGGGCTACTGAGGATGGGAATCAAGTGACCGTCGTGCTTATACCACGCCCCCACCTCCGCCCCAGGTTCTGCACCGGGAAGGCACGCAGTCCCCAGGAGACACCCCTACGATCTCCAGGGTGCCAAGAGCAGGGGACAGAGGGGGCCCGCTGTCCTGTGCAGTCGTCACATTTTTCACGCCTGTTGTGAAAACCTTTGCCCTGTAAGAGAAGTGCGACGGGGACTCACGGGAGCAGGTCTTGAGGTCCTCGTTGATGACGAAGCCTTCCGAGCACTGGCACACGAAGGAGTCCCCGGTGTTGAGGCACAGCTGCGCACAGCCGTGGTCCTGCTCGGCGCAGTGATCCACCCCTGAGGCAATGACACGCGAAAACAGCGTAACCGGAATAAAGACGCAGACCTGCTAGAGATCGGACTTGAGGACACGGGGAGGGGAAGGGGAAGCTGGGACGAAGTGAGAGAGTGGCATGGACATAGCGTAACCGGAATAAAGACGCAGACCTACTAGAGATCGGACTTGAGGACACGGGGAGGGGGAAGGATAAGCTGGGACCAAGTGAGAGAGAGGCATGGCCATATATACACTACCAAACGTAAAACAGATAGCTAGTGGGAAGCAGCCGCATAGCACAGGGAGATCAGCTCGGCGCTTTGTGACCACCTAGAGGGGTGGGATAAGGAGGGTGGGAGGGAGGGAGATGCAAGAGGGAAGAGATATGGGAACATATGTATATGTATAACTGATTGACTTTGTTGTAAAGCAGCAACTAACACACCATTGTAAAGCAATTATACGCCAATAAAGATGTTAAAAAAAAAAAAAGTAACCAAGGGCACTGTGCCCACCAGCGAGGGGGCATTAAAAAACAAAACCACCTCCCAGGGAGCCCCTGCTGGGCTATTTCACTTCAAAAAGAGTGATGTGGAAGGTTTCATTCTACGCTGTGCCACTGGCCTTGTTTGTTTTTCTTCGCATTTCTTTGAGGAGTAACGTGCATATGACTCCTGTCATGGGTGGTCATGACAGCAGCCCTCTGTGCCAGGCCTGGGCACGCATCACCTGCAATCCCGGGGCAACGCTGAGAGCAGGCAGGTGCCTTCCCCACTGTCACAGAGAGGAGAGCCAGGCTCAGGAAAGTCGAGCTGCTGAGCCCACAGCCCGCAGCTGACAGAACAGTGCGTCAGAATGAGGGCTCCGCACCCAACCACTTGGGCTCAAACCCCACGTTCGCCGCTTCCCAGCCGCGGGATGCTGGGCCGTCATTTGGCCTCTCTGTCATCATCTCATGACTTGAGAAATGGGGTTGACGATTACTTTCTTAGAGGAACGTGGTGAGAGGAGTTGATTGACCCACAGCCCTCAGAACAGTAGCTGGCATACAGTAATTACTTCCTGAACGCTTATTATTACTAGTACATTGCTGGGGAGGAATTAACTGTAGAGTTTCTTTACATCTGAAAATGAAAAAGCGTTGTCACCCCCCATAACCAGGACGCCCAGATTCAGAAAGCAAACCAAAGCCAAGGCCTGCATGCGTGGACAATCCTGGCACCGGGACCCTGAACAGCCGGCCCCGCTAGGATAACAGACACACAGCTGTGGTGAACGGCTCCCACAAGACAGCCCTGCAGGCCGCCTCCCAGATTTCCTTGACGGAGGAAACGCACACCCGGAGACTGGAGGGACACTGGAGGCCTTGTGCAGGGCCACTGGGTGAGCCTCTCTGACTCCCACAGGGCCTGGGACTGGTGCTTTCTGGAACATTCCACCAGTGGATCTGCCTCCTGCAAATACTTGCAGGATCTCAGGAGCCAGAGGCCTGTATTCACATCACAGTTATACCATTTACCAGTCATGTTGACCCCCGGGAAACTTAACTTTGTTGTGCCGCAGTTTCCCCATCTTTAAATAGGGATAAGGATGTCGATGCCTCATAAGGCTCCAGGGCAGGTAAAGTGAGCGAGTGCCTGGGAAGTGCTCACGGCTGTGGCTGCACAGAGCAGGTGCCTTGTAAGGGCTTCCTGTCATGACGGCCTGGGGGGCTCCCTGAGCCCCCATGGGAAAGAGGATACCATGCCTTTCTCTGGGAACCCCTGGGAAGAAATGGCTTGGTTTATAGTTTCTTGAAGCTGACTAGATGGTCCTTCTTACTAGATCCCAGAGAGGAAGGAGGCAGGTCATGGTCCCTGGGGCTCTAGGTGGGCTCATCGAGGCCATGCCAAGCCTGCCCTGGGATACCTGCCAGAGCCGCCAGATGGCAGACCCCGCACTCCTGGAAGAAGGCAGACTGTACACAGATCCATCTTCACCAGGGCATCTTCTTGAAGAGTGGAAGGACTCTTCCTCACCACTGGCTTCTCATAAGGACTCAGAGACTTCCAGAGGCAAATGCAGAGCAGTGCCAACTTTCCGGTTCAAAAATTCTTTGACTTCCGAGATCGATCCTTAGAAAGCCTAATGGAAGCACTCTGTTCCCTCTGGAGACGGGACGGCGCACTGGCTTTCCTGAGGACTGCTGTCTCTCTAACACTTCATCTGTGAAACCTCCCCTCCGGGCAGTTGAAGGTCCAAGTGCTGAACAGCTGCACTGTTCTCACTCACAATCTATCTCTGTCCCCAGAGCTGGAGCAGATGTGCGGCTTGCCGGGTGGAAAGCGACACAAAGGGCCCCTTCTATGCTGGTCACATCACTGCACCCCTCTCCAGCGCACCAGGGTCACAGGCCTCCACCGCAGTGTCATGCGCCCCCACCCCCACCCCCGCTGGCCTGGACCAGTGGAGACTGTGCCTCATAAAAACGACAGAGCCATCCAGCTGGCAAAGCCTGCACGTTTCCGCGCATTGACATCACCAAATGGAGCTTTGCTGTGCCTCTTACAAAAGAAAATGAAGAAAAGTCTTCATAAAAAGTCCCGTGTTTCTCAGCTCTGCCCTCAGATCAGCTCTGCGGTAGCCCAAGTGCTCTCTGAGGTCTGCCTCCTCCGTCCCATTGTCTCACCCCGGGGCCAGCACTGGTTACTCTGCCAGGCTCCATGACAATAATGAACTATTATCTTTAACTGTATGTTTTCCTTGGGCCAGGCACAGTGCTAAGAGATTGAAATGGTCCTGATTTTTCCCTTTAACAACTCTAGGAGACCAATACTATGATTATCTTCACTTTTTTAAACAGATGGGGAAGTCAAAGCTTGGAGAACTTGCCCGGGGTCAGTCACATGTCTAGTATGTGGTACTACACAATCCAATCTCTGAGGTAGGTAGCATGAGTAGCCCCATTTTACAGGTGATGAAACTGAGGCCAGGAACGTTAAGCCTGTCGGACCGTCAGGCTCACTGGAAACCCAGGGGCCTCAAAAGTGACTGGCTGCTAGCGAGCCTGGGGGCCTGTGTGTGAACCTGGCCTTCCCATCAGAGCCCCTGCCCCAGGCACACTCACGGCTGCAGGTCTTGCCGTTGGGGTCCAGGGTGTAGCCCCGGTGGCAGCGGCAGTAGTAGCCCTCCTCCGTGTTGATGCATTCATGCTCGCAGCCCGGCTTGTTCAGCGCACAGTAGTTGATCCCTGAGGGGAGAAAGGGCAGATCCTACTTCAGGTTCGGGGCTTCTCCAAGGGCTGAGGTCAGCCCCTCACAGTAAATATTCAGTAAGTAAGATGCTCTATAGCAGGGGTCCCTAACCCCCGGGCCACAGACCAGTACCGGTCCGGGGCCTGTTAGGAACCAGGCCGCACAGCAGGAGGTGAGCGCCGGGGCGAGGGAGCGAAGCTTCATCTGTATTTACAGCCACTCCCCATCGCTCACGTTACGGCCTGAGCTCCGCCTCCTGTCAGCATTGTGGTGAGTTGTATAATTATTTCATTATACACTACAATGTGATAATAATAGAAATAAAGTGCACAGTAAATGTAATGTGCTTGAATCATCCCAAAACCGTTTCCCCTCCACCCCACCACCCCCAAGTCCGTGGAAAAATTGTCTTCCACAAAACCGGTCCCTGATGCCAAAAAAGGTTAGGGACCACTGCACTGCAGGATGGAGACAACAGCTCCTGCTCTCCATGAGCTGGTTTGAAAGAGAACCTGGCACCTGCAGCGAGCCTCCGCATTCTCCAGCATAGGTCTCTTCCCCATCTGATGGCCAAAAAGTTGGTGAAATGGGTTGAGCGCCATAGTTCCCAGCCCAACTCCCCCCAAGAAAGATGGAAAAGCTGGGAAAATTCAGTCTCTTCTTACAGTTAACCTGATAACTAGGGCTCAAAACATGTAGGGAGCTGCTGTTGGCAGTGACATCTGACAGTGACATGGGACAGCACAAGGCAGAATACACAACAGCTGATGTTACAAGATACCCAGCTATTTAGGAGAGGCAGGAACAGGCAGTTGCATTAAGAAGGATCCAATGCTCAAGCCGGCTCTGGGTGAGAGCATAACAGCAAAGGTATCAAGAAACTGGAGAAGACGCATCTCTGATGCTGGCCCAGGTAGCTGCAGCTCTGTCCTATGGTAACATTCACCCCCATCCTAGCTGTGTTTCTGCCAGCAGAGGGAAGCAGCGTCACAACCAGCAGCCAATTAGCAGTTTCATTTTCTGGTAGAAAATGCTAAAACCACAAGATAGGCCACTCCCCACCCCCCGTGCCCACCCCCCCGACCCCCCGCAACTTACACACACCAGAGAAGGTAATGGGAGAGACGGAGAACTATAACGGGAAATAAAATAAGCTTGTGGGGGGCCTCTATGGGACTGGTGTTGTGAGAAATGGTCACCAGCAACCTCAGGGGCTGAGCTGGATGCATTTAACTGCATTGTTCTTTTTCCTGGGGATGTGGCAGACATTGTTGGTTGCCTTGCCAACAACTATTACCCTGTCTTCTTGAAACCAGAATCCTGACCTCCAAGGCATGAGTCATGAGTTGTCTAAGGCAACCTGGCAACCATGTTTTCCTTTGTCAGTGATTGGTCTAGAGCTGGGAATATGCCTAGTTCTCGCCAATGAGACATAGGAGGAATTTATTGGGGCCCCTAGGAAAGATTTCCCTTCCTGAAAAGACAAAGGTGTATGAAAAACAATGAAATGAAACCCACACCCGAGGGACCTCAGACTATCCCTTAAAGGGTCCATGATGTGCGCTCCCATGTGACAAGTGGGTGGAACTTTCCACGTGCACAGAGCATGAGTAGAAGTAGCTGCAGACCGAGCACAGGGAGAGAACTCCCACGACATGCAGGGGCTGGCCTAAGAGAAGAGATCCCACCACGAGGGTCACGGACCCCTTGGCACGCTCTCTGTACCTCATCCCTTCTGCATGACAGAGGCAGAATATTGTTAGCTGTGCGCGATTTCTCAGTTCATCAACAGCCTTACCTGTGCAGAACAGACTGAATGCCAGGAAACAAGTCAAGAGCTTCAGTGAAGAAAAACAGACCCGGCGATAAAACTCCGGCCACAGACACACAGACAAACAAAAAGCCAAGCAAACAGACACAGAACACAAAGGGTCCCACAGTTTGGGGCCACCTAGCGTAGGGCCTGCAAATCCTACACTTCATTACACCATCAGAGAAAATGAAATTATCCTCAGTAAACACTGTTTTTAAAAGCCAGCACTCAGCCACTATGGAAAACAGTATAGAGGTTCCTCAAAAAAATTAAACATAGAATTACGTGTGATCCAGCAATTCCACTTCTGGGTTTATACCCAAAAGAACTGAAAGCAGGAACTTGAACAGTACTCGTATATCCATGTTCGTAGCAGCATTATTCACAATGGCCAAAAGATGGAAGCAACCCAGGTGCCTACTGACAGATGAATGGATAAACAAAATGTGGTATATACATAATATGGGATTTTTTTTTGCAGAATTTTATTTAAAAAAATTTTTTAATACATCTTTATTGGAGTATAATTGCTTCACAATACTGTGTTAGCTTCTGTTGCACAACAAAGCGAATCAGCCTTAGGCATACACATGTCCCCATATCCCCTCCCTCTTGAGCCTCCCTTCCATCCTCCCTATCCCACCCCCTAGGTCATCGCAAAGCACGGAGCCAATCTCCCTGTTCTATGCTGCTGCTTCCCACTAGCTATCTATTTTACATTCGGTAGTGTATATATGTCGATGCTACTCTCACTTCGTCCCAGCTTCACCCTCCCACTCGATGTCCTCAAGTCCATTCTCTATGTCTACCTCTTTATTCCTGTCCTGCAACTAGGTTCATCAGTACCAATTTTCTTTCTTTTTTTTTTAGATTCCATATATATGTGGTAGCATACAGTATTTGTTTTTCTCTTTCTGACTTCCTTCACTCTGTATGACAGTCTCTAGGTCCATCCACCTCACTACCAATAACTCAATTTCGTTTCTTTTTATGGCTGAGTAATATTCCATTGTATATATGTGCCACATCTTTTTTATCCATTCATCTGTCGATGGACACATAGGTTGCTCCCATGTCCTGGCTATTGTAAATAGAGCTGCAATGAACATTGTGGTGCATGTCTCTTTTTGAATTATGGTTTTCTCAGGGTATATGCCCAGTAGTGGGTCATATTGTAGTTTTATTTTTAGCTTTTTAACCACCATACTCTTTTCCACAGTGGTTGTATCAATTTACATTCCCACCAACAGTGCAGGAGTGTTCCCTTTTCACCACACCATTTCCAGCATTTATTGTTTCTAGCTTTTTTGATAATGGCCATTCCGACTGGTGTGAGGTGATACCTCATTGTAGTTTTGATTTGCATTTCTCTAATAATTAGTGATGTTGAACATTTTTCATGTGCCTCTTGACCATCTGTATGTCTTCCTTGGTGAAATGTCTATTTAGGTCTTCCGCCCATTTTTTAACTGGATTGTTTTTTTGACATTGAGTTCCATGAGCTGTTTGTATATTTTGGAGATTAATCCTTTGTTGCTTCATTTGCAAATATTTTCTCCCATTCTGAGGGTTGTCTTTTTGTCTTGTTTATGGTTTCCTTTGCTGTGCAAAAGCTTTTAAGTTTAATTAAGTCCCATTTGTTTATTTTTGTCTTTATTTCTGTTATATAATGTGGAATATTATTTAGCCTTATAAAGGAAGGAAATTCTGACATATGCCACACATGGATCAACCTTGAAGACATTACGGTACGTGAAACAAGCCAGTCACGGAAGGACAAAAATTGTAAGATTCCACTTATATGAGGCTCCTAGAGTAGGCGAAGTCATAGAGATGGAAGATAGGATGGGGAGTTGTCAGGGGCTGGGGGGAGAGGGAATCGGTACAGAGTTTCAGTTCGGAGAGATGATAAAGTTCCGCAGCTGGATGGTGGTGAAGGTTGTACAACAACATGAATGTACTTAATGCCACTGAACTGTACCTGTAAAAATGGTTACAATGGTAAATTTTGTTATGTATATTTTAACACAATTTTTTAAAGGGCCAACATTGTCTTTAAGAAAGATTTACACACAATAATTAAATTAAAGCACATGAAGATTCTCAAAGAGGTTATCACTCAGCTATCTGGCAAAAAGCAATTTAAAAATGCCTCTTCTCCAAATGGTACTTTACAGCAGAGGTTTAACAGTAGATCTTTGCTTTCTTGACATGCTTCAGTCACAATTCTTCACCTGTTACTTAGTCATTCACACATTTATGCATTCAATCTGTATTTATTGACTACCTACTCTGCCCCCCACATCTGGTCCAGTCTCCTCCCTAACTGCGATGAGCTATACATGGGCCAGGCTTGGGTGTAGTTTATCTGGCAAAGCCTGGAGTGTCCAATAACCCTGCGAGGTCAGATGGCAGGACTGTCAGATGACCAATGAAACAGCCCTTATGAGTGCCAACTCGCGAAGGAGCTGGAGATCTCACTGAGAAGATGAGAAATAAAAACATGAAAGATTAGTGACCCAGACAGTAAATTATAATGCCAACTGAGTGGCACAGAGAAGTAAGTTTTAGAAAAATTGGACTGGCTACAAAATGTTAAAGCAGAAAGTCGTGTTCCTTCAGTTTAGGGAATCGGGGTCCAGAGAAGCAAAGCAACCTGTCCAAGGTCACACGGCCAGCATGAGTGACACTGCCAAGATCGGCCTTGGCATCCCCTGGCTCAACCCGTGGCCCCCGCCCCAGCTGTTTAGAATGTGATGTCTCCAGGACTTCCCTAATGGTCCAGTGGCTAAGACTCCACACTCCCAATGCAGGGGGCACGGGTTCGATCCCTGGTTGGGGAACTAAGGTCTCACACGCCGCACGGTGCGGCCAAAAACAAATGAATGTGATGTCTCAGCCATGGTGCCAGCGTGAGCAATCCTGGAGTCCAGCACGTGGGACCCACCCACCTCTGATTCCACCCTGGGGCCCCCGCCTAGACCGCCAGTCCCAGTCTCTGTGTCGCTGCCTTAGTAATTTATGCTTTAAGTCGATGACAGCACTTTGCAGAAAAAGAAATTATGCCTGGATGAGGAGGAAGAACAAAACCTGGCCAAGAGTGTTTTCTTCAGTAGGATTCTGCCTTGAACTTTCTTTTTTTTCAGTTTAATTGGATGACATCAAATTCCTTTGAAAAATAGATTTCTTATTAGAATTGAAAATAGCCCACATCCATCAACTGCCGATTAAACGTGAATGGCTGTACCCTGCGCTTGAGGTCTTTAATGCTCTCGAGATCCTCAGATTCCTAATAACAAACTCCAGATTTTAAGCCCCATTTCTCTGCTTCCCGATTCCATGTAACGCTCCAGAGAGAGGGTAAGCGCTCACTTTCCGTTCTGCCCTAACTGCCGGCGTGTGCGCATTAGGGCGAAGTGGCTTCCAGAGGGACCTCGGGAGTCGAGGGCTGGGTTTGTAGCAAAGACAATGGAAAAAGTAATGATGAGGCAGGATGCTGGGAGAAGGGCTGATGAGGACATTGGTTTTTAAAGACAAATTCCATTTTTCTTGGATGAAAAGTAGGGCACCTGGCTAAAGAGGAAATGGAGCTATCACTGAATACATATGAATGAGCGTTAGGGACTGGGGCTGGGCCGCAGCCTGAGACTGGCCGCCTGTGGGCGGTGGTTACAATACTCCCAAATGGTCCCTTGCTCTGCACTCGTCCTTCTCCTCTTGGCCTGCCTCCTCCCTTGATAACTGTGCAGTCCATGCCTTGGACTCTCCTCTTACTCCAAGTGTCTCTCCAGGCAGGATGTGGAGGGAGGGGCAGAGGGCGAGGGACTCCTAGATGATTGTAAGAGATGCAGAGCTTCAAGCCAAGTCCCCTCCACTGATGGCCACATGCCCAGCTCGCGTCCTTCTCCCTCCAAAAGCGACACACAGTGAAGCCTGCAACTCCAATGAGTGTCTGAGTTGAACCAGATCTAATTATCCCCCAGGTAAGAGATTTGGGTTCACAAAGGAGTCCAATGGTGAGTGCTTTTCTCTGGGTGAAGTCAGCCACTGACACTCTCACCCCTAGAAAGAGGTGTAAATAGCACAGAAAGGAGTGGCCAGGCTGACCTTTCCCACGTACTGCATGCATGTGTGGTCTAACGGAAAACTGTCCATCTGATTGTTTTCACATTCCGAACGCTCTCAGTTAAAATTCCCGTCCGATGCTTGAATGTTTCTGGGGTTTGCATCCAGGCAAGGTGGTGGGAATCATTTTTTATGAGAGAGGCTCAGTTTCAAAATATGGGCTCTGCCACCCTCTGCCACTGTACAAGGTTTAACGCGTATTAGAGTGAGTGTGTGAGTTACCACGTGCTGCAAGCAGACTGTAGCTTGTGGACTCAATTCTATAAATCACAAAGCTGTTCAAAAAAGATATATGGTAAAACTTTTGAAAATCCGGTCCTGTGATGCACAACGCTGCTGTACTTATCACCAGGAAGAAGTGGATAAAGGGACACATAAGAGACTATGTCCCTTAATGGGAGTTCCAGAGAGTTCTGTGAATGACACTGTTGGGAGAATGTGTACAATTCAGTGTGCATATGTGTGGACTAACATCGGGAATGCTTTTTGAGAAAACACTTGCATGCCTTAAAAGGGCCATCTTTCTAACAAGATAGAATAATTCAGACGATAGTTGCCATTTCTCCGGGATGATAAATCTCAGGGATCCATTTGCTCATTCATTCACTAAATATCGTGTCACACCAGCATGCGCCAAACCCTGAGGTGACGAGGATTCACGAGTGAGAAGAAGAGAAGAACCTCTGTCCTTGTAGACCTTGCATTCTAGCAGCCTCCCAGGCACAGATCTCTTAAAGAGATCCCACTGGGGGTCCGTGCTCTAGGTCCCCGGTCAAGCCCTCTGAGGTGCTAGACGACAGTATCTGAGTCACTCAGCACGTCCTTAATATCATCCTGCTGACACCATGTACCTCTCGAATGCCGCAGGGATGCCCCAGAGTCTTCTATTTTTCCTTCCTTCCTAACAAAGAGGAAAGAGCTGCAACTTCCCCTTTCTTAGCAGCCGTCAAGTGTCTCATCTTGTAGGACTGGAAGAAACCAGCTCCTTTTGCCTCCGACTCTGGACCCAGCCTTTTCTTTCTCAAAGTCCCAAATACTTGTTGCAGGTTGGGGGCGGGGGGTGGTAAAAAGAAGGGAGGCTGTGCCCTCATTTCAAATAGGTGGGAGCTTCAGCCTGGGCCTCGATTTCACTAAATGAATCTGATGGACAGACCCAGTCTTCGCGGTCTCTAAAAATTCTCCCCATCACAGGATCAGGTGAGACAAAAGGTAAAATAAAAGGCAGAATACAGTTAGCAAACACAAATACCGAGTACAAGTGCACCTGGTTGAGATTTGCAAGGGGAAGGAAAACCAACAGGGCCATCTGAGGAACAAGCCCTTCTTCAAGGCCCAGCGCAACTTACTTCTGCAGGTTTTCTGATCTGGATTCAGGGTAAAGCCTTTTAAGCAGCGGCAGGAATAGGAATCATCTGTGTTAACACACTCCTGCTGGCATCCGTGGTCAGGTGAGGCACAGTAGTCTATTTCTGAAAAGAAAGAAAACTCAGAATGATGAGCAAAACTAGAAATCTAGCATAGAAAAGTCAAAGGATTTGCAGTCTTAACTTTTCCTAAACAGATACATTCCCGTGACCTCAAACACTCATGCCATAGAGGGATCTATCAGTGAAGGTATTTCCATGTTTAGGGATACGGCCCCCACAGGAAGAGAACTTTCTTGACATGTTACAAAATGTTTATGCTTTGTGAAGATGCTTTCCTTGTCTGGGCTCATGTCAGAGCCACTGGGTGTTGTTCGTTGTGTCACAGGCCGGGAAGAGAGAGCTTAGCTGAATATGTTACTGAACTTACGCAATTAAAATAATGAAATCTTCCCAAAGTCAAACTTTAAACCACTTAACTGAGTGAAACACTGAGCCAAATAGGATAAAAATGATATCCTGGGAAAAAGAAGGCCTGGGAGTGAAAGGCGTATTTTGAGGGCAAAACACCTCCCCTGTTAACGTCATTGGCCTCATCTACACTTAAATCATCTCAAGGCTTCACAGTCAGGGAATGTGATCTCTAGGTACACATTGATTTAAACCAAAATATTCAGAAACAAAGGTCACGTGGAATTTTTAATAGTGAAATTTTACTTGTGTAAGTATTTTTTAGATATGGATTAGGACTGTTCTACTGACAGGTCTGTACCAAGTATTTTGCTGTAGTGGAACTTGGTGCACTGTCTAAAATGGCTTGAAATAAGTGGCCACTGATGGGGTCTTAAAAGGTGTCTTTTTGTTTTAATGAGGATTTTTATCGTTTTAAGGAATATATGAACTGCATATATCATTTTCCTAATGAAGCATTTGGTATAAATGAGTTTTCCCAGCCTGTACCAAAGGAAACGAAACGAGTAAGAGAAAGGCGTACAATATTCTCAAACGAAAAGATATTGAGAAAATGCCAATTCTTCCGAATTTAAAGTCATGGAAAATTTTAAACATATATAAACAAATGAACTGACTAGTATAATAAGTCCACGTGCATATCACTCGGCTTCAAGAGAATCAATCTACAGCTGACCTTGTTTCCTGTATACTCCCATCCCCTGTGCTAAGATGCCATATTACTTGAAAGCAAACCCCAGATGTTATATCATTTTGTCTCTAAATATTTCATAATGTATCCTTAAAGGACTGGAACTCTTTAAAAAATATAACTGCAATACCACAATCACATATAAAGGTATTTAAAAAGACTTTTTATTTGGAAATGATTTTAAACTTACAAAAGTTGCAAACATAAAAATACAAGTAGGTACAAGAAGCACATATATACACTCTACCCAGATTTATCTATTGTTAACGTTTTATCCCATTTGCTTTATCATTTGCTTATCTCTCTGAATTATTTGAGGGTAAGTTACATATATCACCATCCTTTTTCCTTAAACACAGTGTGTGCTTCCTAAGAGGAGGGATATTCTCTTATATAACCACAGTGTAGCCATACTTCATAAATTTACATTTATACAAGACTTTTACTTAATCTACCATCCTTATTCTAGTCTTCTAAGTTGATCTAATAATGTTCTTTGTAGCATTTTTCATCCTCCAGTATAGAACTCAAAAGAGGGTCAGAGGTATATTTAATATTCGTGTATGCTTAGCTTCCTTTAATCTGGAACCATGCCGTCTAATGTGGCCATTTAAATTAAAATGGAATGGAAACAACCTAAATGTCCATCAACAGATGAATGGATAAAGAAGGTGTGATGTGTGTGTGTGTGTGTGTATATATATGTACACACACAGTATGAAATGTTATTCAGCCATAAAAAAGAATGAAATAATGGAATTTGCAGCAACATGCATGAATCTAGAGATTATCATACTAAGCGAAGTAAGTCAGAAAGAGAAAGACGAATACCATATGATGTCACTTATATGTGGAATCTAAAACATGTCACAAATGAACATATCTATGAAACAGAAACAGACTCACAGACATAGAGAACAGACTTGTGGTTGCCAAGGGGGAGGGGAGGTGGGGAGGGAAGGAGTGGGAGTTTGGGATTAGCAGATGCAAACTAGTATATATAGGATGGAAAGCAACAATGTCCTATTTCATAGCACAGGGAACTATATTCAATATCCTGTGATAAACCACAATGGAAAAGAATACGAAAAAGAACATGTTATATATATGTATAACTGAATCGCTACAGCAGAAATTAAACACAACATTGTAAATCGACTATACGTCAATAAAATTTTTTAAAAAATTAAAATAGATTAAAATTAAATAAAATTTAAAATGCAGTTCCTCAGTTGCACTGGCCACACCTTAAGGCTTAGTAGCCACAGTAGCTCCTGACTACTATATTGTATGGTGCAGATACAGAGCATTTTCACTATCACAGAGTGTTCTATCCAGTAGCAACAGTCTAGAAACACTTCCACAGCCTTTGTGTTTTATGACATTAACATTTTAAAATAAAACAGTCTCCCTGCTCATTTTTAGTTTTATTGATGTACAAATGACAAAAAACCAACTGCACATATTTAAGATGGACATTTGATGTTTTGACATACATATGTGTCCATGAAACTATCACCATAACTGAGGTAATGAACTTACGCATTTCCCTCAGATGTTTCCTCAAGACACTTTCTAATTCATTCTTTCCTACTACTCCCTCTGCCCCCAAATAATCGTTAATCTCCTGTCAAGATAAATTAGTTTGCATTTTCTAGAATTTCACATAAATGGAATCATACAGTTGTGTTCTTTTTGGTCTGGCTTCTTTCATTCCTCATAATTATTTTGAGATTCATCCATGTTCATGTGTATGTCAACAGTTTGTTCTTTTTCTACTGTAGAGTAGTATTTCATTATATGGATATACCACAATTTATTTGTCTATTCACCTGCTGGAGGGATTTGAGTTGTTTCCAGTTTGAGGCTATCACAAGTAAAGCAACTATGAACATTCATGAACAAGTCTTGGTGTAGACATATGCTTTCTTTCTTTTTTTAAAAAAAATATTTATTTATTTATTTGGCTGCATCTGGTCTTAGTTGCGGCATGCAGGATCTTCGTTGCTGCGTGTGGGATCTTCGTTAGGGCATGTCGGATCTTTAGTTGCAGCATGCGAACTCTTACTTGTGGCATGTGGGATCTAGTTCCCTGACCAGGGATCGAACCCAGGACCCCCGCATTGGGAGCGTGGAGTCTTAGCCACTGGACCACCAGGGAAGTCCCATAGACATATGCTTTCATTTTGAGTAAACATTTAGGAGTAGAATGGCTGGGTTGTATGGTAGATGTATTAATTTCTTAAACGTTCCTACCAGCAGTTTCATCATGAGGGTTCCAGTTGCTCCACATCCTTACCAACACTGGGTAATTTTAGCCCTTCTGGTAAGTACATAGTGGTTATTTCATTGTGGTTTTATTTTGCATTTCCCTCATGACTATGCTGTTAGATATATTTTCATATGCTTATTTTCCATTTCTATATTTTCTTTAATGGAGTGTCTGGTCAAATCTTTTGCCCATTTTGTTTGTCTCCTCACTAAGTTTGAAGAGTTCTTTATATGTTCTAAATACAAACCCTTTGTTGGATATACATTTTGCAAATATTTTTTCCCAGTCTGTGGCTTGCTTCTTCATTTTAGTAATAGTACCCTTTTTTTTTTTTTTTTTTTTTTTGCGGTACGCGGGCCTCTCACTGCTGTGGCCTCTCCCGTTGCGGAGCACAGGCTCCGGACGCGCAGGCTCAGTGGCCATGGCTCATGGGCCCAGCCGCTCCGTGGCATGTGGGATCTTCCCCAACCGGGGCACGAACCTGTGTCCCCTGCATCGGCAGGCGGACTCTCAACCACTGGGCCACCAGGGAAGCCCCTAATAGTGCCTTTTGAAGAACAAAAGTTTTAATTTTGATGAAGTTCAATTTATTCATTTTTAATTTTTATAGTTTGTGCTTTCTGTGTCCTCTTTTAAGGCATCTTTGCCAAACGCAGGGTCACTAAGATCTTTTCCTATGTTTCCTTCTATAATTTTTATAGTTTTCAATCTTACATTTAAGTTTAAAACTGATTTCAAGTTAATTTTTGTATGTAGTGTGAGGTAAGGGTCAAGTTCCTTTTTTTTTTTTTGCACATGGCAATCCAATTGTTCAGCACCATTAGTTGAAGACATTATCCTTTCCCCCATGAATTGCCTTAGTACCTTTGTTGAAAATACTTTCACCATATATGTGTGGGTCTATCTCTGGACTCTGTTCTGTTCCATTGATCTATACTCCATCTTTGCACCAATACCACACTGTCTTGATTACTGTTGCTTTATAATTGGTATTAAAAATCAGGTGGTTTAAGTCCTTCGACATTGTGCATCTTTTTCAAAAAGGGCTATTTTAGTCCTTTTCATTTCTACATATGTTTTAGAATTAGCTTGTCAATTTCTACAAAAAAAGCATGCTAAGATTATGATAGATAATACTGTGATCTATATAGATTAATTTGGAAAGGACAGACATCTTAACAGTATTGAGTCTTCTGATCCATGAATATATCTATTTAGTTAAGTCTTCTTTAATTTCCCTTAGCAATGTTTTGTAGCTTTCATTGTAAAGGTTTTCACATCTTTTGTTAAATTTACCCCTAGGTGGTACATATTTTTGATGCTATTATAAATAGCATTTTAAAATGTAAATTTGTGATTTTCCATTGAAAGTATATAAAAAGGGACTTCCTTCATGGTGCAGTGGTTAAGAACCCGCCTGGCAATGTTATACAGCAGAAACTAACACAACAATGTAAAGCAATTATACTCCAATAAAGATGTTTAAAAAAAAAAAAAAGAATCCACCTGCTAATGCAGGGGACATGGGTTCAATCCCTGGTCCGGAAAGATCCCACATGCTGTGGAACAACTAAGCCCATGTGCCACAACTACTGAGCCTGCTCTCTAGAGCCCGCGAGCCACAACTACTGAGCCCGCGTGCCACACTACTGAAGCCCGCGTACCTAGAGCCCATGCACTGCAACTACTGAGCCAGCGTGCTACAACTACTGAAGCCCGCACACCTAGAACCCGTGCTCCACAACAGGAGAAGCCACTGCAATGAGAAGTCCACGCACTGCAACAGATTAGCCCCCGCTCGCTGCCACTAGAGAAAGCCCGTGCATAGCAACGAAGACCCAAAGCAGCCAAAACAAAACATAAAACAAATGAATGGCAAAGAAAAAAAGAGGGAAGGAGGACACACAGAGTAAAAGAGACTCAGTTTAAAAAAAAAAAAAGAAAGTAAATAAAAAATAATTGATTTTTGTATATTGACCTTGTACCCTGCATCCTTGGTAAACTCACTAATAGTTCTAGAGCTTTTCTGTAAATTCCGTTGGAGATGTTGTCTGTTAATAAAGACAGGTTTTGTTTGTTTGTTTTACTTAATCATTTTTTTTGTATAGAGTTTTCCATTTTTAATATTTAACAAATTTTTCCATTTTTAATATTTAACAAAACATTTTTAATATTTAAACAAAAAATATTTTATAAACAAACCCAGCACAGGGCTAACAAAAAGCCTAGGGTTGCCCCTTACTGGGTATCAGGGTCAGGCCTGCTCCCTTTCTTTTTTTTTTTTTTTTTTGGTACGCGGGCCTCTCACTGCTGTGGCCTCTCCCGTTGCAGAGCACAGGCTCCGGACACGCAGGCTCAGCGGCCATGGCTCACAGGCCCAACCGCTCCGCGGCATGGGGGATCTTCCCGGACCGGGGCACGAACCCGTGTCCCCTGCATCGGCAGGCGGACTCTCAACCACTGCGCCACCAGGGAAGCCCCTGCTCCCTTTCTTAAAGGAAGTGGGGCTTTTTGCCCTTCGACATCAGCATAGGTCCCTGTTCCTAAGCACCAGAATTGGATATGAACAGAGAAACCAGCCCTGAAATGTTTTACTTAATCATTTTGATTTTACATTTGTATTTGTTTTCTCTTATGCTGAAAGTATAGGTACAAAGTGACATTAACATTATATATATTTATTGTGTCATATATTTATATGTGTATATGTATAATTTCAAAATAAGAAAACAATTCTACTATTAATGCTAATACTACTGGAAACAGTTAAAGCTCTTTTGTTTTTCAGATATATGCCACTTAGAATGTAAAGTCAACATATTCCCTGCCTGTCACTTACAATAATTCTCTGGGTGATTATGCTAACAGCCTCATATACAGTTAGGCTCATTTGCTTCAATTTGTTCTGCAGACAATTCTCCAACACCAATTGGGAGCCCTGTAATTTAATTCAATTCTGACACTAACTACCCAGAGTTAACATCCAGTCTCACAAGGTAAAGTGTAAGGTCCCCAGTAAGACTGTCCTTACTTCAGATACCAGCCTCCAGTGGGCTCCCCAGGCCACCTTCACTTCTGCACAGCCACCTACAATTTTGGGGTCTCCCACAACTCACTCCTTTCAATAATTTATTAGAATCACTCACAGAACACAGGAGAGTGCTATATTTACAATGACCTTTTAATAAAGATGCTTTTAACTCTTCCTTTCCAATCTAGGTTTCATTTCTTACTTTCTTTTTTTCTTCCTTATTAGAATGGCTAGAACCTTACAGTCCATGCTAAATAGAAGTGGTGAGAGTGGGTATCCTGTTTTGTTCCTCATCTTATAAGGAAAGCATTCAATCTTTCATCATTAAGTATGATGTTAGCTGATAGTTTTTTCATTGATGCACTTTATCAGATTGAGGCAGTTCTCTTCATTCCTAGTCTGCTGAGAGACTTTTTTTTTTAATAGTAAATGAATGTCAGGTCTTGTCCAGTGCTCTTTCTGTATCTATTGACTTGGATCATATAGTTTCTGCTTTTTAGTATGTTAATGTTTTAAATTTCATTTGCATGTTAAATCATCCTTGAATTCCTGGGATAAATCCCACTTGTTCGTGAGGTATTATCCTTTTTATATATTGTGGAATTTTATTGCTAAAAGTAATTAAAGATCTTTGGCATGTATTTCATGAGGGACATTTGTGTGGTTTTCTCTCTTTTTTTTGGCTGCACCATGCTGCATGCTGGATCTTAGTTCCCTGACCAGGGATCGAACCGGTGCCCCCTGCAATGGAAGCGCGGAGTCTTAACCACTGGACCGCCAGGGAAGTCCCTGGTTTTCTTTTCTTGTAATGCCTTTTTCTGGACTTGGTATTTGGATAATGCTGGCCTTACAGAATAAGTTGAAAAATGCTCCTTCCTCTACTGTTTTCTGGAAGAATTTGTATAAAATTGGTATTTGTTCTTCCTCAAATGGTAGAATTTGGTAGAATTTACCAGTTAAGCCAACTAGCCCTGGAGATGTCTTTGTGGGAAGGTTTACAAGTACAAGTTCAATTTCTTTTAATAGATAGAGGCCTATTCAGATTATCTATTTCTTCTTGAGTTAATTTTAGGAGTTTGTGAATCCAACAACACACAGAAAACATCATACACCATGACCAAGTTGGCTTCATCTCAGGATCACAAGGATGTTTCAACATATGCAAATCAATCAGTGTGATACACCACATCCACAAAAGAAGACAAAAACCACATGATATCTCAACAGATGCAGAAAAAGCATTTGATAAAATTCAATATCCATTCATGATAAAAACTCTTACCAAAGTGGATATAGAGGGAACATATCTCAACAGAATAAAAGCTATTTATGACTAACCCACAGTCAACATAATACTCAACGGTGACAAGCTGAAAGCCTTCCTGTTAAAATCTGGAACATGATAAGGATGCCCATTCTCATCACTTCTATTTAACATAGTACTGGAAGTCCTAGCCACAGCAATCATATAAGAAAAAGAAATAAAAGGTATCCAAATTGGAAGGGAAGAGGTAAAATTCTCATTATATGCAGATGACATGATACTATATACAGAAAACCCTAAAAATTCCACACAAAAGCTACTAAAACTGATAAACAAATTCAGCAAGGTAGTAGGATACAAGATTAACATACAGAAATCGGTTGCATTTCTTTACACTAACAATGACATATCAGAAAGTGAAAGTAAAGAACAATCCCTTGGGGACTTCCCTGGTGGTGCAGTGGATAAGACTCCATGCTCCCAATGCAGGGGGCCTGGGTTCGATCTCTGGTCAGGGAACTAGATCCAACATGCATGCCACAACTAAGGAGTCAGCGAGCCGCAACTAAAGAGCCCATATGCTGCAACTAAGGAGCTGGCAAGCCGCAACTAAGGAGCCCGCGAGCCGCAACTAAGGAGCCCGCCTGGTGCAATCAAATAAATAAATAAATATTAAAAAAAAGAAAGAAACAATCCCTTTTAAAATTACATCAGAAAAGATAAAATACTTAGAATAAACCTGACCAAGGAGGTGAAAGATTTATAGGCTGAGAACTATAAAACATTGATAAAGGAAACTGAAGATGATTTAAAAAAATGGGGACTTCCCTGGTGGTCCAGTGGTTAAGACTTCGTGCTCCCAATGCAGGGGGCACGGGTTTGATACCTGGTCGGGGAACTAAGATCCCATATGCCACACAGTGTGGCAAATAAATAAATAAATAAATAAATGGAAAATATCCCATGCTCTTGGATTAGAAAAATTAGTATTGTTAAAATGGCCATACTTGCCAAAGCAATCTACATGTTTAATGTGATCCCTATCAAACTACCCGTGACATTTTTCACAGAACTAGAACAAATAATCCTAAAATTTATATACAACCGTAAAAGACCCAGAATTGCCACAGCAATCCCGAGGGAAAAGAACAAAGCAGGAGGCATAACCCTCCCAGACTTCAGGCAGTACTATAAAGCTAGAGTAATCAAAAGAGCATGCTATAAAAAGAAATGAAATTGAGTTATTTGTAGTGAGGTGGATGGACCTAGAGTCTGTCATACAGAGTGAAGTCAGAAAGAGAAAAACAAATACCGTATGCTAACACATATATATGGAATCCAAAAAAAAAAAAAAGTCATGAAGAACCTAGGGGCAGGACGGGAATAAAGATGCAGACCTACTAGAGAATGGACTTGAGGATATGGGGAGGGGGAAGGGTAAGCTGGGACAAAGCGAGAGAGTGGCATGGACATATATACACTACCAAACGTAAAATAGATAGCTAGTGGGAAGCAGCCGCATAGCACAGGGAGATAATCTCGGTGCTTTGTGACCACCTAGAGGGGTGGGATAGGGAGGGTGGGAGGGAGGGAGATGCAAGAGGGAAGAGATATGGGGATATATGTATATGTATAGCTGATTCACTTTGTTATAAAGCAGAAACTAACACACCATTGTAAAGCAATCATACTCCAATAAAGGTGTTTAAAAAAAAAAAGAGCATGCTATTGGCACAAAAACAGACATTTGGATCAATGAAATAGAATAGAGAGCCCAGAAATAAACCCCCACATCTATGGTCAATTAATCTTCAACAAAGGAGGCGAGAATATAGAATGGGGAAAAAGTCTCTTCAGCAAGTGGTGTTGGGAAAGCTGGACAGCTGCATGTAAATCAATGAAGTTAGAACACACCCTCACACCATACACAAAAATAAACTCAAAATGGCTTAAAGACTTAAATATAAGACAAGACACCATAAAACTCCTAGAAGAGTACATAGACAAAACATTCTCTGACATAATCGTACCAATGGTCAGTCTCCCAAGGCAATAGAAATAAAAGCAAAAAGACCCAAATGGGACCTAATCAAACATAAGCTTTTGCACAGCAAAGGAAATCATAAAGAAAACAAAAAAACAACCTATGGACTGGGAGAAAATATTTGCAAACGATGTGACCAACAAGGGCTTCTAAAATATACAAACAGCTCATACAACTCAATAATAAGAAAACAAACAACCCAATCAGAAAGTGGGCAGAAGACAGAAATAGACATTTCTCCAAAGAAGACATACAGATGGCCAACAGGCACATGAAAATATGGTCAACATCACTAATTATTAGAGAAATGCAAACCAAATCACAGTGAGGTACCACCTCACACTGGTCAGAATGGCCACCATTAAAAAGTCTACGAATAAAATGCTGGAAAGGTTGAAAAGGAAACCCTCCTATACTGTTGGTAGGAACATAAATTGGTGCAGCCACTATGGAGAACAGTATGGAGGCTCCTCAGAAAACTAAAACTAGAGTTGCCATATGATCCAGCAATCCCACTCCTGAGCATATATACAAACAAAACTGTAATTCAAAGAGATACATGTACCCTTGTATTCATAGCAGCACTATTTACAATAGCCAAGACATGGAAAAAAGTGTCCATCGACAGATGAATGGATAAAGAAGACACGGTACTTATTTCCAATGGAATGTTACTTAGCCATAAAAAAGAATGAAATAATCCCATTTGAAATTACATGGATGGACCTAAAGATTACCATACTAAGTGAAGTAAGTCAGAAAGAGAAAGACAAATACCATATGGTATCACTTGTATGTGGAATCTAAAATATGACACAAATGAACTTATCTATGAAATGGAAACAGACTCACAGACACAGAGAACAGACTTGTGGTTGCCAAGGGGGAGGGAGGGTTGGAGAAGGGTGGATTGGGAGTTTGGGATTAGCAGATGCAAACTATTATATATAGAATGGATAAGCAACAAGGTCCTATTGTATAGCACAGGGAACTATATTCAGTATCCTGTAATAAACCATAATGGAAAAGAAAAAACAATTAGTAGTTTGGGTCTTTCAAGGAATTTGTCTATTTAATCTAAGTTGCTGAAGTTATTGGCATAAATTTGTTTATCATTTTCCCTTATTATCCTTCCAATGTTTATAGGATCTGCAGTGATGTCCACTCTCTCATTCCTGATATTGGTCATTTGTGTCTTCTCTGTTTTTTCCCCCCTGACCAGTGCAGCTAGAGATTCATAAATTTTACTAATTTCAAAAAACCACTTTTTGATTTTACCAGTTTTGTCTGTTGGTTTCCTATTATCTATTTCTTTAATTTCAGCTCAGATATATACTTCCTTTCTTTGAATGTCTATTAACTTTGTGAAAAAGTGTTAACCTCACTATTCACTAAATCATTCAATAAATATTCTCTGAACATCTACCATGGGCCAGGCAATGGAATCAGCAGCGGGCAAAAGTACAGCCCTTTCCTTCATGGAGCTTATAGGAGTCACTTATATATAATCTCTTATAATGGAACAGATTGTTCATTAATCAAATAATACCAACAAACATACATTTATAAGTTGGACATACATAATTTTATGAAGAAACAGTAACTAAAGACATGATAATAAATAAAGCAATGAGAAAATGTTTTCTCCTAGTAAATTAACAAAAAGTTTTCAAATCAGGCAATTTGGGCTTCCCGGGTGGCGCAGTGGTTAAGAATCCGCCTGCCAATGCAGGAGACACACGTTCGAGCCTTGGTCCAGGAAGATCCCACATGCCGCGGAGCAACTAAGCCCGTGCCTCACAACTACTGAGCGTGTGCTCTAGAGCCTTCGAGCCACAGCTACTGAAGCCTGCGTGCCTACAGCCCCGTGCTCTGCAACAAGAGAAGCCACTGCAATGAGAAGCCCACACACTGCAACGAAGAGTAGCCCCCGCTCGCTGCAACTAGAGGAAGCCTGCACACAACAACGAAGACCCGACGCCACCAAAAATAAATAAATAAATAAATTTATTTTAAAAAATCAGGCAATTTTATGGTATAGTATAAAAAAATGGTACAAAGTTTTTGGAAAATAATTTTGTAATATACATCAAAAGCCTTAAAAATGTTAATAGCCTTTGACTCAATAAATTTCCTTTCATGTTTTGTTCCTAAGAAAATGATCAGAAATGCAAAGATTTATATGCAAGAACATTTATCACAATACAATTTAAACAGCCAAAAAAGTGCTGAACAAACTGTGATACATACATATGATAGGATATTACGCGGACATTAAAATGCTTTTGATAAAGTTTAAATGACATGTGAAAATGCTCACGATTTAATGTTATACTCTATGATCTCAACTCTATAAAAATATATACATAAGCATTAAAAAGAAAGACCAAGAGAAATGTAGCAAATCAGTATTAACAATGGTTATTGCTGGGTGATAAGATTACAGATCATTTCATTTTATACAATTTCATTTCTATACTATCCAGTTTTCTACAATGAGTCTATATTACTTTTGCAATTAGAAAAGGTGTTAAAAATAAATATACACATACATAATTGTGAGACTAGTTGCCATGGAAAATGGCAGAAATAAAATAGAAAGAAGAACGGTGTGGGAGGTGCCCAGTAATTTGGAGAAGAAAATAATCAGGGAACATTGCTAGGAACAATATTTATAGCTTCTGATGTCTATACCTGACACACAAGATATAGGCAAACAAACAAAGCCTGTTTGGGAGCTCAGCATAGGGGAGTGACCATGAGCTCCTAGGGATCGCTGGAATTTGGGGAGATAGGAAGCGAATGTATGACTGTGGAGAGGGCAAGCTGTATGCACTATGGACCATAACACCTGCCTCACCATCTCTCACTCTAATCTAGTCATGTGGACTTTCTTGCTGTCCCTCAACACTGCCAGGCATCACAGTTTCTGCCTCAGGGCCTTTGCACCAGTGCTGTTTCCTCTGCTTCAAAAGTTTCCTCCTTCCCTCACCTGCTTCAAGTTTTTGACCAAATGTCACTTTCTTGTTGAGACTTGTAATCCTCTGTTACCCTGCTCCAATAGAATGTACGCTCCATAAGTACAAGAGGTTCTTGGTCTGTTTTATTTACCACTGCATTCCCAGTATCTACAAATGTATCTGGCACATAGTAGGCGATCGACAGGTATTTGTTGAATAAATAAATGGTTACTGGTATTACTCTTAATGGAGTGTTTTGTGAAAGTTTAGATGTGTAAACACTGCCCTCTAAGAACCAACAAGGAGTCACTAAGAACAGAAGACAGCTCGTGAACCCTCCTTGATGCTTCTGGCCAGGCTGTTTAAACACTTCCCTCCAGGAGGATCTCAGCTCAGACATTCGGCCAGTTATGAACTCAACCAATGACTCTTTCATCCAGCACACATTTCTCCATCCGGTCTATGGGGCGTGGGGATGTCTTTAGCAAATCGATGGAATGTCTGTTAGAGTCTAGATAGTTGCTTCCACATTTTCCATGCCTGGCTAGTCTACTAAATGAAATAAAATTATTCGGATATGACTCATTCTTAGTGAACAGGAAAATGTGAGAAGCTTAATTTGTCCTGTTGGTCTCAAAATGCAAGGAAGTAGTGATCAGGTCAGTGTAAGGAATCACTTTCTAAGAGTCAGAGCTGTACAAAGTGAAATGCACTGCAGGGGGTGTAGTAAGTGTCCTGTCAGTAGGGGTATTCAAGTGGAGGCTGGATGATGACACAGTGAGGATATTGTAGGATGGGTGGTTGGGCTAGAAGCAGGTTGAACTTGAAGGTCTCTTTCAACTGAGAGTCTTTTTTTTAAAGAAAGCACATTTATTTTCTTTTCCATTATCATTTATCACTGAATATAGTTCCCTGTGCTATACAGTAGGTCCTTGTTGTTTATCCATTCTATATATAATAGTTTGCATCTGCTAATCCCAAACTCTCAATCCACCCTTCCCCAACCCCCCCCCCCTTGGTAACCATAAGTCTGTTCTCTATGTGAGTCTGTTTCTATTTCGTAGGTAAATTCATTTGTGTCATATTTTAGATTCTACACATAAGTGATACCATATGGCATTTGTCTTTCTCTTTCTGACTTACTTCACTTAGTATGATAATCTCTAGGTCCTTCCATGTAACTGCAAATGACATTATTTCATTATCTTTTATGGCTAAGTAATACTCCATTGTATAAATGTACCACATCTTCTTTATCCATTCATCTGTCAGTGGACATTTAGGTTGTTTCCGTGTCTTGCCTATTGTGAATAGTGCTGCTATGAACATAGGGGTAACTTTTTTTTTTTTTTTTTTTGCGGTATGCGGGCCTCTCACTGTTGTGGCCTCTCCCGTTGCGGAGCACAGGCTCCGGACGCGCAGGCTCAGCGGCCATGGCTCACGGGCCCAGCCGCTCCGCGGCATGTGGGATCTTCCCGGACCGGGGCACGAACCCGTGTCCCCTGCATCGGCAGGCGGACTCTCAACCACTGCGCCACCAGGGAAGCCCAGGGGTAACTTTTTAAATTATAGTTTTGTTTGGATATATGCCCAGGAGTGGGATTGCTGGGTCATTTGGCGACTCTATTTTTACCAACTGAGAGTCTTTGATTCATGCACACAGGTCTTACGAAAGCAAGTGGCATATTGTAGGCTGTAAGAAGATACTGGGGCTCAGCAGGTTAACAGCAAGCTGGCCAGGAAACCCAGAGACTGATACATTCTAGTTCGTCTATTGCTGATGCAGTAAAAAATTATTTCCTATGTCTGTGTTTCATTTTTTTTTTTACATGTTTATTGGAGTATAATTGCTTTACAATGGTGTGTTAGTTTCTGCTTTATAACAAAGTGAATCAGTTATACATATGTTCCCATATCTCTTCCCTCTTGCGTCTCCCTCCCTCCCACCCTCCCTACCCCACCCCTCCAGGCGGACTCTGTGTTTCATTTTTAATGCAAGTATTAATATTCATTTGGTACTTTGTGAAAGCACTCCTATTTGAAAAATAAGGATAGAAATGTCAACCAAGTTATCAATGGAGCCTGAAAAATAATGATCTCAAAGCCAGTAAGTAATAAACAGGAAGATGCAAAATACGACGTCAACAACTGCCCTTACTCAACATTACAGGTGTTAGATGATTAAGCATTAGACATGAAACCCACAGTCTCCTTGATACCAAAGACACAAATCCCTGTCTCCTGAAAAGACCCTGAGCATCTGAGAATGTTCTCGTGCCAGTTCAGAAGTAACGGTTTCTATGGACCTCTGAAAATCTTTTCCCCATAATATTCAGCAATTCCACTTCTAAGTATATGCCCAAGAGCTGAAAGCAGGGACTTGAAAAGATACGTGTACACCCATGCTCATAGCAGCATTATTCATAATAACCAAGAGGTGGAAGCAACACAAGAGGATGAAGAAACAAAATGTGGTGTATACATACATGGAATATTATTCAGCCCTAAAGAGGAAGGAAATTGTGACACATGCTACATCATGGATGAAACTTGAGGACATTATGCTAAGTGAAATAAGCCAATCACAGAGGGACAAATATTGTATGATCCCACTTGCATGAGGTACCTAGAGTAGCCAAATTCATAGAGACAGAAAGCAGAATGGTGGTGGCCAGGGGTGGTGGGGAAGAAAGGGGAGGGGGGAATTATTATTTAATGGGTACAGAGTTTCAGTTTAGGGAGATGAAAAAGCTCTGCAGCTGGACGGTGGTGATAGTTGTACAACAGCATGAATGTACTTAATGCCACTGAACTGCACACTTAAAAATGGTTACAATGGAAAATTTTACATTATGTATAGTTTACCACAGTAAAAAAAAAAAAGTCTTGCCAATATTTTGCAAATTGATGGTACCTGCATATTTCTACCCTTCTCCCCTCTAGAAAATATTCAGATGGATTTGTATGGGATGCTTTAGGGTAAAGAACTGAACACTACTTACATATTTTAATTATATGATTTGTTCAGGAACATAAAGCTCTATTATGTACATTTCGGCTTATTCATAAATTAATCATGCTTGGTATATTACATGGACAAGTCTATATTTTTTAGACAATAATTGCACACTTACTAGTTGGATTCGCTTTCAAATATACTTTTGGTTAAAAATAGAGACTCAGGGGCTTCCCTCGTGGTGCAGTGGTTAAGAATCCACCTGCCAATGGAGGGGACACGGGTTCAAGCCCTGGTCTGGGAAGATCCCACATGCCACGGAGCAACTAAGCCCGTGCGCCACAACTACTGAGCCTGTGCTCTAGAGCCCGTGAGCCACAACTACTGAGCCCGCGTGCCTAGAGCCCGTGCTCTGCAACAAGCAAAGCCACCGCAATGAGAAGCCCGTGCACCGCAACGAAGAGTAGCCCCCGCTCACGGCAACTAAAGAAAGCCTGCGCGCAGCAGCGAAGACCCAAGGAAGCCATAAAGAAATAAATAAATTTATAAAAATAAAATAGAGACTCAAATTTAAGGAACTGAGTTTCTTTTACTTCATTTTCTGCAAGTTGATGAGGAATGGGAAAAACCTGTTTTAAATCTCTCACCATCACAGCAGCAGCCAGGCTCTAACTTGGCGGGAAGCTGATGTGATACCTCATTAATTAAAAACAGGATCCCTGCCTTGATTCTGAGCTTTCACCTCCATCCTGTGTTTCTGTCCTCCTAACTGGTCGCTATTTCTCAGTTTGTGCTCCTGTTTTTGTCAGAGATCTGGAGCATTCCCAAGTGTCTTGGTTCTTACAGCTGAACTGCCTTATTCCCTACTCTCACAGCCTTCCAAGTCCTCCGCGGGGGGGTTCTATTCTCTTGCCAGTCCCCTCCCCAGGTCTGGCTCCCTGCCGTGCCCCCAAGCATAGCAGGAAGGGGACCCTTCTAGGGGACTCATCTCCCAGAGGCTGATTGCCCAGCACTCTTCTCTGCCCACACATTGGTGGGGGGGCCCACTTCTGGGTCTTGACTCCAACAGGGCCCAGAGACAGCTGAACTGCCAGGCTCCGTGCCTAGCTGGTGAGACCTCACAGCTGGACCAGTCCCTCCCCTGACTTTCAGCTGGAACTCCTCTCCCAGGTCCCCTGCACAGCACCATCTACTTCTAGGGTCTCCCTGTTTGTACTGTCCTGGGGCTCATCATTCTCCACATCCCGTGAGATTCGGGATAGGTGACATGTTGATGGTGAGGCTCTGGGAACAGGGGCCGGCGGTGAGGTCAGGTGACCTTCCCAGCCAGGGAAGGAGTGCTACAGAGGCAGGAAGGAGACTGGAGAGGATACACGTGTCCCTCCAGGCCGCGTCCCAGGGCGGCAGCCTCATCCCCACCTCTTCTCGTCCAGCTGGCCTCCTCCTTCCCTTAACTCCTACCATGAGTCCTGTCTGTGTCACCCTGGGAGCCTTTGGTCATATAACGCCTTGCAGGTGGCTGAGCTGCTCTGTGTGGCTTGTGTTCCCACGCAGCCTCCAGCAGAAGTCTTGAAGTTTGAATTTTTTAGGCGCTATTAAACTTACCCCAGGCACGTGGTATATTCTCAGTAGATCCCAATTTAAAGTCTTTTTGAAGCCAGTGTCATCCCTTCAAGAATTTGCTTGGCACCAGGCCACGTGCTAAACGGTTTAGATGAATTCTCTCATTGAGCCTTCAAGACAACACCATGGAGTAGGCGGTATTATCTCCCCCATTACAGCTGAGGCAACTGAGGCATAACTTGCCCAAGATCAGCCAGCAAGGGCTTCCCTGGTGGCGCAGTGGTTGAGAGTCCGCCTGCCGATGCAGGGGACGCGGGTTCGTGCCCCGGTCCGGGAAGATCCAACATGCCGCGGAGCGGCTGGGCCCGCGAGCCATGGCCTCTGAGCCTGCGCGTCCGGAGCCTGTGCTCCGCCACGGGAGAGGCCACAACAGTGCGAGGCCCGCGAACCACAAAAAAAGGATCATCCAGCAAAAATGCAGATGAACTGGGATTTGAACTGCCCTCGGCGGCATGTGGCCTCCCCTTTGATGGACAGAACTGACTCATCAGCCCAGCAGCCACAACTCCCCGAACTCTACCCCAGCCCAGGCCGCTGGCTCATAGCTCAGAATATTCAGAAAGGAAGGGAGACAAGGAACAGAACAGTCCATTCACTCTTTCTCTTATTCGGTCAATAAGCAACCGTAGGCCAGTTGTGGAGATGGGTCTGCCTGGCTGATATGTTGCACATCTTTCCTCCTCCTGGCCATCTACATCTCACTCTTCTTTACCTGGTGAAGGATGGCTCTGCCTTCGACTCAGCCGAGATATCTCCTCCAGGAAGGACCTGGCCTCGTTCACTGCTATTGGCATGTGGTTTGGGGTCCAGAAATGTATGTTTTGACTTCCTGTGCCCCTTACAGTTTTATCCTAGACCCTTGCCTCTAGCTCTGGTGCTTATAAACTGTTGATATGCAGGGAAGGGCTGAAAAGCAAGTTGATGTTTCAGCAGTTTTGGGGGGGATGCTTTTTAAAACTATGCAGGCATATCCTGCTTTACATAATAGATGTAGTTAGAAAGGTTGTGGGTACATGAACTTTTTATGAATTGAAATCCTGTTTTCTCACTGACGGACATTTCAGAGGTGACTTTATTCTAAATTGCTATTAAATATCACTTTTTAAACGTGCTGGGCCCCAAAACTTTAAAAACAAACTTTCTCAAGTGAACCTTTCTATAGGGTGATAATTATCCACACACAATCCCTTACGTGCCCTGACATATCTTTACATTTAAAAGAATGTTTCTGGAATCCTTTTACAAAACGAACGACCACCGTCAGTTTATAAATTGTTATAGTCAGATTTGGGGAGCTCAAATTAATTCTGATGTGGATGCGTATAGTTATAACAGAACTAAGTAGCTCAAACAAACACTGAGCAGTTCTTTGCAAAATGCCCTCCACCAACTCCTCCCCCACCCAGGGGCAACCACAGTCTCTGAGCCTTTTGGCTCAGAGATTTCCCTTTACTTGTGTGGAGTCAGAGCTGCAGCCCACAAGCCACAGAGCTTCAGTGAAAGTATTTCTTAAGCCCTGTTAACACTGGTGGGCACAGGCAGGCTGAGCCAGCATGAAGTAAGATGGTCTGATTGTCAGCACGCTCTGTAGATGCTGGAGGAACACTCCGACATGTGGTCTCTGATCAAAGATACATACTGTTGTCAGATGCTGTGAAGGGTGACACTGAGATAGAGTGGGCTACGGTCTTAGGACAAGTTAAGAAAGGCCTGACAAAGGAGGAATAGGGCAGAAGGTAAAAGGCCCCCTAACCCCAGCACATAATCCTGTGCTTGGAAGATTTCCACAGCCACAGTAGCATCAAAAAATGTGTGTGTATGTGTGTCACTTACTTGTGCATGTTTTCTTATCCGGGTTAAGAGCAAATCCTTTAGGGCACCGGCAAAAGTAGGAGCTGTCGGTGTTTACACACTCATGTTCACATCCGTGGTTTTCTGAGGCACAGTAGTCCACAGCTGTAAAGATTAAAACACAGAGTTTAAGTAGAAACACAAACAGAGGTAAAGGGCATTGTAGAATGGAAACATACTTATAACAAATATAAGTAAGGATTAATATTTTTGCCCCCAGAAAAGGATGGATAAATAAATATGAATCTAAAACCTCCCTTCTGAAAAAAAAAATCAGGAGTCTGGATCAGACAATTCATATCAGAAGATACTAAAGAACTTACAGGACGTCCCTGGTGGCTCAGTGGTTAAGAATCTGCCTGCTAGAACTATTTACAATAGCCAGGACATGGAAGCAACCTAAGTGTCCATCGACAGATGAATGGATAAAGATGTGGCTCATATATACAATGGAATATTACTCAGCCATAAAAAGAAACGAAATTGAGTTATTTGTAGCGAGGTGGATGGACCCAGAGTCTGTCATACAGAGTGAAGTATGTCAGAAAGAGGAAAACAAATACCGTATGCTAACACATATATATGGAATTTAAAAAAAAAAAAAGGTTCTGAAGAACCTAGGGGCAGGACAGGAATAAAGACGCAGGTGTAGAGAATGGACTTGAGGATACGGGGAGGGAGAAGGGGAAGCTGGGATGAAGTGAGAGAGTGGCATTGACATATATACACTACCAAATGTAAAACAGACAGCTAGTGGGAAGCAGCCGCATAGCACAGGGAGATCAGCTCAGTGCTTTGTGACCACCTAGAGGGGTGGGATAGGGAGGGTGGGCGGGAGACACAAGAGGGAGGGGATATGGGGATATATGTATACGTATAGTTGATTCACTTTGTTATACAGCAGAAACTAACACAACAATGTAAAGCAATTATACTCCAATAAAGATGTTAAAAAAAAAAAAAGAATCTGCCTGCCAATGCAGGGCACACGGGTCCAAACCCTGGTCCAGGAAGATCACACACGTTGCGAAGCAACTAAGCCCGTGTGCCACAAATATTGAGCCTGCACTTTAGAGCCCGCAAGCCACAACTATTGAGCCCGTGTGCCACAACTACTGAAGCCTGCGCACCTAGAGCCTGTGCTCCACAACAAGAGAAGCAACCACAATGAGAATCCCACGCACCGAAACGAAGAGTAGCCCCCGCTCGCTGCAACTAGAGAAATCCCGCGTGCAGCAATGAAGACCCAACGCAGCCAAAAATTAATTAATTAATTATTTAAAAAATCCAATGGTGGCAAGGGAGCATGGAAACAGAGTCCGATCATTAATAGTGGGGGGCATTATGAACTGATAAAAATTCTTCTGGAAGGACATTGGACGATGTTCACTCTGGAAATGTGGCCCCAAGAAATAGGTGAAAAAAAGGAGGAAATTAACGATACAGAATAAGCTATTGATAGCAGCATTATTTACAGTGACCAAAAAATTAGGAAAATAAGATGAACATTTAATAAGGATAAATGGTTTAGTAAGTTACGAGAAAATGTGCTGGCCTACTTCTCATTAATCCTACGAATATTCACTGAGCACCTACTCTGGGCCTGGCCCTATTTTAGGTGCTAAGGATGGAACAAGTAACAAAACAAAGACCCCAGTCCTAGAGAAGCTTCCATTTGGATGGTGGTGGTAGATAAAAAAGAAAACAAACAAGTAAAGAACACAGTCTCTTAGAAGGTGGAGAGTGTTCTGGGGAAAAATAAAATGGCACAAAGGAACAGAGACGGTGGCAGGGTGGGTGAGAGTGAGGGTATGATGTAATAGCAGTGGTCAGGAAGGTGGCAGTTGGGCAGAGTCTTGAATGAGGTATGGGCCCTGTGGATATCTGGGAGGGAGCGTCCCGGGCAAAGGGAACAACAGCAGGTGCAAAGGCCCAGAGGTGGGAATATGCCTGGTGAGCTGGAGGATCAGCAAAGAGGCCAGAGTGGCTGGAGCAGAGAGGGGTGAGAGGTGAGAACAAGTGCAGATCAGGAGGGACCGTAGGGCCACTGCCGGCACTTTGGCTTTTACTCGGAGTGATGAGAGAGTCTCTGGAGGGTTCTGAACAAAGGAATCAAGAATAGACCATAGCAGGCAAATGTGACAGTAGAAGACCAGCTAGGAGGCTAGTACAATAATCAGTGAGGAACTGGAGGGGCGGGGGGAGGTAAACCAGAACAATGCAGGAAGGAGGTGGGGCGGAGAGAGAGGGGTGGTCCTCTGGGTTGAGGTGTGTCCCCCTAAAAAGATACCTGTGAATGTGAATTTATTTGGAAATAGGGTCTTTGCAAATACAATCAAGGTACGATGAGGTCATTAGTCTGGGGCCTAATCCAATATGACTGGTGTCCTTATAGGAAGAGAAGAATGCCACGTGAAGACAGATGGGAGTGATGCAGCTGTAAGCTGAGGAGTGCCGGGGACCAACACCCACCGTGAGAAGCAAGGAAGGGTTCTCCCCTACAAGGTCCAGAGGGGGCATGGTCCTGCCAGCACTTTGATGTCAGACTTCCAGTCCCCAGAGCTAGGAGGCAATACATTTCTGTTGTTTTCAGTCACCTGGTTTGTGATTCTTTGTTGTGGCAGCCCTAGAGAACTGTCAATAACACACCAGGTTGAAAGTGGGGTCAGTAAGATTCCTGTCGGATTAGAGGTGAGGTGAGGGAAAAAGGGAGGGATTAAGGCGGACTCAGGGATGGGGAAGGTGCAGGTTTTGCAGGGAACGCTCAGGAGTTCCATTTGGGGCAGTAGGTAGTTATTAACGTTATAATTCTAACATAACTATAACTAGGAAGACAATTATGATTTGGTGAAAGAAGAAGATCTGAAAGTTGTATATTTACAGTGATTATATCCAGGTAAAATATGGCTCTAAGGCAGAACCTGAAAATTAGAAATAAAAATGCTTGCTGTGTAGGCAAGGTAGTAGGATTAAGGATGATATTTTTTTTTCCTTACAAAATGTTTCCCTCTATATAATGATTTAGGATATCTGAATAGCAAAACTTTGTAAATAATAACAAGGAAATGGAACCTGCAAATCAATACACATGCACAATTTAAAAGAGCAAAACCACGCATTGAGAAGATATTACATACTTAACACAGTAATCAAAAGATGCGAGGGGAAAAGCTAAAGAGTTTTAAAGGGTAATGACATGTGTTGTTTATTCTTTAGCTCCCAGGCTTCATTAAGTTTCTGTTAAGTTATTGATTTTTTGTAACTTCACTCCCTAAAGAGTTCTAACAGCACCTCATATTTGTGATTTTAATATGCAAGCAATTCTGGTGGGAACAGTGCATTCATACAGTCTTAGGATCTGACTATCATGGACATTAGCCAGTTCCTGGAGTTGAGTCAAAATATAAATTTTGAGCTAGCACCAGATCCTTCTAAAAGTTAATGTCTCATCTTTCAAGAACCAATGTATCAGGACTTCCTTGGTGGTCCAGTGGTTAAGAGTCCACGCTCCCAGTGCAGGTGGCCTGGGCTCGATCCCTGGCCGGGGAGCTAGATCCCACATGCTGCAACTAAGAACCCACATGCCGCAACTAAAAGATCCCACATGGGGCAACGAAGATCCGCACATGGCAATGAAGATCCCACATGCTGCAACTCAGACCCAGCGCAGCCAAATAAATAAATATTAAAAAAAAAAAAAAGAATTACTGTATCATTAAACAAATAACTGGAGACACTGAGGGCACAGATAAAGGATACCAAGCCCTGGCACGTGCCCCAGGCCACATGTCACAGGAGTGGGCCTTGCTGTAGCCCACACTAACCTGTATTAGCAGGAGACACTCCCCATCTGCAACCTCCTTGTGCTGGGCCTGAGCTGCCATCTTGCAAATCTCCCAACCCCTGATACGGGTGTCTGCTGTCAGTCAGCTGCGCCCACCTCAGGCCACCCACTCGTTAGTATCCCTTCCAAACGGAAGAGCTGCTCATCTACCTGACACAAACGTTCCACGCCCCTGACAGCACCACGATGATGAGTGGGCAGGTCACTGTACCTAAAAGGCTGAAACTCAGACTCTGCCTCTCTCTCGAACTTCCTCTTACACACCATGGGGTATAATCTCTGTGCCCAGCCCTCAGAGAGACACTGGCCCCATATTAGACTGGGGAGAGACTAGAAACTTTGCTTAGACCTGAAGTCTAAGCCACATACTCCAATCTCGCCTTTTTTCCCAGAATGCTCTAGAGCACAGTATCCGATATTGGATGAGGTGTGAATAAAGTTGCACAGAAGCAGCTCTTTTAATTGACCTCCACTCAACCAACTTCGATCAATCACTGCTTTTCACGCCCTCTGAAAATACGGGACCTGATGCCCAGAACACGCTAAATGCTCAAGGTTACTGGAACCCCTGTGCTTTCGAATACCTGTGCACTTCTCTTGTTGGCTGGGCTGCATGCTTATTCTTTCTTTCTTTATTTTTGGCTGCGTTGGGTCTTGCTGCACGCAGGCTTTCTCTAGTTGCGGCGAGCAGGGGCTACTCTTTGTTGCGGTGCGTGGGCTTCTCATTGCGGTGGCTTCTCTTGTTGTGGAGCACAGGCTCTAGGCACGCAGGCTTCAGTAGTTGTGGCACGCGGGCTCAGTAGGTGTGGCTCGCGGGCTCTAGAGTGCAGGCTCAGTAGTTGTGGTGCACGGGCTTAGTTGCTCCGTGGCATGTGGGATCTTCCCGGACCAGGGATCGAACCCACGTCCCCTGCATTGGCAGGTGGATTCCCAACCACTACAACACCAGGGAAGTCCCTGGGTTTCATGCTTATAAAGCAGCCCTGGAGGAACACTTGTGCTCCAGAGCACCTATATACTTTTCCTATTGACTGATTGTACGCTTATAAAGCATCAGTTGTCTAAGTGTGGTGGTGACCCAACTGCAACAATCATCCCTTGAGAACTTCTTAGGAATGCAAACTCTCAGGCCCCACCCCAGACTTACTGAATCAGAAACTCTGTGTATAGGGTCCAAGAATATGTGTTTTAACAAGCTCTCCATGTGATTCTGATGCATGTGAAAATTTAAAAACGACTGTTAAAATGAATCAAAGTTGTTTTTGTTTCCAAACTTTTATATGCCATTTGTACACATTATTGTAATTAATTGAAATACTATAAAACCCAATTAAATATAAGTAAGCACTAAAACGAATTGAATTTTAAAAAAAGAAAGAAACAAGTTGAAAGCTTTGGAAAGAATTAAGGCAATCTGCTAACCAAAATTTCTCTAGAACCAGGCATAGATGAAACACGTAAAGGACTAGGGAAAATTTCATAAAAATTTACAGATTCTGCCCTTAGACTGTTTTATAGAAATCTTCAAATTCTTTTTTTTTTAATTAATTAATTAATTTATTTATGGCTGTGTTGGGTCTTCATTGCTGCGCACGGGCTTTCTCTAGTTGAGGTGAGCGGGGCTACTCTTTGTAGCGGTGCACGGGTTTCTCATTGCGGTGGCTTCTCTTATTGCAGAGCACAGGCTCTAGGGCGCGCGGGCTTCAGTAGTTGTGGCACATGGGCTCAGTAGTTGTGGCTCGCGGGCTCTAGAGCGCAGGCTCAGTAGTTGTGGTGCACGGGCTTAGTTGCTCGCGGCATGTGGGATCTTCCCAGACCAGGGCTCGAACCCGTGCCCCCTGCACTAGCAGGCGGATTCTTAACCACTGTGCCACCAGGGAAGCCCAAAGTCTTCAAATTCTTGCTCCAATTTTTAAAAAATCAAAATTGAAAACCATAGACAACACATTATGGGTATGATTTATGCAAGAAAGATCTTTTTAAATCATATTTTAAAAATGAACTTAAAATTAGTAATTTTTGGAAGAGTAATCAAAAGCAATTTTTTGTTGTTGTTGTTGTTGCGGTACGCGGGCCCTTCACCGCTGCGGCCTCTCCCGCTGTGGAGCACAGGCTCTGGACGCGCAGGCCCAGCGGTCATGGCCCACGGGCCCAGCCGCTCTGCGGCACGTGGGATCCTCCCAGACCAGGGCACGAACTTGCGTCCCCTCCACCAGCAGGCGGACTGTCAACCACTGAGCCACCAGGGAAGCCCAAAAGCCATTTTTATTATAGGTACATTTATGTGTTTTAAAGAAAGTGTAAATGCTTAAGGTAGGTTTGGAGATGCATTTTCCATGATTCTGCTCTTTAAATGAAAATTTTCATCTATTAGCCAATCTCACAGGATAAGAAGTTTTCTCCTGGACTTTGATTCTCGTGTTGGTTTTGTTTCTAGTGTGCATGGCTCTCTGGGGAACTGAAGGGAAAAGGGGAGATTGGCAAGGCAGGATTCAAGCATTCCTGGGTCCCAAGACCCTGGCCTGTAAAACCTGAAGGTGTCAAACCCCACTTTGATTAGAGGGCCACCCACTGGCTCACTGCCAGACCTCTGGGGACAGCAGAGACGGGCATCGTGAGACACGGAAGAACCCACTTCTGGGCACGTGAACCTAAAAGCTTTCTAAGGATGAGAGAGCTCCAGTCCGTTCAACTCTGACATCCTTCGCTGCATGTTTTGGGTTCTTTGCATAACTTCCTTGGTTGCCAAATTGTACTTACAGAAAGAGAGGCCTAGCTAGCGGGAAGCAGCCGCATAGCACAGGGAGATCAGCTCGGTGCTTTGTGACCGCCTGGAGGGGTGGGATAGGGAGGGTGGGAGGGAGGGAGATGCAAGAGGGAAGAGATATGGGAACATATGTATATGTTTAACTGATTCACTTTGTTATAAAGCAGAAACTAACACACCATTGTAAAGCAATTATACCCCAATAAAAATGTTAAAAAAAAAATAAGGGAGGCCAAGTTTAGGGGGCGGATGTATGGAGGGGACTTATGTGTGTAACTCAGAGGACTGTTGTTCCAAGTCCTCTCCTACTTCAACGAAATCCTTTCTTGGTCATTTTGCCTGAAAATTCTACTCTCTACAACCAGAAAGATGAATTCCTTGGTTGTAGTCCTTCGGCCCTCCAGATCACAAAGTGCTAAAGTCTCAGGGTTGGAAGCCAGTCTCAGCCTAACATGTGAGAAATCGCTCATCTGTCTCCTATTTGGCGCAAGGTCATAAAGCCTAAGATTGACAGTCTCTGATTTACAATCTGGTCAGATTCCAAGGTCTCCCAGCAGGGATCGTTCTGCAAAGAGGATGGCCTTAGAAGAAACAGGATATTTTACGGAGGAATGTTTGGGTTTTGAAGTGTGTTGATGACAGACTAAGAAAAACCAAATTTGTCATTTAGAGAAATGGTAGAACCAGTTTACTTGCTGAATATATATAAGACACACTCACAGAGTCAGATTCACAAAACCTCTCTCACCCAGGGCATGACTGAATTCTTACATGTAGGAGTTCAAAACTCAGAGAAAGCTTCCTATTGATTTTGATAGCAATAAGGAAGTGTTCTGGGCTAAATTCTGTCTTCCCACCTTAAATTCATTTGTTGAAGTCCCAATCCCCAGTTGGTCAGATGGTGATTGCGTTCGGAGATAAGGACCTTTAAAGGGTGATTAGGTTAAAATGAGGCCATTAGGGTGCGTCCTAATCCAATCTGACTGGTATCCTTATGAGAAGTGGAGATTTGGACACACACAGAGGCACCAGGCATGCATGGGCACAGAACAAAGACCACATGCAGAAGCAGCAAGCCAAGGAGAGAAACCTCAGAAGAAATCAACCCTGCCGACACCCTGACTTTGGACTTCTAGCCTCCAGAACTGGGAGGAACTAGATTTCTATTGACACTCGCTCTGCGGCATTTTGTTATGGCAGCCCTAGCAAACTAAGACAGGGAGAAATCCTTGTACTGGGGTGAGATCATGCTTCCAGCATGAGGAGTAAGCTGAAAATCTGACCTTTCAATACAAAGATTGATCCTCCCATCCCTTGTCGCCAACTTAAATATCAACCATTCCCTTCTCACTGAAGGTGACTGATATAGGAGAATATAGGAGGAAAGCTTTGAGGGCAGCAATAACAGCATGCTAAATCCCCATGTTATGTACCACCATCATTCTGGGTATGGACCTCAATATGATATTTCAAATGTACCGTATGTTTGATGCATTATTAAATGCAAGCATTCATAAGAAGACAAAAATTCATAAAGGATATAGAAATTCAGATTCAACTGTTTCTCAGTTGACCACGTATAGCACTGTTCCAAGTGCTTCCAATATATTTTTAAAAAATTTTTTATTGGACTGCAGTTGATTTGCAATGTTGTGTTAGTTTCAGGTGTACGGCAAAGTGAATCAGTTATACGTAGACATATATCCACTCTTTTTCAGATTCTTTTCCCATATAGGTCATTACAGAGTATTGAGGCTTCCCATACATTAACGCATTTCACCCTCACAACAACCCTTGGAGGTAGGTATTGTTTTCCTCAATTTACAGATGAAGCCACTGAAACAGAGAGGTCAAGAGACCTATAAAATGTGGATGACGATAGTACCTACCTCAAAGGATTGTTGCAATTATAAGTAAAAGGTTTCAAGCAGGTTCTAGGATTTAGTAACATTAAAGAACTGTAGATTATATTTTTATCACACTGCCTCCCTAATCAGATAAGGTTGAATTTGGGAGTAAAGAGATACCTTAATGCTACTCAGTTGTTCCACAACCGTTTACTGAGCAATTACTATGTGTCAGGCATTGCGCTAAATCCTGGATGGTAATGACAAGCAAAGAGCATCTTAAGATGGTAAGACATCTTTTTCTTTCTTGAATTTTATTTTATTTATATTTTTATACAGAAGGTTCTTATTAGTCATCCATTTTATACACATCAGTGTATACATGTCAATCCCAATCGCCCAATTCATCACACCACCACCACCACCACCACCCCGCGGCTTTCCCCTCTTGGTGTCCATACATTTGTTCCCTACATCTGTGTCTCAATTTCTGTGCTGCAAACCGATTAAGACGGTAAGACATCTTTGAAGATAGGCAGGAAGGAGAAGCCAGGCTTTTAGCTGTGATTACCTCCAGGAAGTGAAATTGAGGAGTAATGTCTTTCAGGTTTTGATTTTATACACATCTCTACTCTGACTTTTTTTTTAATAAGCAAAAGTTGATTTTGTAATTTAAAAACCAATGAAGTGGAAAAGTTTTTTTAAAAAAAGAAACATGAATACTTGAGATTGTGATCACTCCGTCTCAGTCAATGATTCAAGAAAAACATTTTGCAAGTCTACTCTGTGAAAGATGAAAAGTATAGGAATTGGTTTCTTCCCCCCATGGGTTTACAATCTGCTTGGGCAGATAAGATGCAAACAGGACCAAAGCTACCCCAAAAGGCAAGGCAGTCAGTAAACATCAGGAGAGCAAGTTCAGCAAAAAATTTACCCTCAAAGATAGAGCTAAATGGTCTTTGAAAAAATGTACAGTTTTGGATGGAAATTAACACAGCTTTAGTGGAAGCCGATGGATTACAAACACCATGACTCAACTAAAGCACAACGAGGACTTCTGTTAGTCAGTAATCCACTCGATCACCTGAATGTTGAAACAAATCCAGTTCTAACCAGAGTTAAAAGAGCAGTTAGGGAAATGGGACTCTAGCACTTGAAGTTAAAGTTCCACTAACTCAAAAGTGTGGAAATGTTGGCTAAAAGGTCCTCAGTCTGGCTAAGAATTGAATTTTCATGTGGTCACAGTCATAATTCTGGGATGAGTCAAAGCACTCCCGTGGGGTCCATTCACCAGTAGCTGGTCATGGTGAATTTCTACGAAACTTCTTTTAAATGAAGAGATTAGACTTGCTGTCCCTACTTTCTCACCCCCTCCCCCCTCCCCCTAGAAATCTGTCCTTTTACCCCACCCCTCTTGATCATTATCAATGGCCTCCTGGTCATTTCTGTGTCCCTAAGGTCTAGCAGAGTGCCTGGTAGAGTCTGGAAATGTCTGCTGGGATGAATCAATGACTCAACTCAATGGCTTTTTCTCTAAGTTCTGTTCCATTTGGCCTCGCTGGGGCATGACACTAATATTGACCTGGCCTAGAAATTCTCTTTCCCATCATGTTCCATGACGTCTGGTTCTCTCGCCCACCTCTCCCCAACTCCTCCATCCCCACCTTAGGCGGTTCCTTCATGGCTATCCTTCCTGCCCCACGTCTCCCTCCTGCTTCCCGCATGTGGCTGTAGCCCAAGGCTCAGGCTTCACTGTCTCCTAAGGCCACACTCCATGGCATCCAGGAGATGATGACGAGAATAATATGTGTTGTAATAATAACAACGGTAACAACAACAATCGTCTAATGTGTATTGGGAACTTTACTCGTTATCTTATTGAATCCCACAAACTCTACGATGTAGGTATTTTTACTCTATGTTATAGATGAGAAAACCAAGGCTCAGAAATAAAATGACACATGACTAGCAAGTAGCAGAACTGGGATTTGAGCCCAGGTCTCGCTGTATTGAAGGTCCAAAACAAACACATAAGTGAACACTGGAAATGGAAATTAAAATTCAGAAGGAAATGGACCGTGCCGCTTCCTGCCTGCACCACTGGTTCTACCTCTCCTTGCAGTGTTAGCGCTGCCTCTGCTCCCTCTCGACGTGTCCTTGTAGGTGTCCCATCTCAGCTTCAAACCCACTGTGTCTAAAACTACTCATTATCTTTTCTAAAAACCCCATCACTTTTTCATCACTGTTGCCATCACTCTCAGAGTCATGGAAGCTCAAACCCAGGATTCAACTGTGACTTTTCCTCTCCCTCTTTATTCATCGCACCTTCTCTCATTCCTCACCCCTTCCTTCTCTCTTCATTTCTACGCTCTTCAAATCTGGCTCTTGTCACCCCTCACCAGAGGGCTACCATAGTCTCCTAACTGGTCTTTGCAGCCCTCCCTATCTTCCCCCTGGAATCCATCCTGCCCTCTACCACGAGATTAAGTTTCCTAAAATGAGGCTTTGCCTTTATCAGTCCCACTTAAAAGCCCTTTAGTGTCTCTTTTTCAGAGATAAAGTCCAGACCCTTTAGCCTGGTTTTCAAAGCCCTGTATACTCTGGTTCCACCTGATGTCTTCAACTTCATCTCCTACTTCTCACCTGCAGGAATTCTCTGCTTCAACAGAGTTAGTCTCCTCTCCTGCTGAAGTCAGGTTGGCCTTAACTGGGGTGATCCTATACTTTCGCGTTCAGACTGGAGCCCCCTTGAAAGCGAAAGGGAGTGTTCTTGAGAAGTGAGCCAACAGCCGTAACCTGGTGTATCCGTGGGGAGGAAGGTGATCTCCGCGTCTTACTCTTCTGCCATCTTCCTCCCAATCTCCAACAGCCATAAACTGGGACCCTCCTGGATTAACTGGGATTATGGCTCCCCACATTCATACCGTTCTCTGCCCATCTACATACAGGCCACTCAGACTAGGGGCTAATGGAATGCTTCCAGGGTCCCTAACAGCCTCTGTTTCTCCTCTAAATTTCCTGCTCTAAGTCTGATACCTGGAGTCTCCATCTTGACAAGTCCCTTCAGACTGATGTCTTCAGGTTAGGCTGCCGGTTTAGCTTTCAGTTTGGTGGCTTCTCACTGGGACCATCTCTCCTGATCTACCAGCTCTCTACCTGGCCCTCCCAGCCCGGTCTCAGTCCGCACCTCTACAGCGTCACTGCCCTCATGTCTCCCCTTGCCTTAGACATCTGTCCCATTGCTACCCTTCCTTACATGATGAGTCTGTCCCTCTTCTCTGACCTCCTGTGGCCTCTATTACCTCTATCATTTGCTGTGCACTCAGCACAGCCCCATCGAGCAGCAGCTGACATTTTGGAAGTTTATCCAGTCTCCCTAACCGAAGCAACTGGCCACAAAGGTCCAGGGCCACTTAATCATCTGACTCCCAGCCTCTAACAGCTCAGGCATTTGGTGGAAGAGGATGAGAATAAGAACATGCATCAGGCCGGGGTCACACATAGTCTCTCCCAGTTTCCCATTCTTCAGCTTGAGCCCCTGCTCTAAGGAAGGCAGACATTCTTACACGCTGACAGCGGCAGCAAGAGCAACACGCATCTCTAATAAACACAGCCCACGCCAGCTCCCCGGCAACCACAGCATTTCTTCTCATGCTTGTTGCTCTTCAGTAAATGTCAAACTCCAGAAGTTTCAGCAAAACCCTTAGAGACTCAAAGGCTGTCTACTACAGAGGACCGTTAGGCAATTATTTGGCAACACCCAGAGATCTGGGCTCCCCACTGCCTTCCAGTGTCCCGAGGGCCAAGGCTCGTCTCCTGCCCCAGCCACGGCCCCTAATGCCCCTGGCCCCGCCAACTCCCCGTCACTCACACAAGCTCTGGGCCCTCCCTGTTCCTTCTCTCACCCTAATTAACCAGACACCCTCAACCTGTATCCTGTAGCTCAGCCACTGGTCTTACTTCCAACTGATTTCCTTCTGACACAACAGCACACAAAGTTTCTCCCCATTTAACAACTGGTAAGGGAAAAATATATATGTAAAACAAAATAGAGAGTATGACCTCATTTTGGTAAACATTAACAAAATGTTTAGAATTAGATACTTATGTGGGGAAAGGTCTGGCAGAAAATACAACAAGCTATTAATAGTGCTTTTCTCGTCTGTTTTAAGTTCCTCAATGAAAATAGATTATTTGCATAATAAAAATTAATGAAGAAAAAGAAAAGCGGGTGTTTCCGCATTGGCTTCTTTTTTGCCAGTGTTAATGGATGTGGTACCCTGCTACCTATCACGGTCACGACCCACAGAATAAGGGGGAAAAAACAACACAGGCTTAGGAGACCAATTCCATTTGTGGACTTCTGATGAGGGCCGTTTGAATCTCCATCAGTGCGTAAAAACAAACAAACAAACCCATTTTATTCTCATCATCACCTGCAAAGAACAGGCCCCACCTGCACTTTTGTTTTGTTGCTTTTTTCCTTTCCCGTCCTCAGCTAAGAGTCACAGTGTGCTGGAAAGCGTAAGTTCTATGTGCAAAAAATCATCATTGACTGTTTGTGGGAAGCAAAACAGAACAGGTCCTCTGAAAACAACAGAATATGGAACAGGACATGTAGGATCCAGAGTTAGAAAATGAAGGTTCCACGTCTGATGTCAGTCAAGTCCTTTTCCTTCCTTTCCTTGTGGATTTTCTGCCTCATAAGTATCCAGCTCAGTTTACTGAACACCTACTATTTGCCGGGCACTGTTTGTTGGTGGAAAGATAAATGAGGCTATGTTTAAAGGGCTTTGCAGACACACTGGGAGGTGCCACATGTGTATTAGGGATTCAATGGTCTGCCCTGCAGGTGCCGATGAAAACCGTTATCCATCACCGAAGAAATTAGATGCCATCCCCCCACCTCTCACCGGCCCTCGCAATGTGGAGTTGCCGCTCAATGGGAAACCGCTCAGCTGACTGTGAGCCAGTGCTTGTAGTTCCGAGCACCGCCCTTGAGACTGCTTACCCAGGACCAGCGTTTGAGGCCACTATTTGTTTTCTCTGACCATGGTGTCTCACTGCACACAGCTGGCCTCTTACACCTGGCGGTCACTGGGGCCTGTCACTGAACTGCAGATCCGTACTTAGAAGGAAGGCTGCCTGCCTCTTCGAGGTGCCACTCAGCCACCTTACCCACCACCAACTGGACCTCGTGTATAACACGTGAGCTATACTGAAGTCAGGCCAGCCCAGACATACCTTCCAAACTGAATGAAAATCCGCCCAGTCCTTTCCGAGGGAATCAGTAACGGACAATTTTGTTTACATAGATTATCATAAATATGCCTGTTGCTGAGGACCCAGAGTGAGAAAATGCTAACCTCAGCCACAAACGAAGTCTTTAAAGTTCAAATTCTGACTAACAACTAGACCAGAGGACTTGGACCACTTTGTTGAAACTCACAGGAGAGCAACTGGATATGTGGCACCCCTCTCCCTTCTTACTAGCTTCTCTTGTGTTTCCCCATCAAGCAAGGCTGGGTGGGATACTCACCCACACACCGTTTCCCGTCCTCGGCCAGGGTGTAGCCACTGTAGCACTGGCAGACAAAGGAGCCCAGCAGGTTCACGCAGAGCTGCTCGCAGCCATGGTCCTCCGCTGCACACAGGTCCTGGACTGGGGCAAAGCCATACCATTAGAACATGGCTCTCAAGGAGGTGACCCTCGGTGACTCTCGGCCATCAACAAGCAACTCTACAGCACTTGTCAAAATAACCTTTAGGGCTTCCCTGGTGGCGCAGTGGTTAAGAATCCACCTGCCAGTGCAGGGGACACGGGTTCAAGCCCTGCCCCGGGAAGATCCCACATGCCGCGGAGCAACTAAGCCCCTGCGCCACAACTACCGAGCCTGCTCTCTAGAGCCCGTGAGCCACAACTACTGAAGCCCGCGTGCCTAGAGCCCGTCCTCCGCAACAAGAGAAGCCACTGCAATGAGAAGCCTGCGCACGGCAATGAAGAGGAGGCCCCGCTCATCACAACTAGAGAAAGCCCACACAGTAACGAAGACCCAACGCAGCCAAAAATCAATAAGTATTAATTTTTAAAAAATGACCTTTAAAAACATTGAAAATGTTATAAGGTCATAGTGGAAAATTTGGGAAACAGAAAAAAATAGAAAAGAAAATTCACCTGTAATCCCCCACCTGCAGTCCTACCATCCAGAGGCCACCGCTGTTAACACTCGGGTGTGTTTCTATGTATATAGAAAAACTCATTTTTCAAAGTTGGAATTATTCATCTTTATTAAATGCATTAAATAATTTAAAATTAACATCAATTTGTGGGACTTCCCTGGTGGTCCAGTGGTTAAGACTCGGTGCTCCCAACACAGGGGACATGGGTTCGATCCCTGTTCAGGGAACTAGATTCCACATGCCGGAACTAAGAGAGCCCCATGCCATAACTAAAGATCCTGCACGAGGCAACGAAGATCCTGCGTGCCGCACCCAAGGCCCAGTGCAGCCAAATAAATAATTAATTTAAAAACCCCACAAATTTGTATTTTTCCCATCTCAGTGAAAGTGTTCTGAAAACATCTGGATGGTTCTTGAGGACTGAAGTTATCACAAGCAGGTATTTGCGCTTGTCTGCCTCAAGTACCATTCCTATTCTTTGAGAACTAAAACGCTTTGTCATCAGAGTCTCACCAAGGTACACACCGATATACACAGTCTCACCAAGGTACACACCGATATACACAGTCTCACCAAGGTACACATCGATATACACAGTCTCACCAAGGTAACCTGGTGCTGTCTTTGACATTTCTTTTTTTTTTTGTAAAATTTTATTTTATTTTTTCATTTTAACATCTTTATTGGAGTATAATTCCTTTACAATGGTGTGTTAGTTTCAGCTTCACAACAAAATGAATCAGTTATATATATACATATGTTCCCATATCTCTTCCCTCTTGCGTCTCCCTCCCTCCCCCCCTCCCTATCCCACCCCTCCAGGCGGTCACAAAGCACGGGGCTGATCTCCCTGTGCTATGCGGCTGCTTCCCACTAGCTATCTACCTTACGTTTGGTAGTGTATACATGTCCATGCCTCTCTCTCGCTTTGTCACAGTTTACCCTTCCCCCTCCCCATAGCCTCAAGTCCATTCTCTAGTAAGTCTGTGTTTTTATTCCTGTTTCACCCCTAGGTTTTTCATGAAATTTTTTTTCTTAAATTCCATATATATGTGTTAGCATACGGTATTTGTCTCTCTCTTTCTGACTTACTTCACTCTGTATGACAGACGCTAGGTCTATCCACCTCATTACAAATAGCTCAATTTTGTTTCTTTTTATGGCTAATATTCCACTGTATATATGTGCCACATCTTCTTTATCCATTCATCCGATGATGGACACTTAGGTTGTTTCCATCTCTGGGCTATTGTAAATAGAGCTGCAATGAACATTTTGCAGAAGCTGAGAGAGAGCACAGTGAAAAGACCTGCTACTCCACCAAAAGCATGGCAGGTCTAGAAGAGCCCCTTATTCCCAAGTCTGCCTTAGTCTCTTTGGACATAGTTTTCCTCATTCCATTTCTCTATCAGAAGGACCTTTCAAAATCCTCTTTGTGCTCTACTTATTCATCCCATAAATGAGCAAAATGGGAAGCCAAAGGAGGTTAGGTAGATGTAACAAAGATTACTAGGGAGAAATGAATGTATGGCTATTAACAATTCTATTTTGATCAAATATTTATTAGTGCTGGGTCCTGGCTATTTACTCAAATGCAATGTAAGAACACATTCACAGCAGTGCATTTACTGCCGTGGAACTAAGAATCTATCAGAGGATGAAACGGTTAAAGGCATTTTCACTCCATCACCGACTCAGTCTCTCCTTTGAAGAAACAGGCTGACATGATGGCATTATTCCTCAGCAAGGAGAACGGCTTGGTTTCATAACTAGCTCTTTGAGTGACTTTACCATTAAAGTTGGAGAAAATCAAAGAGCATTAAAGGGATTGAATATATGAAAAATTGTTTTCCTCTGGTTAAAAGTTACCACTATGACAGCTATGGTAAAAACTTAATACATAGAAAGCTGGATTAATCCCTGAATCCAATGGCTACGCCTTAATGTAATCTCCTAGGTCTTTGAGTTTTATAGTTTATTATGCTTTTAGATAATTATAACATATCAAATTGATAAAAAAGATAAAAGCTGATATATTCATCACCTCTATCAAATGTGTTAAATTTTTTTTTTAAAATAAAAGCTACATCATAAGATGAAAAAACATTTAGGTCTAAGATTCCACAAATAAGGATTCTGGTTTTAAAATACTAAAAGAATTATTTTCATTCCCAAATCAATAAAGTAGATGAAAAAATTATAGATGCAAATTCCTCCCTTCCCAGTCTATTTCTATCTTATATTTCCAATTGGGAACTCCAACTGAGATTTCCCCTGGATCCAGATATAAGGAAAAGAGCAAGAATCAGAAAAAACTTCAGCTCATGCAAAAATCGTGGTGAATAATTAGAGTGACAAAATTTACGGTTAGTTACAAGCTTAAGCCAGAGACCTAAGAAAAATCTGAATCATCAGATACTTTGCATTTATTCAGTCAATGAAGCACCTAGTTTATCCCAGGCACTGGGGATATAGTGGTGAACCAAACAGATAAAGGGGTTCCTGCCGACACACAGCTGGTACTCTAAGGGTTAGTAATGTGAAGTTCTAGGAAGAGCATTTCTGATAGAAACTCAGAAGTGGAATTTATCCAAAGAAAAACAAAAACACTAATTCAAAAAGATATATGCACCCCTATGTTCACTGAAGCATTACTTACAACAGCCAAGATATGGCAGCAACCTAAGTGTCCATCAACGGATGAATGGATAAAGAAGATCATCACATACAATCAATGAAATGTTACTCAGCCATAAAAAAAGAATGAAATGTTGCCATTTGTGACAACATGGATGAACCTTGAGGGTATTATGCTAAGTGAAATAAGTCAGACAGAGACAGATACATACGATCTCACTTCTATGTGGAATCTAAAACACAAAACAAGTGAACAAGCATAACAAGACAGAAACAGACTCATGGATACAGAGAACAAACTGGTGGTTGCCAGAGGGGACGGGTTAAGGATATGAATGAAATAGGTAAAGGGGATTAAGAGGTACAAACTTCCAGCTATAAAATAAATAAGTCACAGGGACGTAATGTACACATAGGGAATATAATCAATGATACTGTAACGACTTTGTACGGTGACAGATGGTAACTGGACTTATTGTGGTGATTATTTCAAAAAGTATATAATGAAAATGTAAAATACTGAATCACTACATTGTACACCTGAAACTAACACTGGATGTAAAGAGTGTTTCTGACTGAAAGAACAGTGAATGCAAAGGTCCTTAGGTAGGGCTTCTCTGGTGGCGCAGTGGTTGAGAGTCCACCTGCCGATGCAGGGGACACGGGTTTGTGCCCCGGTCCGGGAGGATCCCACATGCCGCGGAGCGGCTGGGCCCGTGAGCCATGGCCGCTGAGCCTGCGCATCAGAAGCCTGTGCTCCACAATGGGAGAGGCCACAACAGTGAGAGGCCCGCGTACCGCAAAAAAAAAAAAAAAAAAAAAAAGGTCCTTAGGTAGAACAAACTAGCCCCATTTGAGGACTGGGAAGGCCAGAGTAGCTATCAGATGCATCCTAAATAACTAAAATACAAAATAGAACATGCTAGAAACCCAGAAGAGAGATGCTGCCAATACAATGGGAGTTCAGAACGGGGATGGCTTACTGCCAGCCGAGGGGGGATCCCTCAGAAAAGTCTGGCAGGCAAGCGGCAGAGAAGGGAGAAAGGGAAATGGACCCAGGGCTGAGGGAACAGTAAATGTGCGAAACCGAGGGAAGCAGGACAGGCATGGTAGCTGACTTCCACTCTGGGAATTCCAAGGGAAGTAGCAGGAGGGAGCACTGGAAGGACGATTGACACCAGATGGCAGAGGGCCTGGAATCAGGCTGCGTGGCCTGAACTGTGCTCAGCATGCAGTGGGGACCACTCAAGGTAAAAGCCTTCAAAAGGGACACGGGCCATTTTACCTGAGTTGTGCTTCGGAAGGATAATTCTGGTTGCATCACAGTTTCTTTTAGCTCTGGGAAATATAAAGGACTTCTAGAACAGATAAATGAAAATCACTGCTTTGGGAACAGCAGTAGTTTTCTGAATTCCAAGCCAAAGTAGCTTGGGTTTGCTTGCACGTTGATGGGAAAATCAACCTCTTGACAGGAGGACCTTCAATTGTTCTTCAGAGCTCTTGGCCCCGCCCATCGGCTGTCTGTGCATGTCAGTGCACCCCTGCACTTCTCCCTCCTGGCATGTGTCACAATGTTAATCACATAGGCATTTATGTAGTGATGTATTTACTGTGTCTCCCTTGCTAGGCTCCCTAACTGGGAGGAGAGCGTCCATGCACAAAGTCCTGATGGCTGGAAAATGACACCCCAGTACACTGGACCAACGTACCCCCAAATCCCAAGCCCATCTCTGCAGGTGGGGGGGTACGAGCTTCTCCACCTGGGTCCCCCTTCTCAGCTCCCACAGCTGCTATGCCTCCTCTCTGTGTCCAGCAGGAATCCTGCCTAGCAGTGGTTACGAAGAAGTGGTGGCAGTTTAAGTAATTTTTTTCTCTTATTTATAATGATCTGTTTTTGAATTTTCTAACAAGAGCTTATACAAAGAGCTTTTATAATAATGAAAAAAAATCAACGTTACAAAAGAACCCCTTTGAAAGTAGCATCTTAAAAGCAGTGAGGACTTCCCTGATGGCACAGTGGTTAAGAATCTGCCTGCCAGTGCCGGGGACACAGGTTCGATCCCTGGTCCGGGAAGATCCCACATGCCGTGGAGCAACTAAGCCCGTGCGCCACAACTACTGAGCCTGAGCTCTAGAGCCCGCGAGCCACAGCTGAGCCCGCAAGCCACAACTACTGAAGCCTGCGTGCTACAACTACTGAAGCCCACGCGCCAAGAGAAGCCACCGCAGTGAGAAGCCCGTGCACCGCAACCAAGAGTAGCCCCTGCTTGCCGCAACTAGAGAAAGCCCACGCGTAGCAAGGAAGACCCAACACAGCCAAAAATAAAAATAAAAAAAATAAAAAATAAAGTGTGTCTTTATAAAATAAAATAAAAGCAGTGAACCAGGATCTTGAAGCAATAAGCATTTTCCCCCCAAGACTTCCCCCCATAAGGTAGGTAGAGAGGCAATGAGATGCTTATGCCTTCCGGAACAGGACAGCCATGAATCACTACAGGGTCCCATCTACCAGGGCACGACCTCGCTGCTCATTAGAACCATCTGGGGACCTTTGGAAAATCCTGATGCCCAGCCCAACCCCTTAAATCAGGCAGCTGGGGCTGGGATGCAGGCAACACTGTTTGCTAAAGCTCCCAGATAACTCCAGTGTGCAGCCAGGTTGAGAGCCATTGAACCTACAGGATAAAAGTCCTCACAATCCTTCAAGGGGAAGGGGCCCAGATGCAAGAGTCAGCCTCCCCCTTTATCAACTGAGTCTGCAGGCTCAGATTCTTCTTTTAAGCAAATCTCAGATTTTTTTGCTGTCCTTGGACCCCTCTCCAAGTGGCTAAAAGACCCCGGACACTAAGTGAGGGTGCAAAGTGTGGTAGGAACAGGAGTTCCAGAAGAACGATCCCACAAACAGCAGGCCTGCCAGCTGGCCTCAGGCCTTTCATACTGTTTTTAGAACACTGGGGATTTATGGCCACTAGTGCTCTGTACTGTCTGTCCCAAAGGAGACCATGGAGGATTAATTTAATTAAACAAAGAGTAAGGAATAAATACAGGCTAGGTTCTCACAAAACAACTTTGTTGTTTTTCTGGCAGTGGTCACTTCCATTTGAAACAAATACAGATGTTTTCGGATGATTCCTTATTCTTTAGGAAAACAGCACTTCTTTTTCTCACAGCCTGGGAGGATTTCACTGAAGGGTGATAAAACTGGGCGTCGGAGAAGCAGTGGATTCAGAGTTCCCATTACCCTTCCAAGCCTTCTCTACTCCGTTACCCCCACTCATGGCTACTGACTTCAGCCCGATGTCACCTCCTCCAGGAAGCCTTCTTCAGCTTGGCTGAGCTTAGAGTCTCCTTCCTCTAGGCTCCTCTAGCCCTAAACACACCACTCCACTAGAGCACGTATGCATTTAGCCCACAGTATTAGAAGGACCGGATCACAGGTCTGTCTGCCCCATGAGAACGATCTGGTCTGACTCAGTTTTGATTCCCCAGTGTTCTAGCGCATGTAGTTGGTGCCCCGTAAGTGTTCGTCTACTGAATGAACAGTGACAAAGTCCCATACCCCTTGCCTCCCAACAGGGATGTTCCTAGAGTCCTAAAACAACTGCTCCATCAGAAATGGGGTCCTGGGAAGATGAGTGAGATGGGAATAAAATGTTTCCCGAGTCTCTGTACCTCTCCTCGTCCCCAGCAAGAGATATTCCTCTCCCAGAAGAGTACAATGACATCGGGGAGCCAGCCCCCAGCTGCAGACACCAGAATTCTCATGACAGCTAAGGAACCAGCTGCCTTGCTGTCTGCTGCATCCCTGGTACCTAGCACAGTGCCTGGCACATTGCAGGTGCTCATTAAGTGCTTGTGATGAATGGATGAATGGACCCAACACCTGAAATACAGGGTTGTCAGTCATTCCTCACTCATCAGTCTTACCCAGGCTGTAAGCTCTGAAAGGCACAGGATAAGTCTTCGGTGGTCTTCAGGGTGCCTGTGACACCACACACTTCCCGTGGCAGGTGCTTAGTGGACACGTGTTGATCTGACTTGACAGTCACCAGCCTGGAGTACTCAGGGATGGGGGGCTCTTATCTGACCACGCCCTTTTAGAGGTCAAGTTCCCCTTCAGGGGCTTCCCTTACCACAGTTATAACAACACTTAATTTGCAATTGTTAATTTCATGTCTACTTCCCCCGCCATCTGAAGGCAGTGATTGTCCTGTTCAGCCCTCCAGCTCAAATAACTAGCATGGTGTTTGGCATGTGGTCAATTTTTTAAAATATATTTGAATGACTGAATTCATTCATTCGTCAAATTGCTCAAACAGCTGAGAGAAAAACAGTGAATAAAATAGATTAAAAAAATCAATCAATCTCTGTCCCTATGTAGCAGATATTCAAGTGGGAAGCCAGCTCCTACTGACCCACATTGACAGACGGTGCCCACTTCTTCCCAACTCTGCGTTCAGCAAGGCCAAGTGGGTAGCTTGAAATCAGCCATGGTGGTAGTATTGACAACACAGGAATTGGTGAACATTGCAAATTGGAGCTTTTCCCCCTGGAGACCTGGTTGTTAAACATTTACTAGCATACCATGGACAGGGGCCAGACATAAACAACATAAACTGGTAAAAATATATATTACAGGGGCTTCCCTGGTGGCGCAGTGGTTGAGAGTCCGCCTGCCGATGCAGGGGACATGGGTTCGTGCCCCGGTCCGGGAGGATCCCACATGCCGCGGAGCGGCTGGGCCCGTGAGCCATGGCCGCTGAGCCTGCGCGTCCGGAGCCTGTGCTCCGCAACGGGAGAGGCCACAACAGTGAGAGGCCCATGTACCGGGAAAAAAAAAATATAAATATATATATATATATGTATTACGTTAGATCTTAAAAGTGCTATAGAACAAAATTAAGCAGGAAAGGGGGGTTGGGAGTATGGAGGAAAGGGAGCTTCTGCTTTAAATAGTGTGGTCAGAAGGTGGTCTCACAGAAAAGATTATTTTATACAAGGACCTGAAGGAGGTAATATGAAAAAGTAGGGATCAAGGGGATTGAATCTTGGAGGAGGAGATAAGGGGCAGTTATGTTTCTTTCCATAGGGCTTAAGGGAAGCAATCAGATAGAATGAAAAGAATATTGCCTTTGGAGCCAGACCTGGCTTCAGCGAGGTGACCTGCGTGACTTCATATAAGTGATTTCTGTGAGATTGAATTTTCATAGAGGTTAAATAATTAAGTGGAGAAAACATCTTATGGCAGGGTTAAATGAGATAATATAGATGATAAAGCATCTGAGAGATGGGAGGTACTCAACAAATGTTAGTCTCCTTTTTTCCTAGTTTAGGGTAAAGAAAGGTCTTGGTGGTGCAGGCCTAGTTAAGCATGGAGGAAAGGTGAACCCCAACCAAATTTTGCCTACATCACAATTCTAATATAATATCACTTTATTGGGTGCCTATGAAACCCCCCCACTAGATTCAGATTTCTTTAAATGACATCAATGTATCTGTGACTAAGTTTTTAGTTCGTGAGTTCTATGCTGAATTGATCTGACACAGCAAAGTAGGCAATTCTGAATTTTATAACAAAAGATCTCAACAAACGCAAACAATGCCTTTCCAGAGGGCAAATGTTAGCATATATAGCTGACAGTCAGCAAAATCCACTTGCTTCTCTGGTTTCCTGGAGAATTTTAGGAGGGATGTTAACTGCATCTGCTCAGTCTTCCCAAGTGAAATAAATCAGTGAGGATTTGATAACTAAGAGCCCCAGGGCTATGCTCAAAGCCTTCCCTACCGTTCCCCTGAGGCTCACAGCCATTCTAGATTTCAGGGCCTTCCTCAGTGTGTGATCTTGAAACCCTAGCACAGCACCTCTGCCCAAGAACTTGGAAAACTTCCATCTGGTTACACTGGATGAGAAGCACGGGACAAGGACTGCAGTGGCTGTGCCTGACATCACCCTGGGCGAGATCAAAGGCTTTTTACTGACTTTGCAGAATTTTAGACAAGCCGCATGGCGTGCTGTCGACACCGATGACAGTTTAATTTCTCCTCTGGACTTAGAGCAAAATGAACACCTTTAAAGACATGCTCCACTTTTTTTTTACGGCTCCTACTGCTATTTAGCTTGAGATGTAGAAATCAGAAATTATGTATCACAGCGAGAGAGAAGAGAAATTTATTATCAGAGCTGTTATTTCACTCAGCTGGGAAACAACGCCATTTCTGCCTGCTCCAACCCCGAAAACTCACTTGGAGTTAGGGCTCTGCAAACATCTGCCAAACCTAAGCCTGCATTTTGGGGACCATCCCCCTTCTTCCATCATGTCTGAAAGCCCTAATCTTATTTTGACAGCTGCGGTTTGGAGTTAAAGACTTTCAGCAGTAAATGGGAGCCATCAGCCTTGTCTCTGCTGGAAGAAACACCACCAACCCAATGTCACCCAGAAGAACAAACCTGTCCTTCCAGGCAAACTCCAGCTGTGCCTCGCATCCCTCCTCCCCCAACGGCTTCATTCGTTTTCAATCAGTTCTCCTATTCATGAACGAGATTTTCGTTTTCTTTTCAGAAGGGGAAAAGAGGAGGATCCCCAAAACAAAGCCTGAAAACATAAGTAAATCTGACTGAACGAGGTTGATCAAAATGATAAATAAGAGTGAACGCATAATGCCCTAGTCATGCAGAGCGCTTTGCAGTTTCCAAACGGCTGTCAGTCACATCATCACGTTCTCAATATGAACTCCCTGAGGAGTGGAATCTCCCAGGGAGAGATCTAGTTTGAAACAGCGGGGGCAGTCGTTTTCAAACTTGACCAGAATCCCCTGGAGGGCTTTAAAAGGATGTTAAAAGGACACCCTCCTAGGCTGCATCCCTGGAGTCCCTGATTCAGTAGGTCTGGGGTGAGTAGGGCCTAGGAATTTGCATTCCTAACAAGTTGACCCTCAAAGCCGCCCGTTCGTGTGCGCGCACGCAGTCTGCTCACTCTTGCACTTGCTCCGCGCTGTCTCAGCTTTGTGGGCTGCCCCGAAGCTGAGCCCTTGACCTCCCCTTTCCACGCTACCTTCCTCCCTCCAAGATTCCATCCATCTTCAGGGCCAATTACCACCACCAAGCGTATCCAGCCAGGCATTTTCTTTTTCATCTCCAGTTGCATCCAACCACTTGTGTGGGCTCTCGCCCGGACTCACTGCTTTCCCCGCAAAACCAGTTTTCCTCTCTTAAGTTATTTATCAGTTTAAATTCTAACAACCCTCACCCACCATTCCCCATCTTCGGTCATAAACTCCTCCCTGGGGTGGGGATTATTGCTATGGTCTCCTAATTAACTCCATGGGCATAAGAAACACATGCACTGAATTGACTGAACTGATTTGAACTGTAAACTGATTGCATCGTCCATGTTCTGCTCTGCACGTGCAGAGCAAGGGAAGCCAAGATCTGAGTGTTCTTGGAGGGTCTTGGGTCTCAAACATATAAGAGGAAACACTTTTCTCCCACACACCACAAGGGCATCTGGCTCATAGAGGGGAATCAGTAAGTATTGAATGAATAAATGAATGAATGAGTGGATGGATGAATGGTATTTCGGCACCTATTATCTAATCCTAATTCTAATCCTCTGTATGTATTACTGCCACGGTCAATTTACTAAAATGTGGTTTTCCCCTTGACACCCTGTGTTCAGCCCCTCTATCCACCAAAGACAGCAGCTGGAACTCGGCTTGAGAATCAAATCACTCCATAATTTGTTCCAGCTTGAATTCCCTTCCTCATCCCCCACTAATGTCCCAAACAAACTATTCCAAATAGGCAGTCTGTACAGTTAGCATCCCCTAAAGACAACAAGCTCTACGTTTCTCTTCTCTTCCTTGATTTGTTAGAAAAACCCCTATTCCCCAAAGCTTTCCCTGATTGTTCCATGACTCTTTCTCCAATCTCTTCTCTTGCAGCCTTCTGTCTCAGCACCAGTTACCTTCCCAAACCACCCTGTTCTGAAAATACATATATATACATACATATATATTATTGAATTTAAATGACGTACAATAAACTACACATATTCAACATAGACAAGCTGGTAAACTTGACATATCAACATATCATCACCATAATCAAGATAACATATCCATCACCTCCAAATCCCCAAAGTTTCCTAGTGCCCCTCTGTAATCCCTCCACCTGTCCCTTCTCTCCCCTTGGCCCCAGGCAACCACTCATCTGATCATAGATTAGTTACCATTTTCTAAAATTTCATATAAATGGAATCCTCCAATATGTACTCTTTTTTTTTTTTTTGGTCTCATTTCTTTCATTCAACACGGTTATCTTGACATTTATCCAGCTTGCTGCATGGGTCAATAGCTCATTCTTTTCATTGCCTAGTAGTATTACATTGTATGCATATATCACAATTTGTTAAGAATTCACCTGTTGATGATTTGGGCTGTTTCCAGTTTTAGGTTATTACAAGTAAAGCTGCTATAAACATTTGTTTGGATATAAACTTTAATTTCTTTTAAGTAAATACCTAAAAGTGGAATTATGGTAGGTACATACGTAACTTTGTAAGAAACTGCTAAACTGTTTTCCAAAGTGGTTGAACCATTTTACATTCCTACCAGGAACAATGATAATTCTGTTCCCAACTTTGCTAATACTTGGCATGGTCAATATTTTAAGATGTATCCAATCTAGTAGAAGTATAGTGGTATCTCATTGTGGCTTTAATTTGTATTTCCTTAGTATCTAATAAGTTTGAGCATCTCTTCTTTATATATCTTCTTTGGTTTAGTGTCTATTCAAATCTTTTGCCCTTTTTTTTTTTTTGTCTTGTACGCGGGCCTCTCACTCTTGTGGCCTCTCCCGTTGCGGAACACAGGCTCCGGACGCATAGGCTCAGCGGCCGTGGCTCACGGGCCCAGCCGCTCCGCGGCATGTGGGATCTTCCCGGACCGGGTCACGAACCCGTGTCCCCTGCATCGGCAGGCGGACTCTCAACCACTGCGCCACCAGGGAAGCCCTCTTTTGCCCATTTTGACTGGGCTGTTTATTTTTCTATTATTGAGTTGTAAGAATTCTTTATAAATTCTAAGGTCCTTTGTTGGATATATATTTGCAAATATTTAATTCCAGTCTGTGACTTGACCTTTTCCCTTTAGTAGCAGTGTATCTGGAAGAGCAAATGTTTTAATCTTGATGATGTTCAATTTACTGAGTTTTTCTTTTATGTTTTGTGTCCTATTTAAAAAAATCCTTGCCAAACCCAGGGTTATCAAAATTTTTTCTTTCATTTTCATCCAGACATTTAAATGTTTCTACTCTATATTAACATTTTAAATCAATTTTGAATAAATTTTTGTATATGGTGTGATGCAAGGGTCAATGTGCGTTTTTTGGCACATGGCAATCCAGTTGTTGTAACACCACCTGTTGATGACATTATTTTTTCCCCATGAATTGCCTTGACACCTTTGTCAAAAAACACTTCACCATATACATGTGGGTCTATTTCTGGACTATATTCTGCTCAGGTGTTGTCCATCGTTACACAAATACCGCACCGTTTTGATTACTGCTGCTTTACAGTCAGTTCTCAAGTAAGATAATTTGATCCCCACAACTTTATTTCAAAGTTTTAGTTGATCCTCATTATTTGCAGACTCTGTATTTGCGAATTCACCTACTTGATAAAATTTTTCTTGGAACCCAAAATCAATACTTGTAGCATTTTCAGGGCCATTCATGGATCTGTACAGAGTGGTGAAAAAATTGAGTCACCTGGGGCTTCCCTGGTGGCGCAGTGGTTGAGAGTCCGCCTGCCGATGCAGGGGACACGGGTTCATGCCCCGGTCTGGGGAAGATCCCACGTGCCGCGGAGCGGCTGGGCCCGTGAGCCATGGCCGCTGAGCCTGCGCGTCTGGAGCCTGTGCTCCGCAACGGGAGAGGCCACAACAATGAGAGGCCCGCGTACAGCAAAAAAAAAAAAAAAAAAAAAAAAATTGAGCCACCTAACGCACTTTCCCAGTGAAGGTCAAACAAGCAATGCTCTGACTTCTTGTTTTAGCTCTCATACTGTAAATAAGCATTTTTTTGGTGTTCTATTTAGGGCCATATTTAAAAAAATTTTTGTGCTTTCTATTGGTGACCTCACTGTGTAAAATGGCTCCTAACAATAGTGTTGAAGTGCGGTCTAGTGTTCCTAAGGCAAGAAGGCCGTGATGTGCCTTTTGGAGGAAAGATGTGTGTTACATGAGCTTCATTCAGTCATGAGTAATAGTGCTGTTGGCTGTGAGTTCAATGTTAATGAATCAACAATATACAATTCTGTCTTTAAACAGAAACACCCATAAAACAAGGTTCTGTATCGATTGGCGAAATGTTGTGGCCAGAAGCTCTCAGGAAACGAACCCTGTACTTCCCCTAGGAACGATGATCCAGTAATCACTATTTCAATGTTAACAGAGACTTATAAACCATAACTATCGTGAATAATAAGAATCAATCATATTTGACTATTCAATTGTTTTCATTTTCATTTATATATTAGAATCAGATTATCAGTTTCTACCCAAAAAATTCTGCTAGGATTTTGATAGAGATTGCTTTGAATCTATAGGTCATTTTGGAAAGAACTGACATCTTAGCAATAGTAAGTCTTCTATTCGATGATTTGACATATCTCTCCATTTATTTAGGTCTTCTTTAATTTATTGCAGACATCTTTTATCTTTGTCAATGTACATCTTTTGTCAAATTGATCCCTAATTTCTATATTTCTGATACTAGTGTAAAATGGTACTTTTTAAATGTCTATTTCAGATTTTTGTTGCCAGTATATAAAAATACAATCAAATAATTTTGTATATTGAGTTTTTATCTTGCAACCTTGCTGAATTCATTAATTAATTTTAGTAGCTTTTTTGAAGATTCTATTAGCTTTTCTACATATGCAATCACATAGTCTGTAAATAAAGACAGTTTTACCTTTTCCTTTCCAATCTGTATGACTTTCTAATTTCTTTTTATTTCATTATTATATCAGTTAAAGCATCCAGTCCAATGTTGAATGGAAGTGTGGCAGTGGACGTACTTTCTTGTTCCTTATCTTAAAAGGAAAACACTTAGTCTTTTACTCTTGAGTATGATGTTAACTGTAGGTTCTTTCATAGGTGCTCTTTATCAGGTTGAGGAATCCCCCTTTTATTTCTAGTTTATTGAGAGTTTTTATCATGAACAAATGTTGGGTATTGTCCAATGCTCTTTTGGCATCTATTGAAATGATCCTATATTTTTTCATTTTTTTAATCTGTTAATATGGTGAATTGAATTATATTGATTTTTATTGAAGTATAGTTGATGCTGTATAAGTTACAGGTGTACAGTACAGTGATTCACAATTTTTAAAGGTTTTACTCTATAATTATTATAAAATATTGGCTATATTCCCTGTGCTGTGCAATATATCCTTGTAGTTTTGTGTGTGTGTGTGTGTGTGTGTTTGTGGCTGCACTGGGTCTTCACTGTTGCACAGGGGCTTTCTCTAGTTGCAGCAAGCTGGGGCTACTCTCTTTTTTTTTTTTTTTTTTTTTTTTTTTTTTTTT
>NW_020837983.1:8253450-8257539 GCF_003676395.1 Aethalodelphis obliquidens | reverse complement strand
TTTTTTTTTTTTTTTTTTTTTTTGCTGTACGCGGGCCTCTCACTGTTGTGGCCTCTCCCGTTGTGGAGCACAGGCTCCGGACGCGCAGGCTCAGCGGCCATGGCTCACGGGCCTAGCCGCTCCGCGGCATGTGGGATCTTCCCGGACCGGGGCACGAACCCGCGTCCCCTGCATCGGCAGGCGGACTCTCAACCACTGCGCTACCAGGGAAGCCCTGGGGCTACTCTTTGTTGCAGTGTGCAGGCTTCTCATTGGGGTGGCTTCTCTTGTTGCAGAGCATGGGCTCTAGATGCGCAGGCTTCAGTAGTTGTGGCTTGCAGGCTCAGTAGTTGTGGCGCACGGGCTTAGTTGCTCTGCAGCATGTGGGATCTTCCCAGACCAGGGATTGAACCCGTGTCCCCTGCATTGACAGGCGGATTCTTAACCACTGCACCACCAGGCAAGTCCATTGTAGTTTATTTTACACATAATAGTTTGTACCTCTTAATCTCCTACCCTTACTTACTCCTTCCCCTTCCCTCTCCCCACTGGTAACCACTAATTTGTTCTTTATACCTGTGAGTCTGTTTCTTTTTATTATATTCACTAGTTTGTTGTATTTTTTTAGATTCCACATATCAGTGATAACTTCCAGTATTTACCTTTCTCTGTCTGACTTATTTCACTTAGCAAAATAATACCCTCCAAGTCCATTCATGTTGTTGCAAATGGCAAAATTTAATTCTTTGTTATGGCTGAGTAGTATTCCATTGTATACATATATCACATCTTCTTTATGCATTCATCTGTTGATGGACACTTAGGTTACTTCCATATCTTGGCAATTGTAAATAATGCTGCTATGAACATTGGGGTGCATGTATCGCGTTTTTTGTTTCTTTCGAATATATACCCAGGAGTGGAATTGCTGGATCATACGGTAGTTCTTTTTTTAGTTTTTTGAGAAACCTCTATACTGTTTTCCACAGTGGCTTCACCAACAGTGTATGAGGGTTCCCTTTTCACCACATCCTCGCCAACATTTGTTATTTGTGTTCTTTTTGATGATAGCCATTCTGACGGGGGTGAGGTGATATCTCATTGTGAATTTGATTTGCACTTCCCTGATGGTTAGCGATGTTGAGCTTCTTTTCATGTACCTGTTGGGCATCTGCATGTTCTCTTTGGAAAAATGTCTGTTCAGGTCTTCTGCCTGTTTTTCAATTGGGTTGTTTGTCTGTTTTGATGTTGAGTTGTATGAGCTGTTTATATCTTTTGGATATTAACCCCTTATCGATCATATCATTTGCAAATACTCTCATTCAGTAGGTTGGTTTTTCGTTTTGTCAATGGTTTCCTTTGCTGTGCAAAAGCTTTTAAGTTTAATTAGGTCCCATATGCTTAGTTTTGCTTTTATTTCCTTTGTTTTAAGAGACAGATCCAAAAACATATTACTATGATATATGTCAAAGAGTGTTCTGCCTGTGTTTTCCTCTAGGAGTTTTGTGGTTTCTGATCTAACATTTAGGTCTTTAATACATTTTGAGTTTATTTTTGTATACGGTGTTAGAAAATGTTCTAATTTCATTCTTTTATATGTAGGTGTCCAGTTTTCCTAGCACCACTTATTGAAGAGACTGTCTTTTCTCCATTGTATATTCTTACCTCCTCTGTAATATATTAATTGACCATAAGTGTGTGGGTTTATTTCTGGGCTCTCTATTCTGTTCCATTGATCTATGTGTCTGTTTCTGTGTCAGTACATACTGTTTGGATTACTGTAGCTTGGTAGCACAGTCTAAAGTCAGGGAGTGTGATTCTTCCACCTCTGTTCTTCTTTCTCAAGATTGTGTTGGCTATTTAGGGTCTTTTGTGTTTCATATAAATTTCAAAATTATTTGCTCTAGTTCTTTGAAAAATGCCATTGGTATTTTGATAGGGATTGCACTGAATCTATAGATTGCCTTGGGTAGTATGGTCATTTTAACAATATTAATTCTTCCAATCCAAGAACACAGTATACCTTTCCATCTATTTGTGTCGTCTTCCATTTCTTTCATCAGTGCTTTACAGTTTTCCAAGTACAGGTCTTTTACCTTCTTAAGTAGGTTTATTCCTAGGTATTTTATTCTTTTTGATGCAATGGTAAATGGGATTGTTTCCTTAATTTCTCTTTCTGATATTTCAGTGTTAGTGTATAGAAATGCAACAGATTTCTGTGTATTAATTTTGTATCCTGCAGGGCTTCCCTGGTGGCACAGTGCTTAGGAATCCGCCTGCCAATGCGGGGGACACGGGTTCAAGCCCTGGTCTGGGAAGATCCCACATGCCATGGAACAACTAAGCCTGTGTGCCACAACTACTGAGCCTGTGTGCCACAACTGCGGAAGCCCACGTGCCGAGAGCCCATGCTCCGCAACAAGAGAAGCCACCGCGATGAGAAGCCTGTGCACTGCAACAGAAGAGTAGCAACCACTCGCCACAACTAGAGAAAGCCTGCGCACAGCAACAAAAACCCAACACAGCCAAAAATAAATTAAAAAATTTTGTATCCTGCAACTTTACCGAATTCATTAATGAGCTCTAGTAGTTCTCTGGTAGCATCTTTAGGATTTTCTGTGTATAGTATCATGCCATATATTGACTGATTTTTGAACGTTAAACCAACCTTGCATTCTTTTGATAAATCCCATTTGGTCTTGATTATATTATATATATGGATTCTATCTGATACGTTTTTAAGAATTTTTGCATTCACATTCATGAGGAATGTTGGGTATAGCTTTCTTTTCCCTTTTTAATAATGTGACTGTTTTTCTGTCACATCAAAGGGGTCATGCCCTTTGATTAAACTCGAATATAAAAGCTATTGGACTTCCCTGGCGGTCCAGTTGTTAAGACTCCATGTTTCCACTGCAGGAGGCGCAGGTTCGATCACCGGTCAGGGAAGATCCCATATGCCACACAGTGTGGCCACCCAAAAATAATAAGTAAAATAAAAGCTATTAAATCTCTTATGTAGCTTGGGAAAATAATGTCAGGAACATATCTGAACCATGAAAGCTGTAAAATGCATTTGGTGTGTTTCTCGAGAAAGAAAAAAATGAGAAAGCTGCACAAGAAAGTTTACATTTTCTTGCCAAGTGAAGTTTTCTAAATGTTGCATTTTCATTATTCTTCCAGATAGATTAAATATTCCAGAAGGGATGCAAGAAAGGGAGAATTCCTTGTTTTTTAAAAAAGAAAGAAAACAAGATAAAGTTCCTTCTTGTTAGTGGGAAAAGAATTCAAGGGGAGGGAAATGGTAGAGGGAAACAGACATGTGAAGAGAGGCACACTTCATGAGGATTGCCTCCCCCCACGTTTTTAAATGGAGAAAGGGAAGTACATAAACTTCTATTGAGCCCTATGCGCTATGCACTATGGTAGTGCTTTTGCATATATCTTATATAATGGTTTTGGATGGGGAAGCCTTTTTGGAGGACAGAAGAATCCATAATGTTGCCTCCAGTACATTCCAAATTGCTCATGTGGGCAAAACTTTGAACATAAGATTATTTAATGTGCTTGATCTGGCCTTTAAATGAAAGGGCACATTTTGAGACACTGACTAACTGGTGTCCAGAAGAGGGTTTCTGGACAGTGAAAAGACCCAAATCCGAGTCATCTTAAGATGTATTCATGCCTCCCCTGAAAAAGAGAAAATCAGTGGGGAGTGGGGGATTACACTCTTCAATAATCAAAGGGCTTTCTCTTTTTAGTTGGAAAAGGAAATAAACTTTTTGGTATATAGCTTCAGATGGCAGAAATAGGATCAAAGGTGGGAATTACAGAGAGTAGGACTTCAGCTCGACCACTGATCCAGGCTATCTGGAGGTGGGATACAGGTGCTCTGTAATGACCTGGTGCTCCAGATGGGTGACGATGGTTGGACATGCACCATCACTGTGGGACACCGGGAAGAGACAGAATTTCTGGGTTAAGTGGGAAAGAGAGCTAACAGTCTGATAGACAAGGTCTGTTTCCACTCGAAGAACCTATGAATCAGCTGTGCCTGCCTACTCTCTCCACACAGGCAGGGTTGGAATCGAAAATGGTGGGTATAGTGTG
>NW_020837983.1:8158571-8253440 GCF_003676395.1 Aethalodelphis obliquidens | reverse complement strand
GTGTGTGTGTGTGTGTGTGTGTGTGTGTGTGTGTGTGTGTGTGTTTGAAGGCCATTGCCTAAGAGTCCCTCTCACAATCATCCTGTACAATGACAATATCTCAGGATTTGGTAGTTAACTTGGGGGAGCAACAATCATTTGAATGTTAGTCCTGGTGAATTAGTTCTGAGTCTCCCCTGGAAACAGTGAGCCTTTGAACATGCCTGTCCTCGTGGGCTTGGAGGCAGGGTTGCCTTACACCTCAAGGATCATGGGACAGTATCAAATGGTGAGAAAAAGCTAGGCCCGTGCAGTCACACATAATAGGATTTGGGTTCTGGTTTGGTCTCATTATTAGCCACAGAACCTTGAGTAAATGGTCTAACCTTTTCTGGTGCCTTATTTTTCTTGCCTGTAAAATGAGAATGCTAAACCTACCTGAAGAGCTCAGTGTCAGAGTTAATGAGATGATGAGTAAGAAGCACTCAGGAGAGCTCCTGGCGCATGGTAAACACTTAATGAGTGGCTGTAGTTGGGCCGGACGTCCTGTGCGGCACACTGATCTGGGCAGGGGCTGCAATCACTTTGGACCGTCACTACCTTGGCTGTTTATTCAATTTACTTCCATGCAAGAATGTAGCTCCAAGAGAGCAGAAACATGGTTGTTTTATTCACTCTTTGATTTCTAGTAATTTGTACGGGGCCTGGAACACCTTAAAGGTTCAAAACTGGAACTAGCTGTGTCTCATTCCCCTCCGGGCCCGGTGAATCTCTCTCCACGTCGGCAGGGACAGGCCCCCATGAGCGGCTCAGAACAGCCTCCCCTTGGCACAGTTTTGCACTGTTCACCAGACCAAGATCATGGCTCAGTAGCTGTGGCGCATAGGCTCAGTAGCTGTGGCGCACGGTCTTAGTTGCTCCGTGGCATGTGGGATCTTCCCAGACCGGGGATCGAACCCATGTCCCCTGCATTGGCAGGCGGATTCTTAACCACTGCACCACCAGGGAAGTCCCCTGGGTGACTCTTAATTACTGAAGCTTGAGAACCACTGCCTGGGTTAAGGCCCCTCTGACCCGGGCCTCCTTGCTCCTCCACCCAAATCAGTCTGTCTGAACCCAGGCAGTTTCTGCATCACACTCTTTGCACCCACAGCCCTAGAACAGGAGGGAGCCAAGGCCAGACTGACACTTGGGAGAGCCTGGGGCCTCAGGACTTGAGGTGGGACCAGGCGGGGACTGGCAAACTTGCTGTGTGGGGAAGGCCCAGCTCATGACATCAAACTTTTTATTTTTTAGTTGCTGGTCTCGAAATTCCTCTGGATTGACTAAGCCAGACCATGGAAAGTGGACATCGGCAGATGCCCGGATGCCAGCGGATCATCAGGGCAGGCCGCAAGGAGAACTTTTTGCGCTCCGGAGAAGGGAAGGGCAGGATGGGAGTTAGCAAGGTAGAGGCAGGCTGAGTGCTCTGCAGAGAAACGCTGAGTGGGAGGCTCCTGGAGAGGATGGGGCACGTCTAAGAAGATGTTTAGGTTGTTTGCCGAGCGGTATGTGAGGCAACCTTGCCTGGGCTCCCCCAGTCCTCCAGTAAATTCTATTAAACCCATGAGCATATGGTACGAGTGATTTTCGTTGTGGAAACTGAAGAAGGGTCAGAGGTTCAAGCGGAAGGCCAGGAGGATTCAGGCTCCAACAAACAATCTGGCATCCTGGAGGAGCCCAGAGAACACAGGGTCCCCCAGGACTTACATAGCCTGAGGGCTTTGGGCTTCTACAGGCCACAGAACCGGAGAAGTCAAGCAGATGTTCCCTAATCTTGGGGGTCAGGGGGCCCCTAGCCAACCACTCTCAACCCAAAGTGAGAAGACAAAAGGAAAATGTGGTTTGGCTCTATAAACGGGATACTAATTTCAGCCATTTGTGCAAACTGTTTTCCATTAGTGCTTAATTGCTTACCATGCGGTATAATAACAATTACGCATTGCACGACCTACATGTCAGACTAGCTGAGTTTTATTTGTCTCCGTGTGGGCCAGTCTTCCTCATGTCTTGAGGAGGTCCGGTTGTCTGTGGGCTAACACAGTGGCTTTATTTATAACTTGAAAAAATATTATAGGCACAACGCTCAGTGTATGGGTAATTCTCTCCTCTAAGAGGCGGATTACCTCATGTGCTTCAAATGTCAGTATGTTGTCTAGTTTGGGGGCTTGGCCAAAAAAAGAGAATGTGCGTTCTATTACACTTTGTATCTGTTTGTCCTTTTCTATTTAGAAGACCTATAAAGCATCCCTCACCAGAGCAATGAGGTCCCCACACACCTCTAAAACAGAACTCGAATCATCATTCCCAGCCAATGTTAGTAGCTCATCCTAAATCCACGCTTCAGGGAAGAGAATAAAATACAGAAACAATTCCTCAGGGCACAGTCAATAGAGACAGCGGATGAAAAGGCTCTTCAGCGGTTCCCCCCTAAAGAACAGCTTAGAAGTAAAGGACAGCAGCTCACAAATTCAAGGAGGCTATTTCTGAGAATGAGCCTCCAACGATCTTCCAAACTCTTCCTGATGGCTTACTGTGTGCCTGGCTCTGGCCTCGGCGCCGTGAAGGCAGAGTGGGGGCCAGGGGTCAACACAAAACACACGAGTTACAAAACCTCGTTTCTGTCCTTAGGGAAATGATGACTTGGTTGGGAGAGGGGCCACAGATGAATTAAATGGGCCCAGATAAAAGAGGAGAAAGTGGGAGAGCAGAGGAGGACAGAACAAATATAACAGCAAAGCAACCTTACTTCTGCAAGTCGTCTGATCCGAGTTGAGGATGTAGCCTTGTTTGCACCTGCAGACATACGAGCCAGGAGTGTTGATGCAGAAGTGGGCACAGTTATGCTCCAGGATGCTGCACATGTGGACCACTGAAAGGGAAGACATGGCAAGTTAAGGCAACGATGATGCCTTCTCTAACTCCATCCCCCTCGCAAACATTCATCCAGAATCTAGGCTGTGAAGGAACAAGCTGCAGTCCCTACCCTCAAGGGGTAGCCTCTGGTAGGACCAGACAGTTCTACATAAATGCCCGCAGCAACATATACATAGAGGGCCGCAGAGGGTCAAAGGGAAATGATGTTAGGCTGAGCCATATGAAATTGCTGATATCCAACTAAAAACTGGTCAAAAACGACCTACAAAAACAGAAATTTCACAGTGCAATTAATAATATCCAGTTGGTGGGCAGAAGGATCAGAAAGTTTGCTGATACCAGGGGTGGCTCTGACTAGTGTGTGGACTTGGTAGGCAGCAGCAGGTTTGGAGGAAAAGCTATTAGTTAAATGAGGATGTGGTAAAGAATCAACAGTTTCTCAGGATCATAAATCCCAAGAGTGATGTAATTTTTTAATAGGCAAAAGTATTATAAAAATTTTTGGAGTTAAAAAATGCACTCATATGTTTCCATAATCTTTATGTCTCTATTTAAAATATTTCTGGGGCTTCCCTGGTGGCGCAGCGGTTGAGAGTCTGCCTGCCGATGCAGGGGACACGGGTTTGTGACCCGGTCCGGGAGGATCCCGCATGCCGCGGAGCGGCAGGGCCCGTGAGCCATGGCCGCTGAGCTGGCGCGTCGGAGCCTGTGCTCCGCAACGGGAGAGGCCACAACAGTGAGAGGCCCGCGTACCGCAAAAAAATAATAATAATAATAAATAAATAAATAAAATAAAATATTTCTGGACGGACCTAGAGTCTGTCATACAGGGTGAAGTAAGTCAGAAAGAGAAAAACAAATACCGTATGCTAACACATATATATATGGAATCTAAAAAAAAAACAAAACGGTTCTGAAGAACATAGGGGCAGGACAGGAAAAAAAGACACAGATATAGAGAATGGACTTGAGGATATGGGGAGGGGGAAGGATAAGCTGGGACGAAGTGAGAGAGTGGCATGGACATATATACACTACCAAATGTAAAACAGATAGCTAGTGGGAAGCAGCCACATAGCACAGGGAGATCAGCTCGGTGCTTTGTGACCACCTAGAGGGGTGGGATAGGGAGGGTGGGAGGGAGACGCAAGAGGGAGGGGATATGGGGATATATGTATATGTATAGCTGATTCACTTTTTCATACAGCAGAAACTAACACAACATTGTAAAGCAATTATACGCCAATAAAGATGTTAAAAAAAAAATTTCTGGGACTTCCCTGGTGGTCCAGTGTTAAAGAATCCACCTTACAATGCAGAGGACGCAGGTTCGATCCCTGGTCAGGGAACTAAGATCCCACATGCCGCGGGACAACTAGAGCCCACGTGCCACAAACTACAAAGCCCATGCGCCCTGGAACCTGCGCACCACAATTACAGAAGAGAAAACCTGCACACCACAACTAGAGAGAAATCTGCTCACCACAACGAAAGATCCTGCATGCCTCAACGAAAATCCCGAATGCTGCAACTAAGACCCGACGCAGCCAAAAATAAGTTAAATTTTAAAAATAATAATAATGGGGACTTCCCTGGTGGCACAGTGGTTAAGAATCCACCTGCCAATGCAGGGGACATGGGTTCGAGCCCTGGTCCAGGAAGATCCCACATGCCGCGGAGCAACTAAGCCTGTGCACCACCACTACCGAGCCCGCCTGCCACAACCACCAAAGCCCGTGCGCCTAGAGCCCGTGCTCTGCAACAAGAGAAGCCACCGCAATGAGAAGCCCATGTACTGCAACGAAGAGTAGCCCCCACTCGCCACAACTAGAGAAAGCCCGTGCGCAGCAACGAAGACCCAATACAGCCAAAAAATAATAATTAATTAATTAAAAATAATAAATAAAATATTTCTGTGTTTAGTTTCTGAAGTACCTCGGCTTTCAGATACATTGATTCTTGCATAAGTCTGTTGGAGCTCATGGAAATTCTTACTGTTTTTTACATCTTAATTTATGACTTTACTCCATACAATTCAACCTGAACATATTTAAAATTAACAAGCATCAGCATAAGCAGAGTACAATTTATGCAAGTGTTGTCATAGACAAAAAGGATGTCCATATGTAGAAATATATTTTTATAAAGCTAAAACAGAAGAGACTTTCAATAGCTAAGGACAATCCCCTCACTCCAGTGCTTAGGAAAACTCAGCTACTGATGAAATCGATGGCATACCTTAAGTATATGTCCCTTTACTTCAAAGTAAGAAACATGGCGGGCAGTAAGTGAAAGTAAGACCTCTTTATTTCATAATACAATTTAGAATGAGTGTTCTGAGTTTACGATTGACTGTGTTTTAATTCCTGTTAGGATACAAATAATGTTAGGAAAGTTCATAGATTAAATCCAATCAGTCATTTTTACTTCAGAGTGAAAGAAATATCTGTTTTTGTGACCATGGGCTTAACTTCTTTATATTAAATGGGAGTAAAAATAGTACCAACCTCATAAGGGCCCTTGTAAGGGTTAAAATAATTAAGATGGTAAAGTGCTTAAGACATAGTGCAGGGGAATACTTGATATACGTTAACTGTATGGTACAAAGGAGAAGCATGGCGGACTTTTGTTTTATTTTACATACCTGGGTTCATCCTATAGATATTCATCTTCACCTTGGTTTTTCACTCAGCATTAATAACAGATTCTATCTCTACTGATATATACTATCTTTCATGGAATCTAAGATGCACCCGATTTCAGAGATGTTAAAGTGTGAGGACACATACATTGATCCTCTTTATTCAGATTCCATATTTGAGAATTTGCCTACGTGCAAACGTTTATTTGTAACCCTAAAATCAATACTCAGAGTGCTTTCGTCATCATTTGTGGACACACTCAGAGCGATGAAAAATTTAGGTCGCCAGCTGAGGTTGAACAAGACAATGCTCTGCATTCTTGTTTCTGCTCTCAGACTGTGAATGAGTATCCTTTTCAAGTGCATTTTTGTGCTTTTTGTTGATGATTTTGCTGTTTAAAATGGCCCCAAGTGTGGTGCTGAAGTGTTGGTGTTTGCTGAAGTGAAGTGTGTCTGGTGCTCCTAAGTGCAAGGAGGCTATGATGTGCCTTATGGAGAAAATGTGTGTTTGATAAATTTCATTCGGGCAAGAGTGATAGTGCTGTTGGCTGTGAATTCAATGTTCAGGAATCAACAATATATAAAGAAGGTGTCTTTACACAGAAACACACATAAAACAAGATTATGTATTGATCAGTTGACAACAGTGTTGGACCAGGGGCTCTGAGGAACCTAACTCTGTATTCCCCCTAGGAGCTGTGGTTCAGTACTTGCTACTTCAGTCAGTGTTCACCATGACGTTATAGGACATAATTACCAAGAACAATGAGAATCAACTGTACGCCTTAGCTTTGATCAAATACATTTGATCTAGTTCATTCCTTTTAATTGCTTTATCCATTGGTCATATGACTAGTCCTCATAATATTTAGCCATTTCCCCACCAGTCCACAGTTTCGCTTTCCCAATGCTGTGATGAATCTTCTTAAATACATCTCCTTGAGCACATGTGCAGTTGTTTCTCTAGGACCGGGTCCTACTTTTTTCTTTTTTGGCTGCGTTGGGTCTTCATTGCTGCGCACGGGCTTTCTCTAGTTATGGCAAGCTGGGTCTACTCTGCGTTGCAGTGCACGGGCTTCTCATTGTGGTGGTTCCTCTTGTTGCGGAGCACAGGCTCTAGGCACGCAGGCTTCAGTAGTTGCAGCATGCGGGCTCAGTGGTTGTGGTGCACGGGCTTAGTTGCCCTGCGGCATGTGGGATGTTCCCAGACCAGGGCTCGAACCCATGTCCCCTGCATTGGCAGGCAGATTCTTAACCACTGCGCCACAGGGAAGTTCCTGGGTCCTACTTCAAACAGATATCACCTCACTGTCTTGCAAGGTAGTTTATACCAGCAATGCAGGAGAGTAATGATTCCCACCTCCTCAAAACTTCAGCACTCAGGATTATCACATGTTAAGTTTTTGACCGTATTAAGAGGGAAAAATCATTATCCTGTTTCTAATTTGCATTTGCTTTGCACCCTGGAAGGCTCTCTTCTTTTCCTAGGCTGCTGGAGTCAAATTACCCACGGGCACAGAGGCGTTCTTATGCAACTCTCAGCATGTCACTATTTTCCTCCATAATGAAGAAAATCTGAAGTCTAGACAACAAGCAGCACAGCAGTTATACACTGGTATGAGGCCCAAGTGATGAGTCTGCTGCCCGACTTCTCACCGAGACCCTGACAGATAATTATTTTGACAGGAGATGTGAGGCAGAGAAAATACCTGCTGGGCAGCAGACAGCACAGTGGTGATGAGAAAGGCTTCTGGAAATAAGACTACAGTTGAGCTTCACCATGACCTTGTATGAATTACTTAATTTCTCTGAACTCCACTTTCCTCACCTGTCAAATAGGGAAATTAAAAGAACTATTGCATAGGGTTTTGGAGAGACAGCTTGTTACTAAGGCTTGTCTTGGCCTTTCCGCCTCGAACAAGTGAGGGAAGTTCATGTACGTTGCGTAGCTCTTTTTGGCTTATTTCTTTACCTGTAGAATAAAGGCATGTATGATGTCCAGGGACCTTCAGTACAGACACTTAATTATTTTCTAGAAGCTGCCTTCCTTCTCATTCCAAATGCGTGCTGACTGGGGGAGCGGCTGTGTTGGTGTGAGGTAGCCCCTCTCCTGGCCACTGCTGGGTGTTCAGGGTCTGACAGTCAGAGGCTTTTCTTGGCATTTAGCCACTAGAATTGAGGAAAAGGGGGTTTATACCGAGCGCAAGCACATCTGGGGGCTGACAGGGTGCATGCTCTCTGCCCCTGGACCAGAGAAGTCCAAGGAGAAGCAGAGTGGGGATGGAGAGAAAGCAAAGCTGTCATTCACTATGCGTCTCCTTATTTCCATGAGTAATATAACACAATCCGCCCTTCTAAAGCTAGTTCAAGTTGAATTTCTATTACTTTCAACCAAAAGAATCCCAAACATTTTTACTAAGGTAGTATAAAAATTTTCCACCTGTAAAATTCTATAGATGAGGAATCGGTGATACTAAGAGCATCTGGCCCTAATGCCTTGCCCTCCCGTGGGGCAGGCCTTTGTGATGTGACTGAAGGGGGCACAAGAGTCCTGCCTCCTACGGTGGCCTGCAGGTGGTCTCACACCTCAGAAGGCCTTGTAGGTGGAAGCTGGGTCAAGGCTTTGCATGGGGCGGAAGAAATCACTAATCAGCAGACTAAGTCTTTGGCAGGATTGGATTTTTAACCAGGCGATCTGAATGTTAATAAATGTTTATTAATGAATGTGTGATTGACTAAATGAATGATCAAAAGAGTGGTGGGCTGACTGGGCGTCTTGAAAGGAACAATTACTGGGTATGGAAAGTCAAGGCCTGTGGAAGTCCATCTGGCCTCGCACTTAGCAACAGGGCCTTGAAGGGCTGCAGTAAGTGTGGACTTTACCCGGGCTGGTCGATGGGAGGTGTGTCTTAGGAACACTGTTAGGGCCTTCTATTGTGCCTGGCCTGGGCGGCGTGAGGCTCTTAGGGTAGGAACAACCAGCCTCCAGGCTTTAAATACCAGGCTAAGTTGATAAAGCAGATACCAAGAGGTTCAGTAAAAGCCCCGGGAATTCCCTGGCAGTCCAGTGGTTAGGACTCTGTGCTTTCACTGCCGAGGGCGAGGGTTCAATCCCTGGTGGGGGAACTAGGATCTCGCAAGTTGCTTGGTGCGGCCAAAAAGAAAGAAAAAAAGGGCCCAGGTTGCAAGTCATCAGAAGGCTCAGGACAGACATGCATTTTTCAGCCCCTAGATTCAAGTGTCCTCTCTCACTGGGTGGCAAAAATGGTGGGCCCCAGGATGGGTAGGTTTTGGCCATCTTGTAGACAGGGCCTCATTCACAGGAGGCCTCTAAGATTCTCTTGGAGGTCTCGGAGTGGCCTGAGAATGCAAACTCCGGAGCCCTCCTGCCCCGGCTGTGGCTGGTGTGGGAATTCACTGCCTGTGGGTACAAAGCCACTGCTGTGCCTGAGTTCACGTCCACACAGCCAGTGTGCACAAGAGCCTAGTCTCTTCCTAATTGTACGATAAAGGTTCCTGTCTTGATCACTCCTGGAGATACCCTGTCCCCACCGATCCACAGATCCAGCAGCGTTTTTCGGTTCTGCCCAAAAGCACATGAGCCTCAGCTCAGCTCCCCTCTGAAATCCCTTCTCTAGGTGCACTCTGACCTCCACGTCCCTGCCTAGCCTCTCATCAGCATTTCTCAAGCTGTGGGTTATGTCTCCTTAGCAGGTCACGAAATTAACAGAGACTCTGGACTCATTTTTTTGTTTTTGTTTTTAAATGAAATAGAAAAAACTGTTAAAAATATCATTCTTTTCCTGGCTTACTGCAATCGTCCTCCCTACACATCTCTAGCCAGTAAACTCCTGCTCTCTTTTTTTTTTTTAAGATTTATTTTTTATATATTTATTTTATTTATCTTTGGCTGCGTCGGGTCTTAGTTGAAGCATGCGGGATCTTCGTTGAGGCACGCGGGATCTTTTCGTTGCGGCGTGTGGGCTTCTCTCTAGTTGTGGCGTGCGGGTTTTCTCTTGCCTAGTTGTGGCGCGCAGGCTCCAGGGCACGTGGGCTCTGCTTTGCGGCACGCAGGTTCTCTAGTTGAGGCGCGCAAGCTCAGTAGTTGCGGCACACAGGCTTACCTGCTCGGCGGCATGTGGGATCTTAGTTCCCTGACCAGGGATCGAACCCGCATCCCCTGCATTGTAAGGAGGATCCTTTACCACTGGGCCACCAGAGAAGTCCCCCCTACTCCTCTTTCAAGTCTGTGTAGCACATAGTAGTTAAGATGTAGGTTCTGAGCCAGAATGCCTGGGTTCACACCTCAACTCTGCCACTTAGTGCTATGTGACCTTGGACAAGTTACTGAACTTCTCTGGGTCTCTATTTCCTCTTCTGTAAAATGGGAATTATAGGAGCACCTACTTCACAGGTTTGTTGTGAGAATAAAATGAGTTAACATACGCTAATAGCGCAAAATAGCACATGCACATACTAATATCAATAAGTGTTAGTTATAATCACTATTATCTCTTTAAAGCTCTCCTGGACTCCCTAGGCAGACCCTGGCATTCTTTGATCAGAGGGCCCCCAGTGCCAGGTGACTTCCCAAGGCCTCTGAAGTGCATACTTCATATAGCCAACATCCCATTTCTCTGTGATGAGAGCATCTTCCCACCAGCCTGAAACCCTCAGACCCGGCAGGTGGAGGGTAAGAGTTCTGAAGCGAGAGAGACTCCAACTCTGCCGCCTGAAGCCGCTTATCCGTTCTAAGCCCCAGTTTCTACTTCTGTAAAATGGGATAATAATAGTACCTGCTTCACAGGGCTGTTGTAGTATTCAATGAAATAACATATTGGAAAGTACCTAGCCCAGGACAAAATTGGCTGTTATCCTCAGAGTGTAGCTCAATAAATGTTTAAGGAACAAATGAGACTTCCAGAACCCCAGAGAACTGCCATCTGCAACATGGTGCACACTGAATGGGGCTCTACAGTTTATAACGCCTGTTCACACATCTACTCTCCGCAGGTAAAATCCCCAGTTTACAGATGTGCTCAGCATCTGTACAGCTGGCAGGTGGGGTCATTGAAACCTCAGTCTGCCCCTCCCCATCGCAAAGGCTTCCCATCAAACTCCGAGGTGAATATCAACCTCAGAGCCGGTGTGCCTAGCATGGCTGGACTGTGGAGGCTGCCTGCAGAAAACCGTTTACCTTAAAAGCGGGATTTCTATCTCCCAATGCGGAGAGGAATGAAATAAGCAAGAGGTTTGGAAGTAGAACCCACCATCTCCTGGCTGCTTGGGAATTCACTTAACAAGTTTACAGTCCTGTAAAAGGGAGGGATGGCATCGTGCTGCCTCCCCAGATTTTCGTGAGGATAAAGTGCGAAAACACAAGAGAAAGTGCTTTGTAAATGTTAGTTATTGTGCACGGTTGATGAAGAGGCCCCGGGGCCTCCTTCACCTTTCAAGACAGTTAACAAGTCTGCTCAGCAGAGCCCTGTGATGAGGAGAGACAGGAGCTGGTCTTCTGTGGAGGAGGAAGAGGGACTCAGTTCCCGGGCCCTAACAAAGGAATGAATGAATGGCACAATACTGATGTTTTCTTAGAGCTTCAAGATTACAAAAACGGGAGTAGCCAAACTTTTAATTTTGCTGCCAGGCCATAAAGCACAGAGAAGGTTCTTCTATGAACAAGTCCATATCCTCAGCCTCATTATATTACCTTTCCCTTTGGTGAGCCATTCAGAGAGCTTATAAAAGAACTCATCCATTAACATTTTTCCAAGACAACTGAATAAACACGTCAAAACTGTTACAGAACCAATTTCTTTTTTTAAAATTTCCAGGAAAGAGGGAATACAAATTCTGCAGAAGTCATTTGAAGTCATAAACCTTGAAAATGTTTGCAGTGCATTCTACTGGCTGAAGTTTTCCAGGTGACTCAGGCCACGGCACGCCACAGAGACCCAGCCCCTCTGCGGCGCCAGGGAAATAGCACTTCTGAATGTTTTCCAAGCGACATTGCAGAGCAAAAGTTTCTTTTTCCTTCATGGCGTTGATTTTTTAAGTAAAACTTTTGATTTTGGAGTCAAGAATTAATGGCGTCTCTGCTTTTTGAAGTTAGTTTTCAGCAGAGAATTTTTTTAAAAAGACGTCAAAAGCACACCGTACTTCCTTCCTGAGGCTTTGACAGGGTCGGGGGGAGGTTGGTGGCGGGGGTGGGGGGTGTGTTTCTAGGCTTTGTCACATTCTGAGAACTGGTCTAAAGGTTCCTGCTCCCGGTGAGTTGGAGATGAGTCTGGTCCTTAAGGTCATTCGCCATGCAGACTCCAGGGAAATACTGGTCATTTCAGAATAGATACTTGCTTTTGTTTTCCCATCAAAGAAGCGTGGCAGTTGGAGGGGACAGGGACCAATGGGGGTGGGCAAAGCTGGACTGGACACTGTTTACCAGGTCAGGAGGTTTGCTTCCCATTTCCAGGGACCAGTGTGGAGCCTGGGTTGGCAGGCTGGCACCCTGCCCTTCTGGAGGAGAAAAGGACGAGAAGACGGTGGCAGGAGCAGGAAACTGGGGAGAGGGTGAGTTGACCTGCTGGGAAAGCTGAGGCAGGAGCTCGGCTTGGAGGTAAGTGGGAGGAGTGTGGCAAGAAAGTGTGAAAGAAGCCTTGTGGAGTGCAGGGTTAGAAAGCAAGATGGGGAAGAAGACCCTTAAAGCAGAAGAATGCAGCTCAAGGACTTGGGGAAGCATGTCCTTGCAGAAGGAGTCGGGAGGCACCTGCCATCCTATCAGGTGGGAAGGTACCAGGAGCACGTGTTGGTCTTCCCCGTACACTGGGCCTCTTTCTGGGTTGAGAAAACATCCACTGCTAGCACCACCATGGGGCAAAAATGCTCAGTATTCCACACCATCCAAGGAGAAGTTATGTTATTATTTTTGCCCTCCCATTCCCATGCTTACTACAACTCATGAATTCCAACCTAGGCAATGCCAGGGCAAGCCAGTATGCTGGAGAAAATCTTCCCCTACCTACTGTTACTCGTTCTGCAGTTTGAGTGTAAACGTCCCTTCCTCAGGGAAATCTCCCTGAGCCCCCTGGCCTAGGTCAGGTCCTGTCCTGAATTCTTCCTCTGTTACACTGTTACAACTGCAGTTACTTACGTATTTGTATAACGGCATCCTTAATATGTCTCCTTGGCCAGAGCGTGAGCCCCAAGAGAGCACTGTGTCTACCTTGGCCTTTGCTAAACACCCCTTGCCAGCCCGGTACCTGGGACCAGGTTAGCACAGAATGAACACTGGAAGATGAATGAACTCATCCTAATGATCCCCTGAGAAAAGCCACAGAGAAACAGGACTTACTGCACAACTTGTTCTGGAACACTGAGGTCAGTGACTCCATCTGGCTGAAGTTGGCCACCAGGAAGACGTGGTCCTCGTGGGGCTCGCTGCCGATGGCCTTCAGTGTGTTGAAGTCCACTTGGCCCACGCCGATGGCAAAGATCAGGATGCCTGTGTCCCGGGCCTTTGCGGCTACCTCAGCCACCGAGTCCTGGGGCCTCCCGTCGGTCACAATCATTATGACCCGCGGCACGTTCTCCCTCAGTGGCCGGGCACCTTCTGCTTCTGAGAATGCGATGTTCAGGGCGTACTGGATGGCCAGCCCCGTCATGGTGCCCGTGGACAGATGCCGCATCCTCTTGACGGCGTGCTCCACCTCGGACTTCCTCTTGAAGGTCTTGAGGGAGAACTCGTTCTTCACGGTGCTGCCATATTGGAGCAGGCCCACACGGGTGACGTCAGGGCCAATGTCCAAGAACTGCAAGATGTCCACGATGAACTCCTTGACCTTTGCATAGTCGTGGGTGTTGACGCTGCGGGAACTGTCAATGATGAAGACCACGTCTGCCCGCTTGTTCTCACAGGAGCTCTCTGGGGAAAGAGGGGAGGGCAAACGCATCAGAAGAGTGTTAAGCATAAACACACCACTATATATAAAATAGGTAACCAACAAGAGCCCACTGTATAGCACAGGGAACTCTACTCAGTATTTTGTAATAACGTATAAGGGAAGAGAATCTGAAGAAGTTATATATACATATATATGTATAACTGAATCACTGTGCTGTATACCTGAAACGAACACGATATTGTAAATCAAATATATTTCAATTAAAAATAAAGAAAAGAAAAGGAAAGGAAAGAAAAGAAGGGTGTTAAGGACCCAGTGCAGGTTGGAAATCCTAGGGCCAGGGATCACCTTTCAAACCTCCCGTCTTCATCGTTTTTCTTCCCCCCTTGGGAAGGTTGTAAGGGTATATATGTGCCTGACTGGGTGATCATGGGTATTGGCAACAAAGATACTATTTCTTTTTACAAGATAAATGAACTTCAGTTTCTAGAAAGTCATCAATGCAGTTTTCAGGTTGGCAAACACCTGAGCAGGGTCAAAATTACTTTATCATTTACTGCACAGCACATAGGCTCGGCTGGATACTGCAGGGAGTATAGAAGACACTTAGCGGGGGCTTCCCTGGTGGTGCAGTAGTTAAGAATCTGCCTGCCAATGCAGGGGACACGGGTTCGAGCCCTGGGCCGGGAAGATCCCACACGCCGCGGAGCAACTAAACCCATGCGCCACAACTACTGAGCCTGTGCTCTAGAGCCCACGAGCCACAACTACTGAGCCTGCAAGCCACAATTACTGAAGCCTGCGAGCCTAGAGCCTGTGCTCCACAACAAGAGAAGCCACCGCAATGAGAAGCCCGTGCACCCCAACGAAGAGTAGCCCTCACTCACTGCAACTAGAGAAAGCCCGCGCGCAGCAACGAAGACCCAACGCAGCCAAAAGTAAAATAAATAAATAAATTTTTTTTTTTTTTTAAAAAGAAGACACTTAGGGGGGGCAACCCAAACCAAGGAGCTTACAGTCTACCTGGGGAGACTTAATTACTGGAACAAGGAAAGAATAACTAGTATGAAACTATGTGGTGCTGACACTAGATGTTCAGAGAACAGGGATATCAGTGGGCTGGAGTCAAGGAGATGGGACACAAGCTGGCTTTACAGATGCATAGTGTTTGGACTGAGAGAAGGAACACATGGAGACGGACACATGAACAAAAGCCCAAGATGGCATGAATAGAGTGGATAAAAGAACGAGTGGTAAAGGCCCTGCTAGGAGTTATGGACAGGAATTAAGTTGGAGGGGTAGCATGAAGCCAGTTACAAAATGACTTTAAATTCAGACTGAAATTTGTACATGATGCCACAGGTGATGGGCATAATATGCTTAGCATTATGTAACGTCTCTTCTGTAGGGAAGTTACGTAATAAAAAGTCAACTGAGTGGGGCAGAAGTTTGTGGAGAGGATATGGACAGAAGGGAACCCTCCTACACTGTGGGTGGGAATGTACATTGGTGCAGCCACTGTGGAAAACAATATGAAGGTTCCTCAAAAAACTAAAAATAGAGCTACCATATGACCGAGCAATTCTACTCCTGGGAATATATCTGATAAAAAGAGAAATACTAATTCAAAAAGATATATGCACCCCAATGTTCATTGCAGCTCTATTTACAATTGCCAAGATACGGAAGCAACCTAAGTGTCCATCAACAGATGAATGAATAAGGAAGATATGGCGTGTGTGTATGTGTGTGTGTGTGTGTGTGTGTGTGTGTGTGTATACACACACACACACACACACACTGCAATACTACTCAGCCACAGAGAGAATGAAATTCTGCCATTTTCAACAACGTGCATGGACTTGGAGGGCATTACACTAAGTGAAATAAGTCAGACAGAGAAAGGCAAATACTGTATGATATCATTTATATGTGAAATCTAAAAAAATAAAACTAGTGAATAAAGCAAAAAAGAAACAGACCCACATATGTAGAGAACAAACTAGTGGCTACCAGTGGGGAGAGGGAAGGGGGAGGGGCGATATAGGGGTAGGAGATAAAGAGGTACAAACTACTATGTATACAATGAATAAGTTACAAGGATATATTGTACAGCACAGGGAATATAGCCAATATTTTATGACTATAAATGGAGTATAACCTTTAAAAACTGTGATATCACTATGTTGCATGTATGTAACTTATAAAATATTGTACATCAACTATACCTCAGTTTTTAAAAAACAAAAAACAAAAAAACCCACAAAAAACAGTTGAGTCAGGCAGGGGTTTGCAGGGTGGATGATCCAGACCATTTCTGCACAAATCTGGTTGAGAGAGAAACTTAATCTCAAGGGGGGGGGGGGGGGGGGGGGGGGGGGGGGGGGGCAGTAGTGGAAATGGAGAAGGCACCTGGCCAAGAAACATTTCAACAAAGGGCACAGTTAAATTGGAAGAAGGTAAATGTCGAAGTCTCTCCCTCACCACCACAATCACCATACTCATTCCTCAAGCGCAAGCAAGAAGGCATTCTGGGAAGCGGGTGAGACTGGATGAGACGAGAGGCCTCTGGCCTCACAGGGTGGAGGCTGGGCGTTCCTGCTGGGATTTCTCAGATGTTCTGAGCTATGGCCTCCAGCCCCTCCCTCCCCCTCTCTTTCCCAGACCTCCCACTGCTCAATCCGGATTTGATAGGGATTAGAAAAGGGATCTCAAATGCTTGCCCTAAATCCCAATCACTGCAGCTGCAAGAAAGAGGGAGAAAACCAGAAATGAAGCAGTGAACCCAGTCATTGACATGAGAAGTGGGAAAGGCGGGTGAGGTCATCCCATCCACGCGGGCCTGCCAGGTCGCGACTCGCCCCTGAGCACCTGCACACACACCTCATCCGTCGCAGTCTCACAAGTCTAACAATTTTAGGGGAGGAAGCACGCCCGCATGCCAGCATCATGGCAGAGAGCCAACCTTCTGTGGCACCCACATATAACACTGGAGGCTGGGTGAATTTAAGGTGAGTTTCTCAAACCAGAGCTCCCAGAAACTGCCTTTGAGGGCGCAGGGATAAGATCAATATCAACCCTGACATTTGCAGGGTGTTTTAACGTCTTTACTCCAGAGAGCTTTCATCATCACTACGGTCTCATCTGATTTCTAGAATAAGCTCTTAAGAAAAGAGCTAGGAGTACCGTACCCATTGGACAGATGAGAACATGAAGGCACTGAGAGTTTGAAAATCTCTTACAATTTAGAAAAAGAAAACCTATATTGAGACAACACCAACACCCACCTCACTGGGTGGTTGTGAGGATCTGAGGAAATGCTGTGGGTAAAGAGCTTAGCCTTGGGCCCAGCATGTGGAAACCCCCAATTTGTGGGAGCTGCATATGCAGGTTCTGCTCGGCCCACACCGGCCCCACAGTCCACACCTTCCTAGGCCCAGGCTGGGGAGGGGCAGGGCTGCTGCTGCTGTGTAGTTTGTGCTGCACACAGGCACCTGCTCAGGGAAGCGAGGGGCCTGAAATCCAGGCGAGCCCTGAGCCCCAGGGGCTGCGTCCACCCTGAGAGGCACCTGGAGGGAGTGCCTTTCTCTAATTTTCACAGAGGTGTCTATAGTCCAGCACATGGTCCTGGGCCAGAGCACAGCATGACAGACCTGCGGGTCCCAGGAAAGAGGACAAGGGCCAGGACTGAGGCCACTCCAGGAGCCACACCTGCCCCCCATTTCAGCCAGAACTTCATGCAGGGAGAATGTGACCCAATCATCTCCACCTGCTCAGGAGGACCGGAACCAGCCCAGACCCTGCCATGGAGGAGGATATTAATGAAAGACTCCTTGGAAGGGAGAGAGGGATAGAGTCTGCAGACTGGCTCCCTAAGAACTCTCCTCCTCTGGAAATCTTTGGAAGCAGGGGGTCCTCTGGGACTGGGATTCCTACTGTGGGTCTTAGTCATGGTGTCAGCATCCCAGGGAGCATCACAATCAATTTAAAGGGAAGCCTGGAAGTTCCATGGGGAATTATGTGCTCAACTGGATTAGTTCCCATCAAAACAAATGGGGAGTTTCCCACAATGCCTGGCATTCACAAAAACACCACAAAGGTTCGAAATAGAGTCGGAGGGAACCTCCAGAGAGCAGTGATTGTGAGTTGAAAACGACGAGTCCTGGCAGCCCAAGTGACCGAGTTTCTTCAGGATGTCTCCTCAGGTCCCTCGAGAGCTCAGAACCACAGCACTGCAGCTTGTCCCTGAAAGGGCCAGTTCAGTGGTTCTCAAGCTCGAGGTGCCTCCCAGTTCCCAGGAAGACTTGTTAAAAACTAAGGTCAGGGCTTCCCTGGTGGCGCAGTGGTTGAGAGTCCACCTGCCGATGCAGGGGATGTGGGTTCGTGCCCCGGTCCGGGAAGATCCCACATGCCGCGGAGCGGCTGGGCCCGTGAGCCATGGCCGCTGAGCCTGCGCGTCCGGAGCCTGTGCTCCGCAACGGGAGAGGCCACAACAGTGAGAGGCCCGCGTACCGCAAAAAAAAAAAAACAAAAACACTAAGGTCACTGGGCCTCACTTCCAGAATTTCTGATTCTGTAGGTCTAGGCTGGCACTTGAAAATGTGCATTTCTAGCAAGTTCCTGGGTGAAGTTGATGCCACTGGTCCAAGGACCACACTCTGAGAAACCATTAGTTTAGGAACTAGAGAGATTTCCGGAGAAACGAAGTTCTGGCAAGTCTTGACCTCATATCTCACTGTGAACTCCCCAACGTGGGAAACTAATCATCTCTATAGCCATGCGGTGGGAATACAGTCAGTCTTCAGGCAACATTTGTGGAGTTAAATGGAATTCTGTGTGGTGGAGCAAGGTTTCAGGTGGAAGGGACTGAGTCAGAGCAGGCAATTCAAGGAGGTGGATTAAAACCACAAAGTCAAAAAGTGCTAGAGCAGGTCTCTGGGTCCTGCTAACAGAGTCACAGATTCTAGGACCCAAATCTTTGCCATTTTATGAGGGAGCATAGCCACTTTTGAACTTCTGGTCCATGGACTCACAGACTAATAAGATCTTAGTGCTGGAGGGTCTAAATAGAGTCCAAGTTACTCACTTTACAGAAGGGGAAACTGAGGCCCAGGGAGGTGACTCTATCTCCACGAGGCCTCATGGCTCATTAGGGTCAGACCTGGGACCATCCTGGTGCCTTTCCCCCATGTCATGGTGGGTATCCGGGAAAACTCTCAATACCGCTGGCATTACAATACAAGCTCTGTAAATACTTGGGGACATTCTGAAATATTTGCCTCACAGTTTCTCCACACGGGGACTGCTGAGAGATGTTTCCAGAAAATGGACTCTCCTCTGTGTGTGTTCCTTTCACATACTGGTTCTGATAAACAGCCTCCCTCCCTGTCTCAGCCTGTGAGAAGAACACACACGATCTTCCTCCTCGCCCCTCACAACAGACTTTCCACAGCAGTTGGAAGAGGGTTTCTGGGCAAATCATAAAAACGTCATCCCTTGAACCAAAAGAGTAACGGTCTGAGCTTGTGAACAGGACTTCCAGTTCTGTCAGCTTGACTCTGCAGCCTACTCAATGGGCAAACAAGTGTCTCTTCCCCCTGCAGAGAAGATGAACCTGAGCCTGAACAATTTTAAGCAACATTCCCACCCCAGCAGGATTACAACGTGCAGCCTTGGAACTATTTCCTTCCTCTCAGGATCGTAGATTTGTGGCTAATCGGTCTCCCTTGCTGCAGCTCAATTTAATTACGGCCGTGTAATTGTACAGTAAATATTTGGTACCATCTGCCTGGAGAGGTCAGGGCACGTTTGGAGAAGGAAGATATGTGAATCTCGATGACAAGGGTAAAATAATTTCATCCAGAGACTGAAAGGGGCTCTGAAATGCTCAGTGAAACAGCAGCAGAGTCCTATGACCTCAGGGCAAGCCCAGCCAATACCACTTTCTGTCCATGTGGTCTTAAACCTCTCCTTTACCTCTTTGACCCTCAGTCTCTTCTTCTGCGAAATGAGAATAACAATATCTCACAGGGCTATCGGGATAGTCAAAAGAGAATATAATAATAATTTATAGGTACCGTTTATTGAGCACTGAATAAGTACCTGGCCTTGTTCAGAGTACTTTTACACGGGATGGCTTATTTATTCTTCACACCCAACTTAGCAAGTAGGTACTATTCCCATTTTACAGATGAGAACAATGCGTCTAGAAAGGTTAGATATCTAGCTCAGGGCCTCATACTTAGGAGGAGCCCGGATCTGAACTCATCTTGTCTGGCTCCGTAGTCCATACTCTTAACCACCAAGCAATGCTCAGAAAGGATTCTGTCCTTTTAGACCTGCCTTTCCCAGCACAGTCAAGATGCACCAGAACTGCACTGGCTCTCTGGGGTCAATTCTTTCCTTCCCTGGGATCAGGGCCTGAAAGCTATGGCTCAAAATTGCCTGTCTCCTGCCAACTGCTTCTCCCCTGCTAAATGCCTATTTGTGTTTTTTTAAGATTTAATAAAATGATGAAAACAGATGCTTGCCTCTCTGAATAGCAGCGGCTCAGCACATGGGGCTGCTAGTGGTTCACATTCTCATGCACTTAACTTGCCTACTGTGAGAGCTGTAGGAGCAGGGCCCTGGGGGAGACGGAAGAATGGGACAGGTATGACAGAAAGTCGATCACCGATCATTGATGGAACAGGAGAAACACGATCTGGACAACAGGCAAATGCCCAGGGTGGGGTGGAGAAGGGAAATGGATTTCAGAAAATGCGATGCTTCCTAACAATTCCCAGCAAAGTTCCCACAAGTAGATGGTTTGTGGGCACTTTAAGAAAAGAACTGTGGGGGCTTCCCTGGTGGCTCAGTGGTTGAGAGTCTGCCTGCTAGTGCAGGGGACACGGGTTTGAGCCCTGGTCTGGGAGGATCCCACATGCCACAGAGAGGCTGGGCCCGTGTGCCACAACTGCTGAGCCTGCGCGTCTGGAGCCTGTGCTCCGCAACGGGAGAGGCCGCGATAGTGGGAGGCCCGCGCACCGCGATGAAGAGTGGCCCCCGCTTGCCACAACTGGAGAGGGCCCTAGCACAGAGGCGAAGACCCGGCGCAGCAGAAATAAATTAATTAATTAATAAACTCCTACCCCCAACATCTTCTAAAAAAAGTAATAGTCTCCTCAGCTGTAAACCAGGGACAATAGCGCCTACCTCATAAAGTCACTGCACTCAATAAAAAATATCAGCCTTCTACTGGCGTTTGAAAAAGCACACCCTCATTTAAAAAAAAGAAAAAGAACTGTAAAAAATATAATGATACAAGGGGAAAAAATGGAATATTTTCTAGGACAGTGCAAGAGTGGATGGACGAGGGGACTGAAGTATGATTTCCAGGTGACATTAAAGGCCAACTTGAGGGTGGTGAGCATGAAACTGAAGGGACACTGATAGCATGTGGTGCGTCTTGCTCCGGCTACGCCCAGCTGCACAGGAACAGGGGAAAAGCAGGCAGAAGTTGATATAACCAGGGTTGTCATTTAGCCAAGCGAGAGTGATGAATCAGGAGAGCGACAAAGGTAGGCAACAGAACGACTATAAAGATTTCCTCTGAAATTAAACTGGGGGAACAGGAAGTAGAAGACAGGAAGGGGTGAGGGCAGAGAAAAAGCAGCAGGGCCAATGGATTGAAAGTCCAGATGAGGTCACAGCATTGTTGAATCCTAGAAGGGGTGAGCTGGGGAAATAGGAGGTTTAAATTGAGATGATGAAGGGACTGCAGTTATTATGATCACAGAGTCAGGAGTGTATGGTAAGAGAGGTGAACGGCTGAGATACAGTGGAGGACACGAATACTCCAATAATGATCCCTCAAAGGAGGGATGACAAGAGTAACGTTGGAGAAAGTGGCAAGGAGCCGAGAGCTAAAACTGGTTTTGCAACTAGGACTAACCAGAGAGGTTTCTTTAATTACCTAAGAGTGACCAGAAACACTCTGGAACGTGATTCAAAGGTCATAAAGGGCCAGTGAAAAAACTAGCTCACCAAGAGTTTCAAAGGGAGAAAAGCAGTTTTATGATTACAGAAAGCGGGGGTGGCGGTAGGGAGAACTTGATGATTTTGAGCCAGCAGGAGACTGAGAAGGGAAAAAAAGCACGCACAATTTATGTTTTTACTCCTAGTTAGGATAGATCAGGAGAATCAGAGGAAATCTATAGTTTGGATCTCAGCAAGACAAATAATTGACTCCAGTGAGGAAGAAATGCAGATTCCACATATTTAGACCTGTTAGGTAGAACAGTTAAATAAAGCCAATCTTTGAACAAATATTTAGTGAGAACCTATTGTGTGTCAGGCTCTGGGAATATGACGAAGGAAGACTCCCAGCTGTTAACAGCAGGCGTACAGACACATAATAACAGGATACAACAAAATAGGCAGACTAAAAAGATAAGTAGAATGCTCAGAGAGAAAGGGAGAGCATAGCTGACTACCTCTGGGTGTGGGTACCCAGGCTCCAGGGCAGGATGAGCAATGTCCCCTTTTTTTTCTTTACCTTGTCCCTGGCAGACATTACGAATCAATTCCCATCCTCTCCCACTCAGCCTGGACTCAGCCTCAGGATCCTTTCAACACTGCCCTGCAAGTACCTACAGACGATGAAATGGAATCATTTTGCCAATCTGGTTTTAGAGTCTGGGGCTCTACAACAAAGGTTGAAGTACTCAATTTTATCTACTTCTAAGAAACTGAATAAAGGTAAGTTAGCTAATCGTACTTTTGAGGCATTATCTGATAATTAGTGCTAACTTACTACAATTCAATGAGAAATAATAAGGGTGGCCATGCCGACGGCCTGCCCATGAACCTTTAGATAAAGTCACATTTATGATGGAAGGCTGCTGGTGGGCATGGGGTCAGAGCAAAGGAAATAGAAATTCCCTAAGAAATAGTCTCCTCGGGCTTCCCTGGTGGCGCAGTGGGTTAAGAATCCGCCTGCCAATTCAGGGGACACGGGTTCGAGCCCTGGTCCGGGAAGATCCCACATGCCGCGGAGCAACTAAGCCCGTGTGCCACAGCTACTAAGTCTGCGCTCTAGAGCCTTCGAGCCACAGCTACTGAAGCCCGTGAGCCACAACTACTGAAGCCCACGCCCCTAGAGCCCGTGCTCTGCAACAAGAGAAGCCACCACAGTGAGAAGCCCGCGCACCGCAACAAAGAGTAGCCCCTGCTCGCCGCAACTAGAGAAAGCCCGCGCGCAGCAACGAAGACCCAACACAGCCAAAAATAAAATAAATTAAAGAAATAAATTTATAAATAAAGGAAAGAAATAGTCTCCTCAAATTGTACAAGTGGTATGTGTCCTCCACTATAAGAATGTAAAATAGCACATCAGAATTCAAGGAAATTGCATCCCTTAAGCAACTGGTTTATGTGTATTGAACTATATGGGCTTAACAAAGACAGACAGACAGACTGAGAGAAAAGACATGATGGCGTAACACCCACCATCACGCTCAATGAGCTTGTGCCCACAGACACCTGAGATGTGGCCCCTGTGGCCACCTCATGTGTTCCATCCCCATGTGCCTCTAGACTATGACCAGCCCTGTGATCTACAGGTGATCTCATGGATATTTCAGAGGCAATTTGGAGCACCTTTGATTTTTGCCTCCAGTGCGACTTACCCTGCAATTCCCCTGTATTTAGGGCTCTTGACTAGGGTGCCATGGTCCTCGGGCAGGGCTGAAAGGACCACATTTCAATTCTTCCCCCTCTAATTCCCTTCTTCGTCAGGTGCCAGCTACTGCATTACCTCACGCCAGGCGTTTTACAACGCAGATGATGAGCTATGGCTTCCTCTGAATCAATCACGCTCCACTCACATCTTCCTAAAGAACCCCTGGGGAGTGGCCTGAAAAGCTGATTATATTATATTATGGATACACCCTGGACTTCTTAATGGGATCTAAGACATATCGCAGACACATTAGAAAATCAGTTCCCACTTGGTAACATTTTCCAAACAGTTTTCCAAATTCTGGGGGCATTTGCGGTTCTCACTACAGCACTACACACTATGCTGGAAGGAATCGCTTAAAAAGCTGAATAACAGAGTCAGGACCAGACAGGATTTCTGAGGCCTGGAATAATGAGTCAAAATTAACAAGAGGAGGGAAGGGTGAGCTGGGACGAAGTGAGAGCGTGGCATGGACATATATAGGGTACCAAATGTGAAATGGATAGCTAGTGGGAAGCAGCCACATACTATACAGGGAGATCAGCTCGGTGCTTTGTGACCACCTAGAGGGGTGGGATAGGGAGGGTGGGAGGGAGGGAGACGCAAGCGGGAGGGGATATGGGGATATATGTATACATATAGCTGATTCACTTTTTTATAAAGCAGAAACTAACATACCATTGTAGACCAATTATACTCCAATAAAGATGTTAAAAAAAAAAAACTAACAAGAGGAAATCTAAGTGGTATAAATGTCAAGCCCTGAACATAAGGTTCAAAAAATCAACTGTATAAACCACAGAAAGGAGACATCTGGACTGACAGCTAGTCACGTGATAAAATCTCCAGCCAGGACTGCAAATCCCAAGCCTTGCACGCCGGCCCCGAGACCCCCAACTCCAGCACCTGTGAGACACCACCCCCCCCCGCCCCCCGCTAATCAATCCCAGCCTCAGAATCAAAGCTCAGCCACAGAGGTCCTCTGGGCACAGCATCCCCCATCCCCTTCCCACCCCCTAGTGCCTGGAGGGCACTTGAGAAACAAAACCGATTTGCCAGCCAGACATTCTCTCCACTCGCTCCCATTAGAGCGCTCCAGGCCTTAATGCCCCACCATCTCACCGTTGGTTTTCCTGGCCTGGGAGAGTACAGAGACTCTCTCCACAAATGCACCTTACTCTTCCCCTCTTTATAGCAGAACTTTCCGACGATGAAATATTTTGGTGAGTTTCATCAGCGTCACAGTAGCTCAACCTGGCAGCTGTGACTTCTCAGGATCAATGAGCCCAGGATGCTGTCTCAACAAAGCAATTTCTTCAAAAGCCACCATCCTAAGGGTCACTGACAGCAAAGTCATGGGAGAAGGAACTAATGAACTCTTTAGCCTCCTGGACCCACCCACCACTCCCTGCCCTACATCTACACCTCAGTGATATCTAGGTTTGTAGGTCCCTACGCGTCATCCTCTCTCGGTTGCCTCCTCAGCGTAAGCCTTGGCCCTGTGGTCACCTAGGTCTGAGCATTCTCCTACCAGCATCTCATGTATGGAGCTACCGGCCACATGTAGCGTCTTCTATGAATCCCTAGTACCCAGCAGAGTGCAACGCACGTAGATGCTCAGTAGGGTCTTGGCTTCTTTCCTTCGGGGTGCATATGTGATGGGAGGGCTAGGAGGGCAAAGAAAGGAGAAGTTGCACGTACCCCTCCACGAGCCAGAGTGGGCTGGGGGAGCTAGTCAGTGGAGGTACAATAAAAACAGCCCACAGTGGGGATCATCAGTGTCCTGATGACATCAGAAACACCTGGGGGTACTTATTTAAAACGATGAAACCTGGGCAGCACCCTAGACGCAGTGAATTAGAATCTTTGAGGCTGAAGCCCACGAACCTGCACTTAGACAGTTGTTCCGGATGATTCATAGGTGTGACAGATCTGAAGACTCCATCCCCAGGGGCATGGGAGCCTGGGAGACCATCAAAGAGGCCACACAGCAAGAGTCCAGAAGAGACCCCTTCCTGTGTCTCAGCACCCTCCTCCGCAAGACCAGGAGAGACCTTGTAAATATGGAAACCTTACATCCTGGATCCTCTCATGGGTTCTGATCCACGTCTGGTCCATTGGCAGATCATGTGTAGGTCAGCTGTGTCCTGGCTTTTGATTAGGTTCAGAAAATGAACAAGGTAGGCACCATTATTACTTGCGACTTACAGACGAGGGCCCTGAGGCTTAGAGAGGCTAAATGACAAGTCCACTGGCATGGGGAGAATGAGTGGTACGAGACAGGGATTTCACATCCAAGCCAGTCTGATTGTAGTCCCTGCATTTTTAGCCTCCGTTTCCCAGCAGGTGACCTAGCATGAAGTGTCTCCTCTGAACAGAGAAACGTCCCAGAGGAGAGGCTTATGAACTTACTCTCCCAGTCACCAGTTAACACATTAAACCCCAGTTAATATCTGGGAGGGCCAACGGCAGAGACTTGAATGACACTCAGGAGTTAGAGCTCAACTCAAGACACACTCCCCCAAGTGCGAAGTCCTCTTCACCCTCTGTCCTGGGCCAATGCCTTTGGCCCCAGAGCTTCACCTTCATTTTATTAAGTTCTTTCTGATACCTACGAGCACACCCACTGCACCTACTCGAGTCCACAAGTGCCTCCTGCACCCCCAGGCAGTGATGACAGTAGCACAACTAGTAACAATGTGCAGTGACGTCATCCCACAAATTCCTTATTTGCTGGCCTGCAAGCCCCCCCAAACCATAAGGCAAACCTCTGAGGTCACGAGTGGGCCTCGTTCATCCTCATTTCACGGATGTCTGGCTCAGGGCTGCACATAGAAGGCAGAGAACTAAAGGCACTATGGGCAAAATACAGGCACATCTCAGAGGAACTGCAGGTTCGGTCCCAGACTACCGCAATAGAGCAAATATCGCCATACCGCGTGTCACACGAGCTTTCTGGTTTCCCAGCGCATATAAAAGTTATGTTTACACTATACTGTAGCCTATTAAGCGTGCGATAGCATTATGTCTAAAAAAGTGTACCTTAATTTACCTTAATTTAAAAATACTTTATCGCTAAAAAATGCCAGCCATCATCTGAGCCTTCAGGAAATTGTAATCTTTTCGCAATAGAATATCAAAGATCAACGATCACAGATCACCGTAACAGATAGAATAACAATGAAAAAGCCTGAAATACTGCAAGAATTACCAAAACGTGACACAGAGACACAAAGTGAGCAAATGCGTTGGAAAAATGGCGCCAATGGTCTTGTCTGACGCAGGGCTGCCACAGACCCTCAATTTGTGAAAAACACAGTATCTGCGAAGCACAACAAAAGCAAAACCCAATCAAACAAGGTCTGTCTGTACAGTGCTGGTGCTGTAGGGCTGTTGCCACCCAGAGGATGCCGGGCCTGGCCTTAGGCGGCTTACAGCCCAGGCAGGCAGTGACACGAGCGTGCAGATGGCGGCAGAACGAGGCAGGGAAAATGAATTACTATTCAGGAAGCATAACATATGCTTACAGCCAGAACAGCTGAACCCTCAGTCACAAAGGTCAGTAGAGACTGTGCTGATGAACAGGGAGGCATGAATCCAGCAGAGGTACAGAGCAAACACATCTCTACCTCTTGGCCAATTACTGAGGACAAAAGCAACCATGTACATCCAGACGGAGGTGATTTCTGTGATCTCCTCCCCCCACACACCTGCTCTGAATGCCAGTTGATACCATTTATGTGCTCCCCTCATGAACGCCCGAGATATGGTCTGAATGTCAACTTTCATTCTATTAACTCCTTTCCAACACCTACAAGCAGAACCAAAGTTCACAGGCAAGCACTGAAACTTACTGTCAGATTTGACCTGTGTACACGTTAACCAAAACCAAGGGGAACCCCTGCAGGGCAGAAAGAGATGGCTGTGGTGGGAGAGAGACTTGCAGGATGGATTCTGTCTGCTCGTGGAGATCCACACTGGGAAGTTTTTATGCAAAATATACTTGCCAATGTCACAATGAGTTTGTTTGGGGTTTTGTTTTTATTTAAAAGAAGGTTCTGGTGAATGAGCCTGCATCTTTGGTTAGCAATCGTGCTCCATAAACCAGAGACAAGGGCCAGTGGCGCCCTGAGGGATCCTGGGTTGACACCAGCTCAAATTTCCTTTGTCCCTGCTGACCCTCACAAATTCCTTTAGGAACGCAGCTCTCTAAGGCCCTCAGGGAGTACGCACCAACTAGCCAGCAAACTGGAAAAGAAAAGGAGAAGAAAGAAAAAACATGCCACATCACACCAGTCTCCTCTCATAACTCTTACATGAGCTAAAAGCAAAGAGACGTCGTATGAAGTTCGACAGCTGTGGTTTCCAGAACCCTGGACAATTTCCTTTGCAAGGGAGCCAAAGAGAAAGCTGCCGCAGTTTAGCCCTGGAGAAAAAAGTTTCCAATGAATTGGATTTCCTTGCAAGGTAAAGCAGTTTGCTAAAGCTTCACTTACAAAAAAATGCCCCTCACATCTACTCTCAGTGTGTCTACAAACAGGCTTTCTCTTAATTGAGAAAAGAAGGATAAAGAAGCCCTGAAATGGTCGATGGTTTTAAAATTCACTGAGCTGACTGAATAGATACAGAATCAGTTTGGTATTCTCTATCAAAACCCTTCTCATCAGCTTTCTTCCTTCCTCCAATTGAGAAATGACTCATATCTTAAAAATTGTAATCTACACACACACACACACACACACACACACACACACACACACACACACCCCATCCCCCAATACAAGACAGTACAGAAAGTACAGGGAAACAGGTGATCTCTCCTTTCTGCAAAGTGAAAAAGAGTGGAGGTGGCTTTTAAAAAGCAAACTGGCATTTCACCCACACGAGCATTTTAACTTAATACATTGAACAATTGCCTCATCTGCTTCCTGAGCGTCCAGATGGAAGTCAGGCGCAGAGCAGAGACCTGTGAATAGCAATAGGGTCGGGCTGGGGAGGGGTGAGGGCCACGAGGAAGAGGCCTTGCTAGATGCAGTCTTGTAGCTCTTCCCTGGAAGGGGAGGGGTGCAGGCACACACAGAGGCAGGGGCGGAAGCTTCCACAGACCTGTACCAGCCAAGGAAAAGCGTCTCTCATCATTTCGGTTTGGTTGAGTTACGCAAACACTGTGGTACCCTCCTCTCTATGCCAGGTGCTGGGGATACAGCACAAGAACCAGTCTCAGCCTGGGAGACGCTGACAACCTTGTAGAGAAGACAGCTTCATAAGATTCATAAAAATCATGTGCAACTAGAGCCTGGAGGAGAGCACGATCCTGGGATGATGGGTGGGAAGATTCCTAAAGAAGCTGAAGGGTACCACATTATATTGTCTTAAAATATTATTCCATTATTAAAGGATGAGCAGGTATTGGCCAGGCAGAGCTGGGTTGGGCATTTTAGGCAAAGGGTCGGCATGAGCAAAGGCCTAGAGGCCAGAACAGAGGAGGGCGCCATGTGCATGGGTAATGCAGATAGGGTGCTATGGCTGGATCTTAAAGGACAGGATGGGAATGACAGGGAGGGCTGCATGTACCTCCTACTGAGAAGCTTGGACTCCATTAAGGAGCCCATGGGGAGCCACTGAAGTGTTATAAATGTGCCCGTCCTCTTTCAGGGCACATTCTAAGGGCTCCTGCTTCAGCCCAGACTTCACTCTTCTCCATCCCTGGCCCAACCCAAAGCCCCTCCCACTGGAGCTCCCAGCGTGGTCTCAGGTATAAATGAATGTCCCCTATGTATATACTACAGAGAACGTACCAGGGAGAATTTATTATTTCCTTTTTTTTTTTTTTTACATCTTTATTGGAGTATAATTGCTTTACAATGGTGTGTTAGTTTCTGCTTTATAACAAAGTGAATCAGTTATACATATACATATGTTCCCATATCTCTTCCCTCTTACGTCTCCCCCCCTCCCCCCCCTCCCAATCCCACCCCTCTAGGTGGTCACAAAGCACCGACCAGGGAGAATTTAAAGACAACTCCTTTGTCTTTAGGAGTTGAGTTTCTGCCCCTTTGTTATCTAACCCTGGAGTGAGTCTACCTGAAGGACTTTCAGCTGGTAGAGCAGAAAGCTTAGGTCAGCAGTTGGCCCTTTCCAACTCATCCCTCTTGGGTGTCTAACTCCTCTACTGCTATTTCTCTCCCTAGTTAATTGAACATTCAAAGGAAATAACTATTGATTGAATGTCAGTTGGCACTCAGCATGAACTCCCACCTCTTTTTATGAGCCTTCCAGTACTGCAGACGTTAAAAAGACAAGAAGCACATTTCAATGACTCCCTTGCAGCTAGGGTCCTGGGTGGGAATTAGGTAACACCAAGTACATACACTCACAAAGGAGGAAGTGGGGTGAAGCCTGTTTCTGCTGGCAAGTATGGTGGTAGAAACACAGACTCGGTGTTCTAGTGTCTGCTCACCAGCTTCACAGATGTAGTTATGGCAACGACAGCATCCTGATCCCAGCAATGGGTTCTTAGGTGATGGTCCTGAACTTCCACTCCTTTACCCTTTCCATTAATTATGTAAGCACCTAATTCCCTGTATGAAATCCCTTTCTGCCTAAAATACCTAGAGAGGTGGACTTCCCTGGTGGTGCAGTGGTTAAGAATCCACCTGCCAATGCAGGGGACATAGGTTTGAACCCTGGTCCAGGAAGATCCCACATGCCACAGAGCAACTAAGCCCGTGTGCCACAACTACTGAGCCTGCACCCTAGAGCCCGTGAGCCACAACTACTGAAGCCCGTGAACCTAGAGCCCATGCTCTGCAACAAGAGAAGCCACCACAATGAGAAGCCCACGCACCACAACAAAGAGTAACCCCCGTTCGCTGCAACTAGAGAAAGCCCGCACACAGCAAAGACCCAACGCAGCCAAAAAATAAATTAATTAATTTTCAAAAAAAAGTAATGTGCATGTTTAAAAAAAAAAAAACCTGGAGAGGGACTTCCCTGGTGATGCAGTGGTTAAGAATCCACCTGCTAATGCGGGGGACATGGGTTTGATCCCTAGTCTGGGAAGATCCCACATTCCACAGAGCAACTAAGCCCGTGCGCCGCACCTACTAAGCCTGCGCTCTAGAGCCTGTGAGCCACAACTACTGAGCCCTCGTGCTGCAACTACTGAAGCTCCTGCGCCTAGAGCCTGTGCTCTGTAACAAGAGAAGCCACCGCAATGAGAAGCCCGCACACCGCAACGAAGAGCAGCCCGCACTCAACACAACTAGAAAAAGCCCACGCGCAGCAATGAAGACCAACGCAGACAAAAATAAATAAATAAATAAATTTATAAAAAGATAAAATCAAATACCTAGAGAGCTTTGTTTTCTGCACTGGCCCTGGTGGTCCCCTCAACTCCTCAATACATGTGCCTTCTTGATGCCTCCCTCATCTACAGTAAGGTCTCGATGAAAACTCCAAATACATTGGAACAAAAAAATACAAGGCGTACTCAGTCCTCTTCACAAAGCTCACCTGAAGACCTAGTCCGTCCAAGCTTTGTGAAAGTGGGGCCAACTTTCCTCCCCTCCCCTGAAGCCTCTGTTTGCCTATCCCCTCATCTTCTCTACAGTGACTGCTTCAGGAACCTAGATTGTTCTCATCACCATGTCCTTTGGAAACTTGTCCTCTCTCTCCCCACTCTGATACAATGCTTCATTTCCTCCATCCTTACTTAACTTGGCTTAGGTTTCCACTCCCTAAGTACACTGAGACAGTATATTACACAAAAGGAAATCTACCCAGCCAGCGATTTGTTTCCTCATCACTCTCAGTGCTCGAGCGAACACTGGGCTCCAGCTGCTGCCGCTGACTCAATTAAGCTTAATGCCCAATGCCAGGGTTGCTACAGAAACCAGAAATAACATTGCAGGAATCCCTCACAGCCTGGGTGACTTTGGTTTCTAGGCTGTTCTACAAATAGTCTTTCTTGTAGCTGATCATGAAGATGAAGAGCAGTTAATAAGACAGCAAGTTTCATGATGATGAAATGATCAGACCTGATCATCAGAAAGCACTTAGGATATGCAAATTTTAACGCTGAAAAGGAACTTTAAAGGCTGGATTCAATTTCTGTATTCTGCAAATGGAGAAGGTCATGCAGGGTAAAGGTGGGGCAGCCTCCTGACTCTCGGGCCGCCCATGTTCCCTGACACCACACACATTTCCCATCCTGGGCAAGTTACTTACTCTCTCTAACCTTCAGTTTCCTCTTTTACAAGAGGGAGACAGTGACTGTACCTGCCTCAGAGGGGTGCTATGAAGATTAAGTAAGTGAATATGAGTAAAGTACTTAGAATGGTGCCTGGCACAAAGTAAGAGTCAAATAATTTTTTTGGTTATTATTATTATTTCCACCTGGTATTGTGTTGAGGGCTGTATGGAAGCAACATAGCCATAACAAAGAAAGCACTGCTATGGACTGGAAGTCCAGAGACCCATGTTCTGGTTCCCATTCTTCCACCCACAAGGTGACAGTGACCACATAACCTTCTTTTTTTGGAGGGGGGAGGGTGGCTATGTTACTTTGATCTCTAGGGTTGGGCTAAATAATTTCTCAGTTCCTTTCCAGCTCTCGTATGCTATGGTTTTAAGTAAAATGAATTAAATAGGGATGTTCCTTGACCTTTACAAGTGGTTATATCCATATCTATAATGATAGCTAATTCTGATTGAGCAACGATTATGTATCAATATAACGCTACATGCACTAACTCCTTACCGTTCACAACAACCTATTATCCCCATTTAACAGGTGGGAAAACTGAGTCTCAGAGAGTTTACAGTAATTTGCCCAAGGTCACACAGTTAGTAAGTAGTAGAATCAAGATTCAAATCCAGGAATCTAAAATTCATACTCTTGATGATTAACCTACAGGAAACAACAAATGTACACACACAGCTATAGAAGGGTACAACCTGAATGACTTTATATCACATTAATGTTCCCTCACTGTAACTGTAGGTACTCTGCAGGCTGTACATAAATTCCCAGCAGCTGGTACTATTCAAGAAGGTTTTGGGAAACTTGCCACAAATAAAATAATTCTTAGTTCTTCATTACACTCCAGGGATGATCACCTCCACCAACATCCCTCACTGGGATGATGTTGTTAGCCTCCTAAACGGCCTTTGCCTCGTTCCTCTACAGACTGTTCTCAATCCAGCAGCCACAGCAGTCCTTTAAACACAAGTGAAAGCATGTCACTCCTTTGCTTAAAACCCTCCGACGGTTCCCATCTCTCTCAGAGAAAAGCCAAAGTCCTAACAACGACTCACCAAGGTCCCCATGTTACTTCCCTGAGCCACGCTGCACTGGCATCGCTGCTCTAAACACTTCAGGCGAGCCTGGAACATTCTTCCCCTGGATTCAGCGACTGTCCCCTCACCACCTTCAAGAAAATGGCTTAACACAGTAGACTGGATGACACTAGTGTTGCCTACTTAAACTTCATTTCTCTACGAATCCCCTTCCTGCTTCCTTGCTAAGATCCCAAGCAGCAAGAAAGTGACCATGATCTCTGCGAGGACAGGTCCCATCCCCACCAGGAACAACTCCTTACTGGAAGAAGACAGTCTTGGTTATCCCAGTCTCCAGACGACGTAGCTGGAGTAGGCACGCAATCCAGTTTTGGCCTATGCGGGTAAGGGAAAGTCTACTGAAGATTTTGGTCTCTGATAAAAGGAGTGAGTGAAGGGACAAAAAAGTCCTCTTTCCTCCACTCTTATTCTCTTCCTGCCTTGACCATAACCATGGAAGGATGTGATGTTTGGAGCTGCAGCAGCCATCCTGTGATTATTAAGGCAGAAGCCTAAGAAAGGAAAGCCAATCTCCTGGGCTGAGGTCGCTTCAGCTGGAAATAACCCTGGCCTCAAAGATAGAGCTGAGCCACTGCCACGAACTGGGAATCACTGATCTCCAGACTTCTTGTAAGATATTCAAATATCTTTTAAGAAAAACACTGTTAGCTTATTCCAATTGCACCCTACTTAATACCCAGAGATTTCACTACTGACGCCAAGCCTGCTATAGAGTAGCTGCTCAACAAAAATGCGTTTGTTCTACGTATGAAGGAATGGATCTGATGGTACAACTTCTGACACTTTAAAAATAAAATGTATTAAACTGTTTTGCTAATTACACGTATTTTCTGAAATGCTCACGTAATCGATGTTTTAGACGTCCTTCTCTAAGATCAATATCTGATTTAAGGGTGAAAGAGAAAAAAACTGCTACTTTATATTTAAATCAGTAGGTGCTCAAAGAGATCAATAAAAATTAACAATACTAATAATATTAATAAATGTCATCTCTCATTCATTTATTCAGTACACAATTATTGTGAGGCTGCTACACCAGATGCTTTATACCCAGAGACGAAAAGACCTAGTTCCTAGTTTCAAAGATCTCACAGTAGAGTGGGAGCACAGAAGAGTTAACACCACTTTGCAATGTACAAATCGTGTTTTAAAAATAAACTTTAAAATCGACAATAACAGCAACAAGCATTTATTGAAAGCTAAGTCCATGCCAGGCTCTGGGCCAAGCCCTTTATCTGCATGATCGCATCCCATCTTCATTCCCGCTCTGAGGGAGGGGCCGTTATCACCCCCATTTCACAAATGAGACAACTGGGGTTAGGGTCGTTCTGCTACTTACTCATGGTCACACAGTGGAAAGTCAGAGCTCACACTTGTTCAAAGTTAGCTATGGTTATTTGTAAAACCAAGCTGACAAGTGTGGTGACAGGTGTGGAAAGGTTCAGGAGCCATGGTTGATTGGAAGGTCAGTAAGAAAATGGGGCCATGGGACTGTCAGGGCAAAGGAAGCCATCTTAGGCTGCCTCTGCAGAACCAGAGGCTCCTGATCGAGAAACGACAGTTCAGGACACCATTCTGTATTTAAAGGAAACATAGGCAGGGTTATTTCTCCCTCCTGAACTTTAACATGTAAACCAAACTATCAGTTTAGCTTCTCCAAGGGATGTCCCTTTGGGTGCCCCCCAGACACTCCAACTGAACATGGTGTTTGAACTCACACAAGGCACTCCATGTTTGTTGAACAAATAAAAATATAGCTACTGTGGTTGTGTGTGGCAGTTTTACACTGCAGCGGTTTGCAGACACGGATTATGTCCGTCTCGTCTGTGTTTGGGGCTGGCCTTAGCTTCAGTGGCTGGTTGGATGGCTTTGTTCCAGCCCTGACTCAGTCTGACCACTGGCTGAGGCAAACGTCTACATGAGAGCAGCCCATGTGGTAGGAGGGGAAAGGGCTCCCCTGAGCCCTAGAAGACTTGGTATTAAGCCCTGCTGCTGGTCAATTACTTCACCTTGAGCAAAAAGGAATATTTCTGGAGTCTGGTTCCCTCACCCTTAACCCTTATTCGTACGAGGGACTTCCATGGCAGTCTGGTGAAGCCCAGCTCTGTGAACCCTTCTCAGAATACAGTTGTTAGATGTCCAGAATAAAATGCAACACACACTAGGATGGGACTTAGAAAAAAAATGGAGAATAACAAGTGTTGGTGAGGATGTAAAGAAATTGGAACTCTTGTGCATTATTGGTGGGAATGCAAAATGGTGCAGCTGCTATGGAATACAGTTTGGCAGTTCTTCAGAAAAGTTAAACATAGAATTACCATGTTTCCCAGCAATTCCATCCACGGTACATATCCAAAAAAACTGAAAGCAGACACTCAAACAGATACTTGTACGCCAGTGTTCATAGCAACGTTATTTAAGCAGCCAGAAGGTGGAAACAACCCGTGTCCATCAACAGATGAATGGATAAACAATGTGGTATATACATATGATGGAATATTAGCCATAAAAAGAATGAAGTCCTGGGCTTCCCTGGTGGCGCAGTGGTCGAGAGTCCGCCTGCCGACGCAGGGGACGCGGGTTCGTGCCCCGGTCCGGGAAGATCCCACATGCCGCGGAGTGGCTGGGCCCGTGAGCCATGGCCGCTGAGCCTGCGCGTCTGGAGCCTGTGCTCCGCAACGGGAGAGGCCACAACAGTGAGAGGCCCCCGTACCGCAAAAATAAATAAATAAATAAAAGAATGAAGTTCTGATACATGCTACGACATGCCTGAACCTTAATCAGACACAAAAGAACAAATATGGTATCATTCCACTTACGTGAGGTATCTAGAATAGGCAACATAGAGACAGAAAGTAGAAAGGAAATTCCTGGGGGATGGAGGGGGAGGGATGGGGAGTTATTTCTTAATGCATAGAAAGTTTCTACTTGGGATGATGAAAATGTTCAAAACGTCCTGGAAATAGACAGTGATGATGGTTGCACAACAGTGTAAATGTACTTAATGCCACTGAATTGTACACCTTTTTTTGGGGCGGGAGGTGAAGTAGAAAAGAATAGCTTTATTACTTTGTCAGGCAAAGGGGGACACAGTGGGCTCCTGTCCTCTAAAAACTACGTGTCCCCTGTATACTTTAACATGGTTCAAACGGTTAATTTTATTTTATGTATATATTAATACAATAAACAAACAAATAAATAAATCCAAAGGATGAGAAAAGAGGCCAATTATTTGAACTACAGTGCATCAAGATATTAAAAAGAAAAGGAATTGTGGATATAGTAACATACTGACTTTAAAAAATTACTCTAAATAACAAGATCAAAAGATGGGTTACTAACTAGTGTAATTCTGAAGTAGTGGTAAGTGAAAGCACTATTCTGAGTTCTCTCTCACGACGATAATGTGCCATGAACAGATCTGTGGTCTCTACTGCTGAGACGGCACTGCTACTACTTTGTGGTCTGTGGTTTACAATTATAATAGAAGGAAATGCTAAGTTGCAGTCAGAGGTTAGTGAAAAAGGATGTTATTTTTTTCTCATCCAAATTACGGACCCACTGAAGTCTATCCAAGGGATCTTTGGACGCCCATGGACCCCAGGTTAAAAACCTCTCAACGAGATGATCTCTAAACTCTCTTCTAATTAAAATGGTGTGATCTAGCGGTGATTTCTGGCTCATCTGAATATTATGGATAAATTAACATCTCTGATAAGTTTTTTTTTCTTATCTGTAGCTGGGGATTATTATAAAATCGGCCTCTCAAGGGCTTTGTGAGGGAAAGGGAGGTAAGGAAAGCATTAGGAGCTGTAAAGCTCTGTTGTAAATGCTAGGTAGTATCAGGGAAACCTAAGAGTCCATGAAGATGTCTGCCCCATCCCCTGCACACCCGTCCCCCAGGGCTCAGGGTTCCTTCAGAATTTTTGCTCAGATCTTTGTGAACTATGGGAACAAAACACTGGGCCCCCTTTGTTAAAGAATACCATGCCCCGCGCAAAAACATAGTTTTATGAACTATAATGTATGTCAGCAGATTCGAAAATACAGACAAATCAGATCATCTTAAGGAAAATACCAATTATTAAATAGACTCAAGAAGAAACAGAAAACCTAAACCCACTAATGACTCTTAAAGAAATTGAATGAGTTGTCAAATATATGCTCTCTACAGAAGGCATCAAGCCTAGATGGTTTTAGGTGTAAGTTTTACTAGCTCTTGAGGACGTCTTCTCTCACTGATCCTATACAAATTTCCCCCCAGAAGACCCATGCTGCCTGAAACTGCGGAATGTGTACCAAACCCTAAAGACGCGTGTTCCTTTAATGAATGAATAAATGATAAAATGGAGGCAAATTATGAAACGAAACATAATGTATTAGAACTAAACTATTTTGGTAGAGAAAAACAGCTAGGTAAAATGCGTGGTCTACCTATTCCTTTTCATTTTGGAGACAAATTCAAGTTTGATTGGAAGAGGGGAGTCAAGGAGCCTGCTACCTTCAGCGGCTGGGACAATCACACCCAGGACAGCCACAAGACACTGGCACCAGTGCATACGGGTGAATGGTACCGTGGGAGGAGGGGATGCTTCCCAAAGATATAAGGATCCTTCATCTTGCACCAGGCTTAGCACAGCGCCTGGAACATGGGGACTCTCTTAACATATTTATTCAATGAATGGATGGAGTAGACTGGAAGAAGGCCCAGTGTCAGGCCTGGGGAATTAAGAGCTGGAGATGGAAAGCAGCCTCTCACAGGCTTGGCCAGACCTGAGCCGCTTGGACAGGATTCCTCTGCAGTTTACTTCATGGTCCAACTTGACTGTAAAAGCCTCAGGGGCTCATCCTCCCAGGGTTTCTCATGGCCAAATGCCCCTCACTGCACCTACTCCATCGTGCCTTTCCAAAGGCCCCTCCTGGCTCTGAGCCCAAGCGGTCAGATGTTTACGTTCCTCCTGTTTCTCCCCCAGCCCCTTCCCCTGCACCAGCTCTTTGTACATCTGGCCGTCCAGCTTCCTCTTCGATGTTCTCACTCACTGACTGCCTGCGGGCTTATGATAACTTCTCCCTCCTCCTCCTTTCTCAGCCCCACCATCCTGTGAACCGCCAAAATATACACACTGCCCTCCTTTCTCCTTTCATCTTTCCCTATAAATCAGCCTCCTCTGGATATACTGAAAGGAAGCTTGTCTGAGCTAGTGGTTTTAATTCCTGGCTTTTGAAAGATCTTACCCGGACTTGGTTTCACATCCTGGCTAGACTGCACTGGTTTCCCATCTGCAGCCCAAGGACATTGGTTGCCCAACCCCCTGGGCTTGTCCAATCTGCTTTAAAGACTCAGAAATGTGGTAAATTAATAAGTACCACACCACTGAAGTCTTTGAACATGCTTCCCTGGAGTACGTCAGTAACAGTTATACCACCCTGAAAGGGAAGATAAAGGGAACAGAAAGGAAAAAGAGGCTACTTAGGAACATGTCAGAGAAGACAGACTGTCCTCCACAAACTGGGAAAGCAGGAAGCAAAGCAGCTTGTTACGGGCTGAACTGTGTCCCCAAAATTCATAAGATGAAGCCTACTACCTCAGAACGTGACTGTATTTGGAGATAAGGTCTTTAAAGAGGTGATAAAGATTAAAAGAGATCATTAGGGTGGGCTCTAATCCAATATGACTGGCGTCCTTATAAGAAGAGGAAATGTGGACGCAGACAGATACAGAGGGAAGCCCATGTGAGGACACAGGATGCGGGTGGCCATCTGCAAGCCCAGATGAGAGGCCTCACTGTAACTGCAGGACCCTATGGGGCCTTCCTGGGACAGACCCCTCCCCATATCCTCTGCTCTAGCTCCTCTCTGAAGTACCCAGATAATAGTATCTCATGCATATTTCCTGAGCTTTTCAGACACTAAAAACCACCACCCAAACAGAAAAACTTAACTACTTGATAATCAAGTAGCCCCCAGACCTTCTGGCACCTAAGGATTGATAATGTTGACCACCCTGCTACCTCACCATCAACAAATAAGGGAAGTGTGAACGAGCTGATCACATGCTCTGGGACACCCCTCCTCACCTGCTCACCTGGCCTTTAAAAATGCTTTGCTGAAACCCTTCAGGGAGTTCAGGGATTTTTCTGGGCATGAGCTACCCGTTCTCCTTGCTCGGCTCTGCCATAAACCTTCCTCTGCTCCAGACTATGACGTTTTGGTGTTTGGCCTCACTGTGTCTCTGGCACACACACTTGCGTTCGACAACATCACCAAGAATCCAGTCAGCTGGCACCTTGACCTGGGACTTCTGGCCTCCAGAATCACGGGAAAATAAATTTCTGTTGTTTAAGCCACCCAGTCTGTGCCACTTTGTTATGGCAGCCCTAATAAACTAATATACAACTCAAGTCTCCATGATATTTCCTCTCAAGAATACATGAAATGTTTATGGATTGATTATTCAGGCAACGTTTGAACTAACTCTCCTTGTATCAATATTTTCAGTATCTAATAGACATGAAATATTTAGACATGAATTTTTAAAGTAAAGATAATTATTCTTTATAATCATTTCAAAAGAATATAAAATATCTTTTAATATTTTCAGTGGGGACTTGGAGAAAGATACAGAAAACATTTCATCAAATTTGCAAATGATTCAAACTTGCTAAGTTAAGGAGGAAAAATAAATGAGTTGAGAATAATGAACCTAAATGAAGAAGATAAAATTTAATACAAAGAATTTTAAGTATTCCACTTAAGTTTAAAAAAAATAGTTTGGTATATCAGGGGTCCCCAACCCCTGGTACCAGTCCACGGCCTGTTAGGAACTGGGCCACACAGCAGGAGGTGAGCAGCCAGTGGGCGAGCGAGCAAAGCTTCATCTGCTGCTCCCCGTTGCCCCCACCGCTCCCCACCGCTCCCCATCACTCACATTACCGCCTGAACCATCCCCCACCCCCGTCAGTGGAAAAACTGTCTTCCACAAAACTGGTCCCCGGTGCCAAAAAGGTTGGGGACCGCTGTGCTATATGATACTAAGCCACCTGTAATAAAAGTTTAGTGACTTCTGTTGACTGCAAGCTCTACGTAAATTAACCAAAAAAGCTAAGGCAATATACCTGTAATCATTCTTTCACTCATTCGGTGAACATTGCCAGAAGTGAAACCCAGGTATTCAACAAATTATATGTTGCCATCACTAAAAATTTCGCAGTTTCTCCCTTGTTTAAAAAATGTTATTTCAAAGACTCCTAAGGCAGATTTTTCTTGGAAATCAAATATTTAGCTTTTTTTTTTTTTTAATAGAGGAGAAAGTCCTTATCTTTGAGTTCATTTCCTAATTCTCCAAGCACCTCCCCAGCATCCTGGAATGTGATGGTTTGCAGATGAGAGCCTTATTTAACCCCCTGCACACAAGGCCTTCAATATCCCTGAAGCCTGAGGAGCCAGTTCATTTCCGGGGCTAATCCAGGGGCTACAAAGTTTCATATGGAAGAAAAATCTGTCTCCTTAAAAGCACAGGTATTGGGACTTCCCTCGTGGCTCAGTGGTTAAGAATCTGCCTGCCAATGCAGGGGACACGGGTTCGAGCCCCGGTCCGGGAAGATTCCACATGCCACAGAGCAACCAAGCCTGTATGTCACAACTACTGAGGCTGCGCTCTAGAGCCCATGAGCCACAACTACTGAAGCTTGCATGCCTATAGCCCGTGCTCCACAACAGGAGAAGCCACAGCAATGAGAAGCTTGCGCACCACAACGAAGAGTAGCCCCCGCTCGCTGCAACTAGAAAAAGCCTGTGCGCAGCAACGAAGACCCAAAACAGCCAAAAATAAATAAATAAATTTATTTATTTAAAAAAAAGCACAGGTATTTGGATCCGCATCTCCTCTTTAAGGTCTTAACAAGTCTAAACTCTGCCGTAACACAGCCTTCAGAGAGCCCTTCATCTTCACTTTTTTTTTCAAACTAAACATCCTCAGGTCTTTTAACTCTTTTCTGCATGCCCTGGCTTTAGAGACTTTTCCTCTTTGCCCATTTGTTGGTTCATTTTCTCCTTCTCTAGGAATTTACTGAGTGTCTGTCATGTACCTGGCATGTTACTAGCATCGCCAATACAACACAGACATCAACGCCAGCAATCAATCACTACCAAGGCTGACAAGTACTGGGCTGGGACAGATGGGCATGCTGCGGGGATGTGATGTGGGGTACCCCAACCTAGAAGATTAGGGCTGCTTCCACATAGACCCAAAAGATGAGTCCAATTCGCCTGGATGAAACAGAGGAGGTAGGATTGCCAGAAAGGGTTTGAGCAGAGGAAATGTTATGTTGGCTTCTCCAACCCCGCCTCTGCTGCTCAGTGGTTGCACGACCTTGTGCAAAACATTTAACCTCTCTAAGCCTCAGTTTCTTCATCTGTAAAATGGGGATAATAATATCATGAAGGGAAGGGTGAACTGCCTAGCACAGTGCCTGGCACATAGTAGATGTTTCCCCAAAACAGGCAGCCATCGTTACCATTGTTATCATTATTATCATCAGGTGGGGAAACCTGGGACACAATTGGCTCCAGAGGGGTAAGGCTGTATGCCTCGCCCCCCAAGAACAGCAGCCATCAAAGAGGAGAAAAGAACGGTGGCTATGTCACCCACCGAGGGGACGTCCTCCACCCCATCCCCCCACATATACACACTGCAGGTGCCAAACACATGAGCAAGCTGAGGATCAAACATCCTGGAACCGAAGGAGGGAGTGAATGGAGAGGAAGCGATAATGGAAAGTTATGGAAAAGGAAGGGGATAAAGAGTTTACTAGAGAAGAGAAGGTGAGAGAGAGAATCTGTAAAAGAAAAAAGAATCAAGTTATACATTCATTGGGTAGGAAAGCTTTTAACTCTGTGGCTTGTTAGAAGTCAGATACTAATGCTTTTTGGAGTTTTCCCAGTATTAATCACAAGACTGGAATGAAGAATTCACTTCCTACAGTTTCTAAAAATTGAATGATAACAGAGACGTTAGTTTATAGCTAAAACAGAGAGCACATGCAGGGAGGGATGAGATGAGATGTACTTTCTGCATCTGGGCTGAGCAGCAGCCATGACAGTCCCTCCATCAGGTCCATAATTCCATCCCGACCGTATTACATAGGATGCATAGAGGGGGACTGATAAAAGGGAGGGGGGTGATTTTACTTCAAAGGGTTTATTTTATTTATTTATTGTTTTGCGGTACGCGGGCCTCTCACTGCTGCGGCCCCTCCCGTTGCGGAGCACAGGCTCCGGACGTGCAGGCTCAGCGGCCATGGCTCACGGGCCCAGCCGCTCCGCGGCATGTGGGATCCTCCCGGACTGGGGCACGAATCCGTGTCCCCTGAATCGGCAGGCGGACCCTCAACCACTGTGCTACCAGGGAAGCCCAAAAGGGGTTATTTTTTGAAAAGCCTTTGCTACAGGACTTCCCTAGTGGCACAGTGGTTAAGAATCTGCCTGTCACTGCAGGGGACACGGGTTCGATCCCTGGCCTGGGAAGATCCCACATGACGCAGAGCAACTAAACCCGTGAGCTACAACTACTGAAGCCCGCGCGCCGTGCTCCGCAACAAGAGAAGCCACCGCAATGAGAAGCCCGCGCACCGCAACGAAGAGTAGCCCCAGCTCGTCACAACTAGAAAAAGCCCGTGTGCAGCAACGAAGACACAACGCAGCCAAAAATAAATAAATATAAAAAGCCTTTGCTATAGTTAAAACAATTCAATAAGCTCTACGCATCAACCTTCATTTTTATAATCAGTTCTAATGATAAAGACACACGCCAGCCACTGGATTCTTTAGATATGTGTTAATCACTGCGCTGTAAGAGGCTTGAGTCCCCCCCCCCCCTTTGCTAACTCCCCTTAGGTAGAAAAATGTTAGCAGCTTATTTTTAAAGCCCCAGAAAGGGTTGATTGACCTGGCTTACCGTTTGCTTATACCCTCCAGCTGCAATTTTCTAAGCAAATGTTTTTCATCCTGCATTTGGCTCGTACCCCACAGCACCTCTTCCTAAGACCTTTTCCTCCTGCCCATCCCCACCCCACCTCCCAGATTTCTCTTCTGCGAAGGTTCTCAAACTGAGGTCTCCAGAAATGCAGTTTCTCAGGCCCCAACCCAGACTTACTGAATCAAACACTCCAGGCATGGGAACCAGTGGTCTGAGTGCAGTGAGCCCTTCAGGAGCTTCTGACACACAGTGAAGTTTGGGAACCACTGTTCAGTTTCCTGATCCTTACCCCCCACCCCACCCCGCCCCTCCGCCGCCGCCTCCTGCCTGATTCTGTTGCCCCACTCTCTCTGTCTCAAAGCTTCTCCCTCTCACCTGCAGAGAGGAAAAGAAAGCCAAAGATTGCATGGGGGGCGGAGGGGAGGGTTCACTACGGGAACCAGAGAAGGGACAACTGGAAGGCGGGAATCGGTGATGTCACCACGCCCCAGACGAGACCTGAAGGATCCCTGACTTCAGCCACCTCAGAGGAAAAGCGGCTTGCCCCGGGTCACTTGCTAAGAGGCTGAAACCATGCACAAGAGGATGAAATCAGCCACCTGTACGCCTCATCCTCTCAGGGGTCCAACACACGCGCGGAGCTTTCGCCGTGGGCGGGGCCAAAGCAGGGGCTCGAGGTCGGCGACCCCGGTGTTTCCCTTAGGAGCAGCCGCAGCTCCAAATACTGATGGGTATTTCCTGTTCTTCTCAAAACTCCTGGTCGGGGAGGCAGCTCGAGTGTGAGGTGCCTTTTTCTTTGCTCAAACACACATCTCCTGAGTCACGCATCCTCTCCTGGGGCGAGGGGCGGGGGCAGGGGTGGGAGGTCACCTTTTCATTCTAGGTTTTCAGAAGCCTTAACAAGTTTGCCAGATCGCTTTACTTCTCTTTGCCTTGGCTTCCTCGTCTGAAAATGAGATAAACCAATAACCACCTTGCAGTGGTTTGTTTTTGTTTTTGTTTTTTTTACAGATCAAGTGAGCTAGCTTGTCCCTGCTCACAACAGGGGCTCAGTACCTCCAGAGGTGTCATGAGACATGAAAAACAGTCCCTTTCTTCAAGGGTGTACAAGCCGGTACTAAAAACAAGGCAAGTACAAAAATAACCAGAATAGGAATCCTCGGGTATGTGCCGTTATTACCCCTCAGAATAAGGCAAAGAGCGTTGACACCTTGGTAGAGGACCTGCAGTGCATGTGGCCCATCCCGGGATGGGAGGGTCCTGCCTGGCTGGCAGCGGGAGAAGGTGGCATTTGGCCTGGCCCTGGCTGATAATAAGCCTTGGCCAAGGAAAGATACTCCAGGTAGAAGGAAGAGGGTGAACAAAGCCCTGGAAAGCTCAGGGAAGGAGACAAAAGTTGCATCCATGACCAAGTGGCTTCAGGGCATGTAAGACCGGTGGCCTCAATGGGTCTGTCCTTCCAGAAACCAGAAGCTCAGAGGGCTTCCGGCATCTGCTCTTCCTCCTTCACGGAGGGTGCCAACAAATGTCAATTAGGGGGATTGTTTCAGGATGTGGAAATTCATTTGCTGTCAGCCAATGCTTGAAAATGTTAATAATTATCAACCTAGGCGAAAACCTCCATTGGCAATCCAGAGCAGGACATTCTTAACGCTCATGCCAGCCAACTCCTTCAGCCACATTGCTAACTTAGGCGGTTTCAGCTCCTCATACAAAACACATTTTTGCATTTTTACCCATGTTTTGATGTCAGGTTTCACTAGAGATGTATGCAGAACTGAAAATAAATGCCTCCTAATGTACTGTGGTTTCCAAGGAACAGAATTTGGGGCTGTATACAGTGAGTTCTTAGATTAGCTTTATTAGCTTTATTTTTAAGTAGTAAATTAACTGCTATGCAGAAATTTCACTAAATCCTGTGACCTCCGCCCTCGCACACCTCTGGAATTTTTCCTAGCAGAGTGTGTGGGGGGAGGGAGTGTCAGCTCCCACCATCCCTTGAACACACTATGGGGTCACCCTCCTTTCAAATTTAATTTTTTTAATATTAAAAAAAAAAACATGAATTCTTCGTGAGTGCTATTGATCCAAAAGGGGAATCTATTATAGGGAGAGGAAGTAGAAATAAAATGAGATAGGCTGGTAAATTTAGAAAAGAAAGCACATGTCAACAAGACTTGGTAAAAGACAGATGAAACAGGGGGGCCAGTGGGCTGAAGCGCAGACAGTTTGAGTGTGTGCTCTCATTCCAGGAGTGAGGGGAGTCACCAGTACAGTGGGAGTTTGGGCAAGGAGGGTGAAGGTTTCCAAAAAGGCTGATATGCCCCCACTGGTTGCCCTGGCGACAGGTCCACCCCCATATGACTGTGATATAGTAAAGAGAAAAATGTGCACAAGCAAAGCAGGCAGCAGTTAAGGATGGGAAGCAACAGGACTTCCAGTTAGCACCACCTTGAGGGGACCTTAGGGAAGAGTCTGGGAGGGGACGGGTGCCACTGATGCAGGATGGGTGCAGAGGGAAGAACCTGAAGGTTTCCATGAGCTTAGGCTCTGTGTACAGCACACCCTGCGGCTCCAACTCCACCAGCTGGCATAGTTGCCTTGAAGGGACTTTGAGTTGGAGAATGTGCTCACTGGTTTTCCTGGTGTCCTGGGACTGCAGGCTCTCCCTGCCCTTTGCCCCAGCCCTGGAAGGCTTAGGCAGTCCAGATGGCACAGTAGGGGGTAGAAAAGGAGTCAGCAGTGATCGCCACTGTTGTCAGCTGAGAGTCCTCCAGGGGCTCCCACCCCTGCAGCATGAAGCCCAGACTTTTCGTCGGAGCCCCTGAGATCTTAAGTGAGCTGGTTCCCAACTCCTCTGAGCTTGTCCCCAGCTCAGACTACCTGCCTGACAGACAGGGTGCCCCGATGGCTTCACCAGGTCCCGCCTCCGTGCTCCATCCTCACCCCTCTCCTGCCAGCTCATCTCCCAGCTCCACGTGGCCTCAACTTTCCCTAGGAATGTTTCCCGAAACCAGCCATTTACAAAGTGTGGTTTGGGGACCCCCTTCACAGGGTCCATAAGATCAAAACTATTTTTGTAACAGTACTAATGTTTGCCTTTTATCCTCTCTCTTATGTGTGAACACCGTTCGAAATGTTTATTGATGTGGTTTTAGATTCCACATTGCAGTTAACCTTTAAGGAACTACCTTTTGTCAAGTTTTGGGGTCCTATCAGAGAATATCCATAATCACGTGAAAAGGCTATTAAAAAACGTCTTCTTTTTCTGACTACATGTCTGTGTGAGGCCATAGTTTCTTCATGTAACCCAACCAAAACAATATTTCATGACAGACTGAATGGATGAGAAATGAGAATCCAGCTGTCTTTAATTAAGCCAGACACTGAACAGATTTGCAAAAATGTAAAATCCTGCCATTCTTCTCACAATTTTTTTATTTAGAAAATATTATTATACAAATATTTTTACTTACATTATGGTTAGGTTATGGGTTTATTATTGTTATTTTAAAATTAATTAATTTATAGGGGTTTTTTTGGGGTTTTTTTTTGTGGTACGCGGGCCTCTCACTGTTGTGGCCTCTCCCGTTGCGGAGCACAGGCTCCGGACGCGCAGGCTCAGCGGCCATGGCTCAACGGGGCCCAGCCGCTCTGCGGCATGTGGGATCTTCCCAGACCGGGGCACGAACCCGTGTCCCCTGCATCGGCAGGCGGACTCTCAACCACTGCGCCACCAGGGAAGCCCCTAATTAATAGTTTTTAAAGTTCTCCATTTCAATTTCTGATCCAGTAAACCTCAGTAGACTTAACCCACAAAAATAAAAGCTCTTTGGTATCCTCAATAATTTTTGAGTGTACAAGGGTCCTGAGACCACCTTCTTATACTGAGCCTACAGCAGGCAGAGTAGAGCTGTTAACTTAGCTATGCCTCTACCATTGCACACCGACTCCACCAAATTAATGACCTTTTTACATGTCTGTCTCCCCCCACTGCACAAGTGCTTCCTGATGGTGGTTGTTCTTTAACCCCCTCATGTCTGGCACAAAGCAGAAAGTCCAGATGAATGAATGAAGTAGAAGGGAAGCCCACACATCACAGGCTACCGCCCGAGCAACGTGCAAACATTCACAGGAGGGCAGATAAATATCTGCATTATTTTTTTTTTAACTGGCTCAAGTTGTTACTGGGCCTCTGACTTGAATTTAGACATAAATATAAATATTTTTTTAAAAATCAGAAAATTCAAACGAAAAATTAACCTAAGAAACAATTCTGCTTCTACTCTGTTAAACTTTCAGAGACACCCCATGCAAGCAAGTAACTGGGGAAATACACCATGCAGTGGATATCACAAATACAGCCAAAATGATCTGCCACAAAAAAAGTGACCAGGGCAAGGACCACAACAAGCATAGCTTCTCCATCTCTGTTCGCTGTCAAAGGTAGACCAAAAGCAGATGGCGCTAGAGGATCCAGGCCAGAGTTGCGGTGTTGGCCTTTGGTTTCACTATTCTCACTCACTCACCATGTTCCCAAGTCAAGCAGCCCTCCAGCATGTCAGGGAGCGGCCACGCCATCCCCTGGCGGGCAGAGATGTGCCACATCCCATCCCCCTCTTTGTCCCTGACACATTCTCCTACAAAATGAGAAAAGGGGAGGGGGGGATACTGGACGTGGGATGGATGCCCTTAGCAAAACAGGATCTTTTACCTCCGAAGTATGTGTCAGAGGTGGGGAGAGAAGAGAGAGAGAGAGAGAGAGGCAGGGGGTGGGGACGGCATGGGGGCAGAGATATTTGACACCAAGAGGAGTATGCTTTTCTGGCTAAGAGTGTAGAGGCTCATTCCGAAAGCATCCCCATCAGAAACCCAACTGTGTAATCGCTGCTGCTGATCTAGGAATCAGGCGTTTCCAGTTCTCTCTCTCGCTCTCTCTCTCTCTCCCACACACACGCCTACACATCTCCACCACCTCTGTCTTTCTAGATAGATAGATGATAGATAGATAGATAGATAGATGATAGATACATAGATAGATAGATGATAGATAGATACATAGATAGATGACAGATAGATAGATATGTTTATCATATGATGGTATATGTTTACCATCTTGAAATTTGTTTTTAAAAAAACCCTTTAGGGCTTCCCTGGTGGCACAGTGGTTGAGAGTCCGCCTGCCAATGCAGGGGACACGGGTTTGTGCCCCGGTCCAGGAAGATCCCACATGCCGTGGAGCGGCTGGGCCCGTGAGCCATGACCGCTGAGCCTGCGCGTCCAGAGCCTGTGCTCTGCAACGGGAGAGGCCACAACAGTGAGAGGCCCGCGTACCGCAAAAAAAAAAAACAAAAAAACAACCCTTTAATCAGCGTACTAAATATCTCCCAGTCCTTTCCACATTTGCAGAAGTCCTATGTTTATGTCACTATGGAAACAGATTCTCAAGAGACTAAAGACATGGAGGGCCCAGCATCATGGAGTCATTGTTTAGGTTAACACCGTAAAGATTCTGACCTCTCAAAACAGAGCTTTTGGCTCCTCTGGTCTCTGTCATTTCGGATGCTGAGGCGGCCAGGCACTGGGCAGTTTTCTCAGTGGCCTTCACAGGGGGTGAGATTTTAGGGGGTACAAATATAAAACACAGTTTTGGAGAACAACTTCATGGAATGATGGTTGTGGTAAAGCTTTCATTCACTGCATGACTATAATTTACATATATTAATTATCTTGCTTTCTCCTCACAAAAATATTCCAAGATCAGCATTAACATTCCCATTTTACGGATGAGGAGACTGAACCTCGGAGAGGTCATGTTGCCTGAGTGTACACACTTGGTCAGTACCAGAGCCAGGTCTATGAACTCAGGTCTATGCCAAAACCCGCCATCCTTCCACTGGCCAGCCTTCCTGTTAACCCCCCACATCCTAGGCTTTCCAGAGCCCATGTTTAGAACCAGGCCCATACATCTATATTCTGTGTGTTTTCAGGACCTTTCCTTCCTCTTGGAGAAAGAAAAGAATTCACCTGAAGAAAACACGTTCACTGGGTGAGCCTAACAGACCTCTAACATTTTCCATTTCTAGTATCTTTTTTTTTTTTTTTTTTTCGGTACGCGGGCCTCTCACTGTTGTGGCCTCTTCCGTTGTGGAGCACAGGCTCCAGACGTGCAGGCTCAGCGGCCATGGCTCACGGGCCCTGCCGCTCCGCGGCATGTGGGATCCTCCCGGACCGGGGCACGAACCCATGTCCCCTGCATCGGCAGGCGGACTCTCTACCGCTGCGCCACCAGGGAAGTCCCCATTTCTAATATCTTGATTCCACCTCTCTCTTGTGCCGGCTCCCACCTTCCCCAAACCCGCCTGCTCTACTTCTCATTCTGCCAGGCAGGGAAGCATTATTAACACAGATTAGCCAGACAAATCCAATAAAAAATTCTCAGAACACCCTTGTCCAGGTAAGTCCAACCAGGGCTTTTTCAGATAAAAACTCAGTGCCGTTGCTTATTGGAGACAAGTCATGAGCTTCGGATTAACTGAAAAGCTTTGCAATAGAAGAGGTTTAATTTCATTTGAAAACCCGTGTACAGCCACATTCTCAACTCAGGATGCACTCGTTGCCAATGAGATGCCCTCTCCCCCAGCACGCCCAACACGGGACCCAGGGCTGGGAGAGCTGCCCCGACGGACACCCATCCCCTGGTCTGGAGGTCCACCCTCGACCACCTCTTCCTACTTCTGTAGGTGGAGCCCCGTCACTCACCCAGGAGGGCCGTCTGAGGGTGGGTCCGAGCATGTCTCCCTCTGGAGATGGACCTGGAAGGAGGCCACTCCCTGGCCTCAGCGGGTAGGAGGAGGATCTGTCCAAGGATCAGTAGAAAGCAGCCCACCAGCATCTTTTCCATCTTCAAGAAGAGAAAGAGGGGCAAGGCTGTGACAAACACAATGGGAGAAGAGGGCGGGGCGAGGTTTCTGGGTCTCCCTGAATGCTAGGTGCTGCAGACTCACCCCCCGCCTTTCCCCAGATCAGACAGGCCACTTGTACTGAAAATTCCATTTGTGTGTATGACCCTCAGACCCACTGGTAGGTTCTTGGATACTCTAAGCAGGGCGTACATAGTTGAATTTTTTGTCACTGTAAGACTGAATGGAAAACTTGGGGGAAAAAACTCTACCCTGAAGTTTCTTTTCAATCAAGTTCATTATCAATTATTCATAGTCACATTCTATATCTTGGATTTGAAAAAGGAAAAACTACATCTGAGGATTCCAAGTAACAATATTTTCTTAGTCTAATAATAGTGGATGGTACAAATTAATATATATGTTTCCCAAGGAATACATATACAGTTGCATAAGATAGCATGACTTAGCCTCCTAGCCTCCCTGCCTTCCACACACATCTATTAAGAGGGAACGTGGTGCAGTGTTTTTAAGGGCTTGGACCCTGGCACCAGACCGCCTGGCTTTGAAGTGTCCTGGCTCTGACACTTGCTAACTGTGTGTGACCTTGAGCAATCTGCTTAACCTCCTCATGCCATGTGGGAATATGGTTAATTGGGTGACTTAATCCACGTAACAAAAGCATTCAGGGTAGTGTCTGGCACACATGGGGAGGCGAGGACAAGCAAACAAGCAACAGCGTTAGGGGACCAGAGAAGAATAGGATCAAACGCAACGCTGAGCACAAAGCTCTCGGATGCAGAAAGAATTTTGACTCTTGAGTTGAGTTTCAGATATCCACAGGGGTGAGGGAGTTTCAACCAGAGTAGCACACTCTTGACCAGACTTTACCCGTTTTCTGTACTGGTCCTGGAGAGTAGCTGGTGTGAAGGCTCTGGAGGAAAGATTCTGAGCAGGGAAGCGACATGGTCAGATCCAGGGTTTCCCAGGATGGCCAATCTCAGTGCTTCACATGGGATGAGAAAGGTACTTTCCACATGGTGAATGATGTTGCCTATTCTGCCTGGCAAACCCTCGTGGAGAAGGCAATATCCTGGGACTAGGTTTAAACATATTTTTCTTCTAGTTTCTATCATTATAGTGGGTGTCATAGCAATTTATTAATTTATACAGATTAGTGAGGAGGAGGGAATATTTAAGGAGGAACAACATTTAAGGAAGATCATCTGCTGTAAAGTCTTTACTAAATCCTCATCCTGTGCTTGGCAATTTCAGCCAGTTGATTTCATTCAATCTTCAGACCTATCTCACATAAATCAGAATTATTATTTCTGCTTTTTAGAGATGGGGAAACTGAGGCCCAGAGAAGTTTAGTAACTTGACCTAGGTCACCCAGGTAAAGTAAGCAGCAAAGTTAGGATTCAAACCCAGGGTAAGAGGCTAATTTGCCAATTCACCGATGAGAGAAAACTTGATTAGCTGCAAGTCAAGTCCCCGTAAGGCAATTCATGAAAGGCCATAGCTGTTTCACCACCAGAGGTGGAAACAGGGCAGGGCAGGGGCAGGGACCACTTCCTAAAACATGAAAAAGTAAATACTCAATAATTCAGTGAACTGTTTGCTCAGCAAACTGCTTTCAGGAATTGACCTGTAGATGAACCCAGGTCTGTCAACCTTCAAAGTCCACAGTTTTTCACACTTGCTGTGTTGAGCTAGCTCACTTTTCACTATGCATTAAAATTCTATTAAAAATAGCAGATGTTTATTCAGCACTTACTATGTGCCAGGCACTGGGTCAAGTGCTTTAAATTTATTAAGTCATTTAATTCTTACAGTAACTAGAGAGGTTCAATAATTTGCCCAAGGGTATGCAGCTGATAAAGGGGTGAAGCTCCAGAGAATTGCTAGTTCATTACAGATAACTACTGCCCACCACTTATGAACAAATTAAACTCTTTACTAATTGGACTGTTCCCTATTCATAGCTTAATCTGTGAGATTCCTTTCTAGAAAAGGAAGAAAAAAGATTTTCCCTCTTTCTCTGATCTTAAACCTACTGTTTACTGTCAAGTTTCCTTGGTATTTATCACATTTTATGTGACATTCTAAGTGTGTTATGTCATTTATATGTGATTTATTATCTTAATGATGTTCTCCTTCCTCCCATCTGAGCAAATACAAAGTCCGCGTTTATTTCTTTTAAAATGTATACAACATGCTCTGAAGGCGCACGTCCATCCTGACACATCTGCAATTAAATCCAAACATTTAGAGCACGATGTGGTGGATAATTATCATTTTCAAAAAACAAATACCACATCATGTGGCTTGGGTTTACTGTGGATTTCAAGAAGTGTTTGCATTTTCAAGTTACCATGGCCAACCAAAAGGCCCTGAAGATAGATGAGGGATAGGGAGTTAAAAAATAAACAGAAATAAACACTTCTAGCTGTCTAACCCTGAGAAGGTTACTTTCCCTCTCTCTGCCTCAGTTTCCTCATCTTTAAACTGGGGATAATGAAGAAACCTGGTCATTGCATGAATTATATCAGCTCATATATATGTAAAGCACATAGAACACTGCCTGGCACATAGTAAGTGCTCAAGAAGCAATAGCTACTTATTATTATTATCATCATTATGCAATCAAACCAATTAATATAAAGTACACACTGCTAATTTTTGTCATATTGAGCCATTTAATGTACCTTATATTAACTCTGATGCTTACTTATGACTACTCTACTAAAACAATGACACACAAATCCATAATTTAAAAATACATGTTAGTATCTAAAAGTATTTAAAACTCTCTTTTTCAGAATGAAATAATGCCACTTGCAGCAACATGGATGGACCTAGAGATTATCATACTAAGTGAAGTAAGTCAGAAAGAGAAAGACAAATACCATATGATACCACTTATATGTGGAATTTAAGATATGACACAAATGAACTTATCTACAAAACAGAAACAGACTCACAGACATAGAGAATAGACTTGTGGTTACCGAGGGAGAGGAGGGATGGATTGGGAGTTTGGAATTAGCAGATGTAAACTATTATATATAGAATGGATAAACAACAAGGTCCTACTATAGCACGGGAACTATATACAATATCCTGTGATAAACCATAATGGAAAAGAATATGAAAAAGAATGTATGTATATGTATAACTGAATCACTTTGTGTACAGTATAAATTAACACAACATTGTAAATCAACTGTACTTCAATAAAATATTTTTCTTAAATATTCTTTTTTTTTTTTTTTTTTTCTTTTTTTAATTTTTTTTATGTTTGTGGTATGCGGGCCTCTCACTGTTGTGGCCTCTCCCATTGCGGAGCACAGGCTCCGGACGCGCAGGCTCAGTGGCCATGGTTCACGGGCCCTGCCGCTCCGCGGCATGTGGGATCTTCCCAGACCGCGGCACGAACCCGTGTCCCCTGCATCGGCAGGTGGACTCTCAACCACTGCACCACCAGGGAAGCCCGAATGTTCTTTTTTCAAAATGCAATGGCACAGCAAGCCACAGTCTGGTAGAAAAGATTTACAAAACATTATCTGATATATCATTTATCTCCAGACATAAGCTCTTATAACTCAACACAAAGACAAACAACCTACTTGAAAATGTGCAAAATATTTGAACACTCATATTGCCAAAGAAGACATTCAGATAACAAATAAACGTATGTGAAGATGTTCAACATTCTTAGTCATTAGAAAAATGCAAATTAAAAATCACAATGGGGCTTCCCTGGTGGCACAGTGGTTGAGAGTCCGCCTGCCAATGCAGGGGACACGGGTTCGTGCCCCAGTCCGGGAAGATCCCACATGCCGTGGAGCGGCTGGGCCAGTGAGCCATGGCCGCTGAGCCTGCGCGTCCGGAGCCTGTGCTCCGCAACGGGAGAGGCCACAACAGTGAGAGGCCAGCGTACCACAAAAAAAAAAAAAAAATCACAATGACATTCCATGACAAATCCACTAGAATAACAAAAATTAAAAAGACAGATATAACCAAGTGTTGGCGAAGATGTGGAAAACTGGAATCCTAATACATTGCTGGTAAGAATGCAAAATGGTGTAGCCACTTAGGGAAACAATTTAGCAGTTTCTCATTCAGTTAAACATACACTTCCCGAATGAGACAGCACAGGGTGACCAACTGGTCTGGTTTGCCTAGAATTGCCTGTGTTTTTGCACTGAAAGTTCTTCATCCCAGAAAACTCAGTCCTGGGCAAACTGGGCAAACCAGCAACCTAGATATTTACCCAGAAGATATAAAAACACACCCACACACAGACTTATACTCAGATGCTCACAGAAGCTTTCTTTGTAAAAGCTGAAAACTGGGAACAATGCAAATGTCCATATATTAACCGACAGATAAATAAATTGTGGTACATCCACAATTTATACAATGGACTACTACTCAGCAGTTAAAGGAATGATGTAATGGGTGAATCTCAAAATAATTAGGCTGAGTGAAAGCTGCCAGACACAAAAAGAATACATACTGAACAATTCTATTTATATGACATTCAACAAAGGGCAAAACTCTGTGACAGAAAGATCAATGGTTCCAGGGGGTGGGATGGGAAAAGAGGGTCAGCTACAAAGGGGCAGGAGGGAAATTTCAGGGGTGGCAGAAATGTTCACATCATGATTATGGTGGAGGTTACATGGCTCTATACATTTGTCAGAACCCATCAAATTATACACTTCAAAGTGATGAATTTGATTGTTTTAAGTTGGACTTCTAAAAAGCTGTTTAATAGAAACTAAAAGAATGGGGAAAAGGATACTGTATACAAGTCAACATAAAACCAGCATGGCAATATTCATATCAGACAAGGCAGGCTTTTTTTTAAAAAATGCAATGGCAGTGAAACAAGAAAAAATAAGTCAGTACACGTAGCCCACATTAATCACTGTTTCTCAGGGAGGCATTTACAGCTGCTAGCATTTGAAGAACAGGAGCCAGATCCAGTTCCAACTGGAAAACAAAATGATGTTTGAGAAACAGTTCCTTTCACATATGGGCATATGAGAAGCATTGTTGTGCTGAGAAATAGAGGTTAATTCAATCAGAACAGATTCCATGAAGCATTTGGGGGCATGGAAAGAATATTTTTTAAAACAATTAAACAGCTTTGACTTTTGTTCTAGCAATTCTTCTCCTCTCCATGAGACAATGAGTCTTTTCATTTAGCTTTACCAAGAGGGCGGGGCAGAGAGAGAGGAGGGGATTGTTCTAGGCATCACTGTTTCAAGTAAATCGACAGATGGCGTAGCGTCCCATCGGAGCCAACACTACGTGCCCTGGGCCTGGAGAGGAGAGGCCTGGCTCTGTCACAACACGCTGCGACCTCGGTTAGGTGACTGAACTCTCTGGGCTTTAACGAGTCAGCCATGAAATGAGAGGCGTGGTCTGGAAGCAGCGTTCCTCAGCCTAAACCAGACCACAGGCCCAGGACAGGGGCCCAGGACAGGACAACGCTGCTCCCCTGAGGAAGATGGGCATGACACCCTCTTCCTGCCCCCGCACAAGAAGACAAAGGAGCTAAAGCACTAATATTTTCTAAGTGCCTACTATGGGCCAGGCAGTGAGCTGGGCGCTTGTATATTGTTATCTCATTTGGCCCTACAGTCATTCTGTGAGGTAGACGAGGTTCCAATTTCATGGGAGGAACACCGGCGGCCGCAGATAGAAAGACACTCTCCAAGGTCTCAGAGCTAGTTAAGTGACAAAGCCAAGAGTCTACCCCCGCCACCTCTCAGGCAGCCAGCCTACTTGCTAAAAAAGAGATTTTGAGGGCTTCCCTGGTGGCGCAGTGGTTGAGAGTCCGCCTGCCGATGCAGGGGACACGGGTTCGTGCCCCGGTCTGGGAAGATCCCACATGCCGCGGAGTGGCTGGGCCCGTGAGCCATGGCCGCTGAACCTGCGCGTCGGGAGCCTGTGCTCCGCAATGGGAGAGGCCACAACAGTGAGAGGCCCGCGTACCGCAAAAAAAAAAAAAAAAAAAACCCAAAAAGGAGATTTTGAGTCCCCTCTCCAATTCTGAAAGTTCTTAGACATCATATTTAAGAGTTTTGTCCCTCAAAGTCCACTCCATTGGCACACCAAGTGTGCATACTAACTACTCTGTGTTCAATGAGAACCAGTCACACAGGGCTGGGGCCGCAGCAGCCCCAGAGGCCTTCCTTCCTGTCTCCCACCTCAGACCAGAATCCCCAGCTCCCACAGGGCCGGCAAACGGAGCCCAACCTCCATTTAGATGTTGACATTTAGATGTCAACCTGACATTGGCTTTCTGTGACTTTCACCCAGTGGTCAAGGCCTGCTTGCCAGCCCGGCCTTTACAGGTACAGACTCAAGTCCTTTCATGGTCAAGGTAACTCCATCTGCTCTGGTACCCGGACTGGAAACCTCGGCCTCAGCTTCCATGTGTCCCTTGCGTCACCATCACATTCATGGGTGGACAAGCCCTGGCTTTCCCGCCCCTGCTCCAGCCCTCCTGATGGTTCCCGCCACTGCAGCAATGCTCCAGTCTCTCTATTTCTCACCCAGACTTCTCCAGAAGCTTTGGAACTGCTCTTCCTGCCTTGGGTCCTGCCCCTTCCGTGCTCAGAACCCACCTATGGCCTTACTACGTAACATTCATGTTCAAGGCCCTCCATGACAGACCACTGCCCGCCCTACAACCATAGCAGTCCCACGTGCACCCCAGCCCCTCTACCGGTGCCAAAAGAATTCAGATTCTTGTCCTAGCCGGGTGCCTTCATCCATGCTGGTGCCTTGGCCTGGTCTACCTTCTGTATTATTCAAAAACGCATTCATTCCTAAAGGCTCAAGTCATATGTCACCCCCCCCCAAGATGTTCTCCGATTTTCCCAGCAAGGATTGACTTTTCTACGCACCCCTGACAACGGGTTTGTTGTCTGCTCTAGCACTGGGTTTTTGTTTGTTTGTTTTTGTTTTTTGGCCGCGCTGTGCAGCTCGTGGGATTTTAGTTCCCTGACCAGGGATCGAACCCACGCCACCGCAGTGAAAGCACGGAGTCCCAGCCACTGGACTACCAGGGAATTCCCTAGCACTGTGTTTCTTTTTCTTGTTTCCATATCTGTCTCCCTGCCTAGACTCTGAACTGTTCCTTGAAACCACACCCACGTGCTAGATGCTGAATTTCATAACTAAAGTTTTAGAAAATAGGTAAATGTTGAATAAACACATTTATTGATCAACAAAAGATCAATAAATGTTGAATCAAATTGGCCCTAGTTCTGCACCTGACAACTGCCAAGGCCGAGCCCAGGTCTTCGTCTACATACTCTGTTTGCCTTAACGCCGGCAACCCCAATGGCTCTCTCCTATGATGGAAGGAACCTCTGCCCCAGATTCCTTGGCCTTGAATACATAATTTTTAAATGATATAGATGAAATATCAAATATCTAGTTATAATAATTAAAGTATCCATTTACTTATACATGCATATTCAAAACATTTGAAATTACAAAATATATATTCACTGAGAAATAATGCTTTATTCATTAAAAATGTTTCAGAAAACAGTGTTTTCTCTCATGTCATAAAACAGTTTTCAAATGCTTGCCTCTCTAACATCAGTATTTCATCGACGCTAAAGATGTTTTTGTTTTCTGACATCTTTACTTCTAGGTTGTCTGAGAGACAGCACTTTCTGAATCTATATATGATGCTGTCACTGGAAATTTTATCTCAGACCACCAGTTCCCACTTATGTAACATGAGGACAGTTGTTGGGTTTTTTAATATGTCCTGGAGGCATAAATTCACCATCTCTGCAACTTACTCATTCACTGTGCTGCTCTTAAAGTATCATATCCAGTGTCATCCAGCCCTTGCAATTGTGAAACTGTGCCCAGAGGAATAATGACTAAATTTGAGTTGATTTTTCTTTTACTGTTTTGGTCATTGACTTCTACATGTATTCAAAATTAGCACACTGATTGAGGACATTTCAAGCTAACGTGTCTTCCCCCAGTAGTACTTTGTTCAACATATTTCAAAGAGTTCCACATACTCTGAGAGACTTTGCAAGGACTCACATATACAGCAATTTCCTCTTTTCCAAGGAATCATTTTTTGGGGAAAAAAAACCCCTCACTTCATATTTTGGAATATATGGTCATTCCTACCTTATCTTTCCTCCCTTCCATTCAATCAAGCACCATGTTCTACCACATGAGGTCTCGCATGCCTTCTCCCTTTTCCATCCATACCAAGGTCACAGCCCTAGGCTTGCCCCTTATTCATATTGGAGAGACTACAAAGGTCCTGGCAGACACTACTGGTTGCCCCCCAATATCCTCCCCTCCTTCTTTAGTAATAGAACCCTCACTTTTTAACTGGACACATAATGGGGCTGGAAAAACACCAAGATGCCCAGTCTTCCCTTCTTCCCTATCAGGTGACTGCATGGGGGTTAGGGGGGATGGAAGTGGATGCGGCGAGTACAACTTCAGAGAAGTGTCCTTAAAGGAGGGGTGGGGGAATGACCGCCTTGCTTTTTCCTTCCTGCTGGCTGGAATGAGCACATCCTGGCTGGAAACCCACCGGTCATTTTGAACCACGAGGCACCATGAAAATGGAAGTCATGCTGCATGGTAGAAGTGACAGGGCACAAAACTGTGGGTCCCCGACCCCATGCTCACTTTGGACACGCTGCCTCCAGGCTTCTAGACAGAAATAAACTTCCTTCTTCAGGTCACTGTCATTTCTGTTTTTTGTATAACTTGGAGTTGATCATAATCCTAATTAACTGACTGTTTCTAAGTCTCTCCTATTGACGCCATCTGGCACTAGCTGAATTCAATCTTCCCAACATAATATCATGCTTATCATGCGCCTGCTCAAAAACTATCAGTGACTTCTACATACCAAGCCGATAAAATCCAGATTCCTGGGCTTCCCTGGTGGCGCAGTGGTTGAGAGTCCGCCTGCAGATGCAGGGGACGCGGGTTCGTGCCGCGGTCCGGGAAGACCCCACATGCCGCGGAGCTGCTGGGCCCGTGAGCCATGGCCGCTGAGCCTGCGCGTCCGGAGCCTGTGCTCCGCAACGGGAGAGGCCGCAACAGTGAGAGGCCCGCGTACCGCAAAAAAAAAAAAAAAATCCAGATTCCTTAGCTTAGCACTCAAAGTCCCATAATCTGGCCCTGTCTTACAATGCTAACCTCAGAAACACCCCCATCCATTCCACCAACACACACACACACACACACACACACACACACACACACACACATTAACCCTCCATTCCAGCCCGTTAGCTCCATACAACGTCTCTCACTCACCGCTGGTTGGATTGAGTTTAGGACAACGGAGATACAGGGAGGGAATCACTCCCTTTCAAATTGAACTGTGAATGGAAACAACCTTAACAAGAGAACAGATACACTGTGGTGGAGGCATATAATGGGCTATTATACAACCATAGAAATGAGTGAATTACCGCTTGGCGCAATATCATCATAAACTTACAAACATAATACTGAACAAAATTAAATTCAAAAATGGACAAAATGAATCTACGATCTTAGGAATCGGGACAGTGGTTACACTTGAGGTGTCAGTGCACAGAAGGAGGCGTGAGGGGGGGATTGTGGGGTACTGGGAATGCTCTGCTGATTACTCAGTATGCTGACTGCAGGTTCATGAAAAATAATCCAGCTACACGCCAGATTCGTGCACCTTTCTATATGTATGCTTCAGTAAAAAGTTGACTTAAAAAACAGGCAAACGAAGTTAGAAGAGCAGTTACCTTCAGGGGGAGGTGATAATTAATTGGGTAATTGTGGGCACAAAGTGGGGCTTCTGGGGTGCCGATCTGGGAGATGGTCACATAAGAGTGTTCATTTTGCAACAGATCCATTGTACTGTTCCCTTATGGTTTGTGCATCTTTTTATATGTTCTTTTGATTAAAATTTTACTTAACAAGTGAAGTGTGCAGTACTACTCCTGCCACCCTTGCTCTCTGATCATGCCATGGACAAAGGGATTCAGGGAGAGATGTGAGCTGCAGCAGAGATTTTAGAGAGAGGCTAATGGGTGTCCTCTCTTGAGAGGGCTATTGTGCACATTCTGGAAGAGGTGTTAATAAGAATGAGGGTACACAGCTGGTCCTGACCTGGAACTCCTTCTCAAGCCCTGGGGTGGGCAAAATAATGTCCCTCCAAAGATGTCCATGTCCTAATCCCCAGAATCTGTGGATATGTTACATTACACAGCAAAGGGGAATTACAGTTGCTAATCAGCTGACTTTAAAAATAGGGAGATACCCTACATCAACTATACTTCAATTAAAAAATAGCAAAAAATAGTGAGAGCACCCTGAATTACCCAGGTGAGCCCAACGCAATCACCAGGGTCCTTAAAAACAGAAGAGTGAGGCAGCATGAGAAGGACTCAGCCTGACGTTGCTGGCTTTGAAGATGGAAGGAGGCGACAAGCCAAGCAATGAGGGAAGATTCTAGAAGCTGAAAAAGGCAAGGAAATGGATTCTCCCTTAAAGCCTCCAGAAGGAACAATTCACCCAGTAAGAACCATTTCAGACTTTTGACTTCCAGAAACATAAGATAATAAACTTTTTAAAAACTGAAGTATAGTTTACAATGTTGTGTTAGTTTCAAGTGCATAGCAAAGTGATTCAGTTATACATATATATATTATATATAATATATATACTCTCTTTCAGATTCTTTTCCATTATAGGTTATTATGAAATATCGAGTATAGTTCCCTGTGCTACACAGTAGGTCCTTGTTGTCTAGTAGTTGTTTAGTAGCGTGTATATGTTAACCCCAAACTCCTAATTTATCTCTCCCCCCTCACCCACTATCCCCTTTGGCAACCATAAGTTTATTTTCTGTTATTTCTGTTTTGTAAATCAGTTCATTTGTATCATTTTTTGAGATTCCACATGTAAGTGATATCATACGATATTTGTCTTTCTCTGTCTGACTTAATATGATAATGTCTAGGTCTATCCATGATGCTGAAAATGGCATTATGTCATTCTTTTTTATAGCTAGGTAATATTCCATTGTACATATATACCACATCTTCTTTATCCATTCATCTGTGGATAGATGTATAGGTTGCTTCCAATAAACTTGTTTTATGTCACTAAGTTTGTGGTAACTTATTACAGCAGCAGTGGGAAACTAATACACACACTGTCTGGAAATTTCAGAGAGGTGGTAATTTTATTAGAGGAGATCTTGGGGATGGGGGCATTCTTTGTATTTCAATGGAAATGGAGAAGGAGAAGGAGCTAGAAAAAATCAGCAAACACTGTTGATGGGGAAAAGGAGACCATTCTGAGGGGCTAGTGTTAAAAGTTGAGAGTTTGTCAAAGAAAGGGAGAAACTGTGAAAGTAGCAACTTCAGAACTGAGTTTGAAGCAACCCAGGGCTCACAAAAGATTTGACCTATAGCCTTGACCTCTGTGGTCTTGAGCTTCTCATCTTTAAGACAAGTGAAAACAAACTCACCTAACTGGGAAGGTGCAAGGATAAGCCCTCAACAGAAGTGAGATAAAATCCTTTGATTGGGATTTCCCTGGTGGTCCAGTGGTAAAGAGTCCGCCTTCCATTGCAAGAGGATGCAGGTTCGATCCCTGGTCAGGGAACTAAGATCCCACATGCCGTGGGGCAACTAAGCCCGCGTGCCACAACTACTGAGCTCGCATGCCACAACTACAGAGCCCACGCACCCTGGAGCCTGCATGCCACCACTAGAGAGAGAAAACCCACGTGCCACAACTAGAGAGAAGCCTGCACCCACAAGGAAAGATCCCGCATGCCTCAACAAAGATCCCACGTGCCGCAACTAAGACCCGACGCAGCCAAAAATAAAGAAATAAATAATAAATAAATCTTTAAAAAAAATCCTTTGCGTTACATCATTTTCTCTAATAATAACTGTTTATTAGGCAGCATAATGCCCCCAAAGATGTCTATGACCTAATCATCCCGGAATCTGTGAATATGTTACCTTTGTGGAAAAAGGGACTTTGCAGATGTGATTAAGCTAAGGATATTGAGAAGGAGAAATTAGCCTGGATCATTCAAGTGGGCCCAACGTAATCACAAGGGTCTTTATAAAAGAGAGAGGAAGGGGGGAGAAGGGGGAAGGGAGAGAAGAACTGGAAGCTGCTATGCTTTGAAGATGGAAAAGACCAGGAGACAAGAAACATAGGCACCTTTCAGAAGCCAGAAAAGGCAAGGGAACAGCTTTCCCCCTAGAGCCTCCAGAAGGAACATAGCTTGTCGACACCTTGATGTTAGCCCGGTGAGACCTATTTCAGACTTCTGACCTCCAGAACTGAGGGACAATAAGTTTGTGTTGCTTTAAGCACTAAGTTTGCAGTCATTTGTTACAGCAGCAATAAGAAACTAGTACAATAACCTAAAATAGCAGTGGGGTATTCCAATGGGGATGGAGCCACGGTCTCCAACAGTAAAGTTTTCCCTGACAATAAATACTCTAAAAAGAACTTTCGAAAAATGTTAGCTAGCCCACCTGCTCAGCCACTGACTTCACATACAGACAGTTCGGTAAAAATCTTATTTTCAATCAACTCACTCCAAGCACTGGCAGATTAATTCACATTAATGATCTCATTTAACCCTTATAACAACACTATGACATAGATCGTATCGTCCCCATTTGATGGATGATATAACTGAGGCTCAGATAATAATAAGTATAGGTAATAAATATTGAGCACTTACTCTGAGCTAGGCATTATACTAAGCACTTCATGTGTGTTAACTAATTTAATTCTCCCAACAATTCTATTTCCATTTACAGATGAGAAAACTGAGGCAGGGAGTCTAAGTAACGTTCCAAAATCCTTGCAGGTAATGAGTGGCAGGGCTGAAACTGGAACCCAGGTCCCTCAGGTGCCAAGATCAGGGTCGTACTCCCACAACCTCTCATCACTGTCAGCATCATTACCACCAATTACTGATAACAGCCGAGGCCTCTGGGATAGAGCCCAGCCCTGCCTTTCTCTCTGAGTCCCTTTCAGGGTCCTACCAGGTAAGGCAGTGGTGGCTGTCTAACGAGCCACCTGGCAGGGTTCAAAGACGACCTCACGGCTAGAGCTCCAAGTGGCAACTGGTCCCTTGGAAGAGCCTCCCTGGCACTGTTTACTAGCAGCAGCAATGACAGCCTCCACTCTCTCTTTGGCACTTCGGCTCCCTCTTCCTCTGACCCTCCTGACTTATCCCCACATGTACATTACACAGGGGTGCCCTCCTGAGCCTCCCTAAAGACAGGGAGTCCCAGGAAAGGGCTCTCTTAAACACACATGCTAAAAACCAGAGGGGAGCCAGTCCCGTCCCAGGGATAGCATTCGAGGCTCTGGCTCACTTGGCTGGTCTCAAACGCAGCTGCTCACCCCTGAGTCCCAGCATGTCCCTTCTCACCTCCCACCCAGCCTCACACCCAACACCCTGCAGGCCAGCGTTTACACTGGCACTCCCTCTTCGCCCCAGGCAGAGCTGATTCTAGGAAAACTGTGGGATTTCTCTGCAGAACCTTCAGTGATCCTCTTATTCCTCATCTACCTTTCAAGGAGCAATCTTCTATTTCCTTTGCTTTAAATCTTGGGCCTCATTTCAACTACCTCTTGCTAAACAGAGATATATGGTGATGCCGGTAAGAGCTTAGAGCATGACAGCCATCTGAGGGTGTCTGAGAAGTGGACTCTGGTACGGCACCTCCAGCCAGTGAGCTCAGGCCTCAGTGCCTCCAGCTTGCCAGGGCCTGGACTCCTGAGCCCGGAATTTGTAGGAAAGAGAAGCCTGGCAACACAGAGGTCTGACTGAATTCTACTGGCAGGACTAAAAGTTTGGGCAGATAGGAAAACAGAAGGTGAAGACCCAACAGATATCTACCTGCATTCTCAACAGGGGGTTCTAAGGGACCAAGCTTCAGGGGCTGAGAGGAAACTTTCCAGACCATAAACCCATCCTGGAACAGCAATATGGTTTTCTGAGGCTGGGAGAAACAGGCAGGGAGAACCGTGTAGAATGCACTCCTGAATGGAAAACTCCAGTTAAATACATGTAGATCACCCGCCACCCTCACGTACCCACAGAGGGCCCACCTTCCTGATTTGGAGAGGAAGTGACTGCTTGTAGGAACGCCTTGCTTTTCTGGAGAGACAGGTGATGTAACTAATCACCAATCTTAAAATGCCTGGAACTGTTCTAACGACTTGAATTCAATCCTCACAACCCTGTAGGTATTATCAACCCCATTGGACAGATGAAGAAAGTGAGGCATAGAGCAGTTGGGTAACCCCGAAGTTGCCAACCTGTAAGCTTCACTCACAGCCGGGGTCTGAACCTAAGCAAGCGAACCCCAGAGTCTCTGGTCTTGACCATACCCCTCCCCCACCCCTCCCCCACCCCCGCAGCGGGAAACCAATTAAATGCACTTGGTGCAGATGCAGCCCATTTATGACGATTTGGGACTTGGTCAACTGGGTTTGTTCCGGGCGGGAGTATGTGTTCCCGAGGAGCTACCTTCCTGTGCACCTTCCTGTGCGTCCAGTCCAGGAGACGTTAACGAGAGAGGGTCCCCATTTTTCTGTCCTCTCTCCAAACTGCCCTCGGGGTTTCTAGCAACTACCACAAAACGCCCTCCCCTTTCTTTCCTTTCCCCGCAATGTAGGGAAGCTGGAGCTTTAGCTGTCCTAGAGAACCAAGAACAAAATGCAGATGACACGGGCATTAAAATAACAGCCGACAGAGGCGGGGAGTCGGAATCGATCCGCTGGCCAGCTGGCCAGCAATCACACTGCATCCCCGCTCAACAAGTCTCCCTTTCCCGGGGTCGGTGGAGGCCAGGTCTGGGTGGCCCCGCGGCGGGGCACAGCGCCCCCATGGGGCGGTGCGGGGTGGCTGCCACGCGCTGCGCCGGGCTCAGGGAGCTCGCGGAGCTCGCCCGGCCAGGGCGGCCCAACTGGCCCCGGCCGGGGGGTCCCGCAGCGCCGCCCTCCCTCTCGCCCTCTGCCCCGAGGGGTCGGGAGCCAGGGGCCCAGGGCGGGAGGGGGCGTCCGACGGGAGGGGCCGCGCGGGGCCGCACGGGCCGGGGCGCGGGCCTTTGCGCGCGCCCGCGTGCGTGGGTGCCCAAGCTCTGTCTGTCCGTCTGTCTGTCTGCGCCTCGGGGCTGCGGGGCCAGGCAGGGCCCCGGGGAGAGCGCGCCCCGCTCACCTGCAGCCACCGCCGGCGCCTGGGAAGCGAGACAGGTCCCGGGTCTTCGTCGCTGGCCTCCTCGCCGCTCCGAGAGCCACGGCTCTCCTCGGGAATCGCTCGTGGGAGCCGAGGAAGAAGCCGAGGTGCTGCCGCTGTCTCCTCTTTCGCCGCTTCCTCCGAGTCCCATCCCAGAGCGCTCCGCTCGCTCGCTGGCTGCCTGGGCGGCTCTGGGCCAGCGCCGGCAGGCGGCGGGGGAGGCGGCGCCGCGGAGGGTGGGGAGAGGGCCGGCGGGAGGAGGGGTGTACTGTTTGAGGATGGGGCAGGAGCGGAGAGGGATAGGCCGCGAGGACCGCCCCACCCTGCAGGCAGCCCCGGGAGCTGGGCACCCTGGCCGCACGCCCTGCCTGCTGCCACCTCGCTCTGCGCGGTCCGTCCCCAAGCCCAGGCGGGGATCGGACCCCGGGGGTCTGGAGCCGCACGCAGGCTCAGAAAAACAAGGAGCTTTGGGCTCTTGGCGGAGGGGAGTGGGCTGGGGAGCGGAGGAGAGCATCTCCTGGAGGGAGAAAGGCATGACGGGGGTCCTGTTTCCTGAACTGGGGGTCATGATCTACAGGAGGAGACCATCGATGACGGTGATGAAGAAGAAAGTGTTGAGAACTGGGCTAACTGGTGACAAGTGCCAGGAGCTGTCTTGGCAGTACCCAGAACACCGGTGCCAGTTCATATTAACAGAGCGTCCACTGGCCAGAAACCAGGCCCCTGGGTGGGGACGGGACTAAGGATGCCAGGACGGAAAGGAAACAAGGTTCCTACCCTGAAGGAGCAGAGAAAGTCTAGTCCAGGCAAGACTTTTGAAATTATGGGCAAAGATGTTTGCAATTTTGTGAAGCGGGGGAACGTGCCCTGAGAGGTCTCCAAGGGAACTTTGGAGGGATGCGAAAGCCAGGATTGGTCAGTGGCAGGGAAAGGGCTGGGGAATGCCACTCTACCAGCTCTCCCTGCTCCTGGGCAGCTGGGGGTGAGTGGGGTCGTTACAACAGGCTAGGACATCTAATAATTGCTCCAGAATTCTAACCCCAAACCATTAACCCAACCACTCAGTTCAGGTTTTAACAAGCTGTGGGGTAGAGGCCGCAGAACTAGCAAGTTTCAAAACGTCTGGTGCCAGAATCTGATCATTTAAGTCCTCTTGGCTGCCTTTACTCTGAACCGTCGTCACTCCTATTTGATGATAGAGTTGGTTTCTGGAATATGAGTAAAAACCTTGTACAAAATCAATTTTTCAGGAAAGCTCCAGGTGGGTAATTAAAATCCTAGCCATAAGGCAAGGGGTCAACATACTCAAGCCATCGGGCAACTCAGTGGTATCCTAATGGCGGGAAAGAATCTTGGATTCATGTTCCCTCACGCTGCACCTTAGGCCCACTGGGCACTCTTGGCCGCCTGCACTGATCAGAAATAGTTTCTTTGTATGTCTTTGGGAGGAGGTAGGTGGAAGTCAGAAAGTAGAGGAAAGTCTTCAGGAAATGTTTGGTCTCTGAAGTCCTGGATCCCACCAATGAAAATCCTTCCTGAGTCTGGGCCAGTGAAAATCCCCTAGGAGCTGGGGAAATGAAGTTACAGTTTATGGAAACTTACAGTTTAAATGTGTTGCCTTATTTCAAGACACCAGTATGATCCAGTAATTTAACCAGGAAAACAATAGTAATTCGGAAATCCTTACAAATTTTAGTGAATTGTAATGTAGTAGTAACAGATTTCAGTGACTCTGGTGTATGCCGAGTAAGATGGATGTTTCTCCCCAGGGAGTTCTATCAGAAGTCTTCAGAAGAGGAAATTTCTGTACAAAGCATGCCTGCAGCCACCGTCAAATAGGTCAGTGAGTTGTTCACCTCGTGGAATGACCTTCAGGTCTGCTGGAAAAAAAAAAAAAAAAGCAGCAGCAAAAGCGAGTTCAGGATCCAGAAATATCAAGTAAGAAAAAACAATGGCTTAGTTTCCCAGTTACCTTTAGGGGGAATGCAAGTTGATAATAATAAAGGCTGCTGGGGAAAGCCCAAATTTGCCTTTTCTGCCAGAGGCCCTGCTACTGGCTTAATGTAGAGAACCTTATTCAGAAAAAGTATGATTTCTTGTTCTCAGGTGGGCACTCATACAAGCTGACAAGAACAAGGGTGTGTAGTATCTCAGAACTCATGAGTTAGAATCCACAACTGTTTAAATTACTTACACCTTGGTAGCTATGCTGGGTTCAGCTCACTTCTCTGTCTCTGCAGGGGGTCTACTGTGGAACAGAAGGAGGCTGCGGCGGGGGTGGGGGGTGGGCGGGGAGGGGCAGTCATTTGACCCAGGCCTCACATTCATGAATAGCCTCAAATATAGACTTTGGCCCTAAGCATTCATTTGTTCCTTGTAAATATTAGAACTTTTTGTTTTGCTTTTGTTGCACATTAGAATCCTTCCTAGAGGGCAGATTAAAATGAGACTCTATCAAAGAGAAGAGGACCACAATATAAGGAAAACAAAGAGCAGACAGGTTGGCTCACAGAACTCATAGCCTAAAATAACTTTTTTTGTTTTTGTTTTTTTTGCAGTACGCGGGCCTCTCACTGTTGTGGCCTCTCCCATTGCGGAGCACAGGCTCCCGACGCGCAGGCTCAGCAGCCATGGCTCACGGGCCCAGCCGCTCCGCGGCATGTGGGATCTTCCTGGACCGGGGCACGAACCCGTGTCCCCTGCTTTGGCAGGCGGACTCTCAACCACTGCGCCACCAGGGAAGCACTAGAAACACCAATTTTATTGACAAGATAGGGCCACAACGGGCAGCTCCACGGAACACAAATGAGGAAGAATCTAAAATTGCAATGTCACCTCACTCGCACCGTGTTTCTCTAGGTGACTGATGATGTTTGAGTCACATGTAAACTCCTGGAGCCCGTCCCTGTCCCACTCAAGCAGAAGGGCAGGATGTCTCACCTGGGAGAGGAGCTGTCATTCCTTTGGGGCACCTGCCAGTTGGTCAGAACAGGAGATAAGGTAGAGAGGGGGGCCTCCAGCCTTGCGTAAGGAACCCTCTGACATGGGGCAGTGCTTCCTTCCAGATGCCCCATCAATGTGGACAGCTAGTTCCGTGTCAGAGGTCCCCCTGAGGACAGGCTAGCTGACGGCACCATCATCCCAAGTGAAATGATTTCTAAATAAACATATGACCCCACCTTGGAAAGAGGATTCAAATGTTTTTATGTTATCCACACCTTAACTTGTTTACACATCTTCCTTATGCCATGCTGGGGAAGAGACTGAGCTGCTGTGGCCTTAAACCTGGAGGTTAGAGTGGTTTTTGTGGAATCAGGCTGATGACGCTACTTATCAAGTATGAGATAATAGGATGGAGTGGGGAGCCTTAAAACCTGGGCAAGATTGAAGGGAATCTGACTCGTTTTCTTGGATATTGACAAGGCTGAAACACTGCCCGTCTCCCTGGAGACTAGTTTCCACTTTGGAAGTGGAGGATGGACCTGCTATGTGTGGAAGCATCACTCAGCAACGCAGACTGCTGCTTCTTGCCTCCTGAAGCCCAGGAATTGGCAAAGAGCCATCTGCTATTAGAAGCCAGTAGCCTCATTCCTGTGACACTCAGCTAACTGCCTTCTCGCCACGCCATTACTGAGTCTCTGTCTGCATCGGTTGCCTGGTGTTAAATCAGACTGCAAGATACTTGGGCAATGAGTATGTGTATCTGTCCTATAAAATCTTCCAGCATTCTGGCAAAGCTCAATAAACTCAAGAATAACAAAAATATCAGAAGAAAGAACGTGGCTTTTCCACGTTCTCTCTTGCTGAAGAAAATAACTGGAACATGGTTATTACCGGGATCCAACAGAAGGGGAAATGCTACAGATGGTCCAGTGGAAAGAATAAGGAATAAGGCAGTGAACTGCTGAGAGCCACAATAAATCATAAGATGGAGAAAAATAAGATGTAATGCAATGAAGTGAACAATGTTTTGTTGGTAGAGCACTCTCTGAAAAGAAGCAATGGAAATGTCTTGACTCATTTAAAACAAGAATTGACAAAGCAATTCCCAAGTATAGAAAGTGCCAGAACATTACTGGCTATATGTACACTAGCTCTGAACAAAAACATGTAGAAAAGAAGATGCAATAACCAAAGTGTGAAAGAGCTGAGAGTTTCTTTTAGCTAGAGCAAGTTTTAAGACAGCTCAGCATCCCTGGCCAGGCCTAATGAGAGGGTACAGACCCTCAGGGCTTCACCGTTAGCTCCAGACTACCCATGGAGCTGAGAATTCTGGGGGGAGAAGGGGGAGTGACTATTTATGGGTGTGGAGTTTCTTTGGGGGTTAATGGAAATGTTCTAAAACTGATAGTGGTGATGGTTGCATGACAGTGAATAACACTAAGAACCGTTAAATCATACAATTCTATGGCATGTGGATTACATCTTAATACGTTTTGGTTTATGAGAAGAGGGCAGGTTTTAGTTCCGAGTCCTCATGCAAACACATTTAGTCTCTTTTTGAATCAGACTGCTTCTCTTCCATGTTTGCACACCTTGCTTGGAACACTCTCCATCCTGGAACCAGGTCTCTCACACATGGGCGGGGGGGGGGGGGGCTTCTTGCCCCACTCCTCAGCTTCCCTTCCTGTGCTTTCACACACCTTTTCTGGAGTTCACACTCCTCCTCTGGTAATGACTTTCCACTGCAGGACTTACCTGCTGGTGGGGACTTCTGGACTAGTGTCTGTGGTCCCCACCACAGAGAAATGCGCAAGGCTTTACTGTTGCTTGAGATACTCTTGTAAAGGCTGCAAGACAAACATGCTTTATCACATACAGCCTTTCAGGGGTTCTATTTAAATCTGAAGTGCCCAGGAAGTTGAAGAACACATCAGCTGTACTGGCTCATGGGCTTAGTCACTCCGTGGCATGTGGGATCTTCCCGGACCAGGGATCGAACCCACGTCCCCTGCCTTGGCAGGCGGATTCTTAACCACTGCGCCACCAGTGAAGTCCTGGTCACTGATTGTTTTAACAATACATTGATCTACTAGGAAAGGGAAAAGAGAAAGTTCAAGGGAGAGGCACATCTAGCATTTAATTTTTCATTCAGAGCCCTACTGAACTAGGCTCACATAAAAGGCACTTGATCACAAGAATAGAGCTAAGAATGTCATTTCCTTTTGATTGCAAATTGTGGCAGAGCATCAGCTAGTCCCTCGTCTTAGCTGTCCTTTAATTTTCCTTCAGAGATCAATCCTTCTGTTACCGTGTTGCTGAGTTCTGCCCATCACCTTTACAACTTCTGGAAGTCAAGGCGCCCCCGCCCCACAGTAGACACGCTCGTAGGGTCTATGGAGGAGAGACCTCCCTTTGTTCCCTTGCACAGTCTACAGGAACGAGATTTTTGTTTTTCTCCAGTGGTCTCTTCTGGGAGAAGTGGTCTCTGTGGAGCTTGAGCCCCACTGAGTTGTTGTTTAAGAATTAGTCACAATAACCGTGGGTGGGATTACAGGTGGTTTTAATTCCTCTCATGCTTATTTTATTCCTATTCTAGTAACTATTTTTGAGTTCGTTCTATTTGCCAAACAAGTGCCAGGTGCTGGGGAAGGAACAGACACAGCTTCTGTCTGAGTTTCTTATCTATTGGAAGATTACAGAAGAGAGAAGCCACAGGAACCAGAGTGTAAAATGAGCCTTGATTGGTATGCTATGGTATGCTCTGCTATGGGACAACATAAAATGAATCTCTTCCAAACTAGTGGGTCATAGAAAGCTTCCAGAAGGAAGTGACTTTCAAGATGAGACCCAAAGGATGTTACTGGCTTTATTTTCTATTTTTTCTTGCAATACATTACGTATGTCCTTTTTTATTTTTATCTTTTAAATTTATTTATTTATTTATTTTTTGTGGTACGCGGGCCTCTCACTGCTGTGGCCTCTCCCGTTGTGGAGCACAGGCTCCGGACGCGCAGGCTCAGCGGCCATGGCTCACGGGCCCAGCCGCTCCGCGGCATGTGGGATCTTCCTGGACCGGGGCACGAACCCGTGTCCCCTGCATCGGCAGGCGGACTCCCAACCACTGTGCCACCAGGGAAGCCCTAAATTTATTATTTTTTTTGGCTGCGCCACGCAGCTTGCAGGATCTTAGTTCCCCGACCAGGGATTGAACCTGGGCCACTGCAGTGAAAGCGCTGAGTACTAACCATTGGACTTCCAGGGAATTCCCTTATGTAATTTTTAAAAAACCCACAAATTTATAATGTTTCCTGATGCCCGAGTCAGACCTGGATTCACTACTAAGATGTTTAAGGAAGTTGGCTCTCAGGGACACAGCTGATTTAGTGCATTAACCTCACAGGGTGGGAGAAAGCCTACAGCCGCATGGGAGAGGGCTGCTCTAGTCTGCCTCTACTTGAGAGGCGTGAAAACAGACACCGTGAGATAGGCCTTCTGGGGCGGGGACGATGAAGGGAGTTGGGTCTCACGGCCCCAGCTATTCCTCCAAGGTAATGCAGACACGTTACATCACTGTTCTACTCCCTTATGATGCTTGAAAACTTACTGTACATATTCTTCTTAAAGATAAATCAGTGCAGTTTAAAATGGTGCCTAATTTCCTCCGAAGAAAACTGCTCACTTAAAACAATTAACCACTCTAAGAGGCCCACCTCAGTTGATCTTTCTTCCTACCTGAATAAATTCTTTTTTTAAAAAAATTTTTATTGGAGTATATTGTGTTAGTTTCTACTGTACAGCAAAGTGAATCAGCAATACGTATACATATATCCCCTCTTTTTTGGATTTCCTTCCCATTTAGGTCACCACAGCTGAATAAATTCTTTATGATAAGAATTAAAAGCTGATATTCACAGAACACGATTCAGCCTAATTAAACAGAAAATTGACAGCTTTACTTGTGATACAAACCTCAAGTAAAAAAATCCACCCTAGGGGCTTCCCTGGTGGCGCAGTGGTTGAGAGTCCGCCTGCCAACGCAGGGGACGCGGGTTCGTGCCCCGGTCCGGGAAGATCCCACATGCCGCGGAGCAGCTGGGCCCATGAGCCGTGGCCGCTGAGCCTGCGCATCCAGAGCCTGTGCTCCGCAACGGGAGAGGCCACAACAGTGAAAGGCCCGCGTACCGCAAAAAAAAAAAAAGACCTAACGTTGAAAGAACTGAAGGAAGATCTTGCAAAACTACAATAGTGAAATAAAGATACATTTGTTTAGCTAAAATGAATACTGGGGGAAAAGTGACATCATACAAAGGCCACCACACAAGACAGTGTCCTTTGTGCTGTGTGCGTCACACAGAGAGCAGACCCAATGTTCCTTCCTTTCCCCAGAGCTGGGGTTTCCTTAGGTGGAGAGGCCACAGATGGGAGCCTCATCAGCTCTTCAAAAGGTCTAGGTTGGATGCCCCAAATTCAGGGTCCCAGGAATCCAGGAGCTGTTGTTGCATATGGCTTTTCATAGGGGGAGCTGATATGCCGCAGCACTGAGCTGTGACTAGCAGAAAATCTGACGGCACATCCCCTCCTAGGCTTTCCTGAGAAACTGGCTCAGTCCCTTGATGCTGGCTAATCACGCCCAATCTACCCGGGTCACACAGTTCCTCTCCAAACTGTCTTTATTGCAACAATACACCCTGGACATCTTGACACACACCAAGGAACATATATATTTGCTGAGTTGAAGAGGTTCCCATCTTAGTAAGTTTACTTAAAACTTGTTTTGTTTGTACTGCCAATGGCTTTTTAAAAAGTATGTGTAAAGTTTTAGATGGGATAAAATAAATAAAACCTTAGTCCATTGTGCCGTTTTGAGCCAAACTCTTCATTCTGAAGCAGCGGCTGTTTTGCCAACTAGGGTCATATTGATGGGTGTAGAGAGCTGAGAGTTTTGCTTTGAGGTAACTTCTTCTGGGTTGGCCAGGTGACAGTTTCTCTCTTCTGCTGTCTCCACACACCAGTCAGCGGTAGGAATGCGTGGGCTTCTGGGCAGAAGGTCGCAGATGTGGCTGGCTTCCATACACCAGAGTCATCTGGCAGAAAACCTGGCCAGCGTGCAAAAACACTTTAAGTGAATTCCATGGGTGTGGAGACATCCTTGCAACGCCTCCTTTTTCCTTCCCTTTTAGGACATACATACGAGCTGGCCGAAACTCATTCTACACAGCAGCAGGCACTACTTCTGGTATTGAAATGGCTCAATTTAGCAGGCAGTCCTTTGGCACGAGTTACATCTGCCCTCTCCCCTCCAGAACATAGGAGTCTGCCTATGTGACCAGAAGCAATGTTACTTAGTAACATTTAGGTCCGTTTCCAGACCAGCTGCAAAAGCTCACGTATCTTTTCTTTTTAAATGGAAATAGTGTTTTTATAGTCTCATCGGTTTTCCTCTATCACAAAAGCTCCATTTGCACAGCAGGATTTTTTCTCCAATGGTGACCATTTCAAATACAATATATCCCCTCTATGGAGAAAACTTTAATGGTTACAGTCTCTAAAGGTGGTCTATTGAGAACATTACTGAGAAGTACTGTTGCTTAACGAACTGAGGGTGGAAAGACAAATGCAATGAGGTGTGGTTCAGTTTAGCAGTCAAACTAAACAAACGTTTGTTTGGGGCCAGAAGAGAGTTAAAAAACAAAAATGGGGGGAGAAAGGGAGGGGAAAGTGTCAGGCAACCTGTGGGACAACAGGATAGGGTGGGGCAGGGACAAGGACAGATGCAGGGGAGATGCGGCACATGTGTTTATGTAGGGAGAAGGTGCAGGAAGGGGAGTGACTAGTCTGTTGGCCTGAAAACTTCCATGTGTTGTGCCATTCTGGAAACCTGACTGGCCTGTGCAACGGAAGCTTGGTTTCTAGGGTGGCCAGACCCCATTAAGCCAAAAGATGTGTTTTCCTCTTCTCTCTGTCCAGCAAACAGACTTCAAACCCTCCCACGGGGCTGCTTATCAGTGGACCCACTTGCACACCTGGTGGTGCTGGACTGAATGTCCATGACCTTAAAATAGGGTTTTGGGGGGTCAAGATGAAAACCCCGAGGAACCCTCAGTCAAGTGACCAGAAAGTATACAGGCATGAGAGCAATTGAGGTAATTGACTGTTTTGTTTCTCTGTAGACAACAAACTAGAAGAAAGGAGCAGGATATTAAAGTGGGGTTTAAAACACATTTAAAAGAGAGGTATATATCTGGATTGGCGATGACAAGGACACAGCGAATTGCTGAGTGTGCTCTGGGGGGGTCATTTTAATCCAAGCATCACAACCTCTCCACAGTGCAGACAGGAAGACAATTGCTTACCGCATAGAGGTAAGTACGGGGGCAGCTTTGGAGCTCCGCCTGGGTTGGTATGTCAGGAAAGCCCAGCAGCATCGTGACATCCTGGTGTCTGTGGTGCTACTGAGTGTCACGTGAACAAGAGCCTCTCCGAGGACCCTACGTAGAGTCTCCAAACCAGCACTCTTCTCCACCTGACCATGTGCCATTTTTCATATTGTAAAAAAAGCATTAGGCAAAGCACTGGAAAATCATGGGGAGTAACGTGCAAATAACTGTGATTTCCTATGTGCCTTCCACAGGGATCAGTGAAACTACCTGACGGGCCTTCCCCAAACCTAACAGCCCTTCATGTGTTAATCTTCTGGGTATAAAACTTCAAGGAACAGCATTTCCGAGGTCGAGTTTACAAAGAATACTAATGAGATACACCAAGAGAAAGGACGGAGGCTGATTCTCAGGGATAAAAGTCATCCCCCTTGCCTCTTATTTTATTCTACATTTCCAAATTATCTGAAATACCCGTTCAGGAACAAGCCAAAGCCATTCTTATTTTAATCTCCCTTGGAACACAGTACAATCTGAACAGCGTATTAAAACTGCACTGTGGACAGAAAGCAATCCTATTCGAAGCAGCCGAGCTGGCAGAGCTTCGGCAGAGGCGGGGTCGGGAATGCTGGAAGCTCGTGTCTGCTCCTCTCCACTTCTCTTGGCCTAAGATGCTCTGATTTTACCAGCACTGAAATATTAAAAAAAAAAACAAACATATGTGTGAGACAAGCCATAAAACCTCCTCCTTAGGCCTCTTGCCCCACTTGGGCAAGAAGGGTTCCCAGGCACAATCACCAGAATCAAAAGGTGGTTTTTCTTGGATGTAGGCAAATCTCATTTTAATTGCAAATGGCTTCATTTACAGCACATTCAATAATGAACAAACAGGAGAGCTGTGACTTTTGAACATGTGAATATATAAAAGTCTCTTGAAATTCAGGTAGTCAGGATAAGGGCATTTCACAAGGAAGCACCCCTGCCACCTCCCGTCTTTCCGAAGACCGTTTTATACTTATTTTAAAAGATGACAAGGCGTATTCAGAAGTTCAAAGTAGTAGGATGTGCCTTGCAGGGAGAGAAGAAAACCTTTTTTCAGATTGTTGGGTAAATACTATCAGCAATTCCACTTGACAAAGGCTGATGGAGGTCCTCCCTGAGTCAGGCTAGGACAGAACACTAAGTGAAAGGGGCCTCTGAGCGGGGATGGGAAGGAAACTGCGAGAAAGGGAGAACCTGATACCACACGGTACCAACCAGTTCCCCTCTAACACTCCACGCCGTGACCCCAGAGGTGGGTGCACAAGAGCAGCCTCCAGGGTGGTGACTGACTGTCCTCGCTGCCGGGAATTGACACAGGGTCTCAATTTAGCCCGTGGACAAAATCCTTGACCGGGGAACCCAAACTGTCACTGAATTTAAATCATAAAGATCTAAGGAAATTCTTGTTTTATTTATGTGTATATCTGGACTCCTTACACGATTCCTCTTCTCCTAAGGGCTTGTTCTATACACTGGAATGGCCTAAGAGAAGCACTGCATAATTCTGATTTTATTTTACGCTTTCAAAAGAGAAAGGAGGGAACGGAGAGAACAGTGTCACAAATTCTTCAACTCTGGGGCTCAGCACGTACAACAGACTCCTCGGACAGAAGGTCCATCCGGATTGTTGGCTAGTTTCAATGCCGAGGAAAGCCTAGGGGAGCCCACCGCACTCGCACAGAAAGAATTCTACAGTTACTCTATCACAGTGCTCTAGCTAAGCATATGTTTCAAACTATAGAGTCTCAACTTAACATCTAAAATTTTAAATTGTAGCATTTCAGCAACAGATAAGCTCAGAGAGCTCGTCTCAGAAGTAAAATTGAAGAACTATTGCTCTGATGTATGGAAGTCAAACTGTCGCTCTCAGCTACGCCCCACTTCCAGGCTTAGGCAGACACGTAAGGTGGTGGCGGCTCCTTGGCGGCGCCATTCACAGTGGCATCATCGTACGGGGGTAAGAGCACCTGGGAAGAAGAAAAGACAGGGTTAGTGTTTAAAGGTGCACACACATTCCCCTGAGCTTTAATTTTTTTTTTTTTTGCGGTACGCGGGCCTCTCACTGTTGTGGCCTCTCCCGTTGCGGAGCACAGGCTCCGGACGCACAGGCTCAGCGGCCGTGGCTCACGGGCCCAGCCGCTCCGTGGCATGTGGGATCTTGCCGGACCGGGGCACAAACCCGTGTCCCCTGCATTGGCAGGCGGACTCTCAACCACTGCGCCACCAGGGAAGCCCCCTGAGCTTTAATTTTAATTGAACTTTTCCCATAACCTGTACCAGTATCAATTTTCCAGCAAGTGGCTAGACTTTGATGAGAGACTTTTTGAATCCTTAAAGAAGCAGAGGCAAGAGACTTTTGGACCTTTCTGAGTTTTCCAAACCGTGTCCACTTGTACCTGGATGTCACAGTGCCTGGCGGGTCCAAAGGGCTGTGTCTCTAGGACAAGGAAGGAGGCGGTGGTGGCTCTGAAGAGGAAAAAAGGCTGCAGGGTGATGTGTATGTGTGTACACTCAAATAGGGCAGGCGCCTGATTGACCAAGGGGCCCCCCATGGTGATGCCTGAGCACTGGACTGGGAAACACAAGGGCTTTGGTACCAACCTGGACTCAAAGCAGGGCTCAGCCACATCTGATCAGCAACACCATGGGTAGGTTGTTAGCTAACCTCAATATCTATGCCTGCACAATTGGGATAGCTGAGAATTAGAGGTCTATAATACCTAACATACTGTGTGATACACACCTGACGTGGCAGATGTTATCTGTAAACGGCTAGAGAGGAACGAATAAGTATCAGCATTAAGTTGATTAATAACGTTTCTGTTCACATTTCAAGTATAAAAACAATTGCATGTAATTGTTTATGAACCGTCAACCTAAAAAAACGTTGGCTGACTTTGGCTTCCTTCCTCCAAAACAGAGAGAATATCAACTCGATATGATTAACCTTTATTCAGTCAACTAACATTTATTATACACCTACTATGTGACAGTTCCTGCCCTTAGGAAATCAGAGATGAGATGAGTTAAAACCTTACTCAGCTCGGGCTTCCCTGGTGGTGCAGTGGTTAAGAATCCACCTGCCAGTGCAAGGGACACGGGTTTGAGCCCTGGTCCGGGAAGATCCCACATGCCGTGGAGCAGCTAAGCCTGCGAGCCACAACTACTGAGCCTGCGCTCTAGAGCCCATGAGCCACAACTACTGAGCCCACGTGCCTAGAGCCTGTGCTCCACAACAAGAGAAACCACTGCAATGAGAAGCCTGCGCACCACAACGAAGAGTAGCCCCCGATCACCGCAATTAGAGAAAGCCCACGCACAGCAATGAACACCCAACGCAGCCAAAAATAAAATAAATTAAAAAACAAAACAAAACCAAAAAACACCCAGCTCAAGGGCTTTGTGGAAGGAGAAAGAATATTAACAAATGAAATGGAAAACAAGACCACATTTTGTTACTTTTTCTATTATGGACATTACTTAAAGTGGTAAATGGTTATCAATTTCATGAGTTTTCATTTACTTATCCCTTTAGGGAGGACACTAAAATTCTCTTTTCAAGTTTCTGTTCTAAGTTTTTGTCCTACACTACTCCCCCCATACACACACACACACCCTCTCTAACTCAACACAGTTCACTACTTAGTTTTCTCTTCTTCCAGTCTTACAGCTCCTGTCGGGCTGAAGCCCTGTCTTACTTAACCCCAGGATTGGGTCCAGGGCCTATTTACTAGCTGGAACTCAGAAGATGTCAGTCACATAAATGAGTGAGGTATCATTTAGGCTGGCCCTTGGAGACTGGACGGTTGGTGCTGGGGCAGGGATGGAGCCCGGCATTCTAGGCAGGGGGCATCTGCATGGTTAGGGTCCAATCAGGAGACAGAAACCACCCAGTGGTTTGAACAGAGAAAGTTTAAAAAAGAATTATTAACAGGGGATTGGAGGTATGGAGAACTAACTAAAGGGGAAAAAAGAGAGATTAGTGCTGAGCGAGGGTACTCAAGAAAGGAACAAACATGGAAAGGGTTCGCCTCCCTAAGGCTGGGAATCAGACACTGTTGGCTCAATCCACTGGATGGTAGAAACGCTGGGAAGGCCGTCAGGAAGAGGGAGTGCTGGTGCCGCTGCCCTGGGGGCCGCGGCCAGCAAGATCCGGATGCTGTACTGCACACACAGACCGGGGAAGAAAATACTGTCCTCCTCCAGTGCACTCTGCCCACAAGGCCAGATGGCGGGTGGCTGGCAAAGGGGAGACTGTCACAAGGCCAGCTCCGAGTAGGCCAACCTGCGAACGTGGGACCTGCACAGCAGGAAGCGGGTAACTGGCTCAGCAAGACACGAGGACGCCAATGGGCCTGAGAATAGCTCCCCAAAGTGGCGGTGATGCTGCCCCTGTGTCCCAAGTCCTTCGTATCAGGCGTTACCCAATCAGAGTCAGGGCCAATGTTCGGCTGCTGGTGGTGCTAGAATGGAAGGAGCATCCAGGGCACGTTCAGTACAGGACGCCAGTCCAAGACCAGGAAGCATTCCTGTGTGCTCCCCACAGAACGAAACCATATGCTCTGCACCCAACAGGTCAGCACCTACCGAGGACGCAGAGGGCGCTGGGTCGTGCCCACACACACCGGAACACACCTCGCTGTCTGCTGAGGAACTCACACCCTGGAGAGGGCAGAGATGGGCGCAATGGTTAAGACTGAGCGTGATCAACTTGTGGGGGTAGATGAGATGTGAAAGCACAGACAGGGACAACTGATTTGGGCCGGAGGGCAGGGACGGTCCTCAGGAGGACACGTTGAATCAGGCAGAGAGGAAAGAGGACAGCACTGCAGGTGGGGAGGCAGGAGCACAGGCAAAAGGAGGGAAGCTGGAGGGAGAGCTCCTTCTGGGAACCGAGGGGTTGTGATGTGAATGCTTCGGGGAGAACGTGGTGTAGAAGAGGCGGGAAAGACAGGCAAAGGCCAGGACATGGAAAGGGCCTTGAGTCCACCTTAAGGAGCTTTTCCAGTCTTTGGCAGCAGTGTCTCCACTAGGAAGCCTACAACTCCCAGCTCGAGCTGAGGAACAAAGTGTATTCTCTACACCAAAGCCACAGCCCTGGCCTCTGCGTCTGCACATCTGACTCAAGGACTGAGCCTCCAGCACCCATGTGTGCGCACGTTAGATGCGGTAACTCATAACCAGCAGAAAGAGTTGTGATCAGCAAGAGAAACATTCGATTTTGCATGACTGAGTGTCAGCGTTATGCTCCCCAACCTCACTGAACAATTAGCTGATTCCTATCTGTCATTATCCTTGGAGAAGTGACCCTAAAGCACAGTGGAGCTACTTAAAAGGGGGTGAAATCAGCCATCACATCCAATTTATTTTTTTCCCTGAGCAAAACGTAACACTCAAATTCTCCAAAATGTTCACAGATGATTAAACACAACATTTTCTTTAAAAAGAAGAAAAAAGTCCTGCACGTTTGCCTTTTGCTTGTTAAAAACTTATTTCCACGTAGGCTTGGCTATTTATTTTCAAATTTGTTTTAAAGTTTCATTTCGAATCACTAACATCCTAATGGCTTTTTCTCTCAAACATTCTATTGCCTTGGACCCTTTAACCAAAGTCAAGATGCCTGGTGAAGACATTCTCCTTTCACTAAGATTCTGACACCCTCAGGCCTGTCTTCACCTCCCCATTACCACATACTAAATGCTGACCATAAAAATACTCTTCACAGAGCACTTCATGCTCCTTGAACTACTTTTATTATTTTTTAATTTAATTAATTAATTTATTTATTTTTGGCTGCGTTGGGTCTTCGTTGCTGCACATGGGCTTTCTCTAGTTGCGGTGAGCGGGGGCTACTCTTCGCTGTGGTGCGCGGGCTTCTCATTGCGGTGGCTTCTCTTGTTGCAGAGCATGGGCTCTAGGTGCGTAGGTTTCAGTAGTTGTGGCATACGGGCTCAGCAGTTGTGGCTCATGGGCTCTAGATTGCAGGCTCAGTAGTTCTGGTGCACGGGCTTACCTGCTCCGCAGCATATGGGTCTTCCCGGACCAGGACTCAAACCTGTGTCCCCTGCGTTGGCAGGCGGATTCTTAACCACTACACAACCAGGGAAGTTCTGTGAACTACTTTCAATGAAAAGTTCTCCAAACGGAATTGGTTTTAAATTCTGAAGTGACGGTGTCATCTTTTTTTATTATCTAAATGATGTTAATTTTTAATGATGATTTCAAGGAAGGGTTGGTGAAGTCAGGATTGCCATACTGTTTGTATTACAGTCTGTTAATACTGACTAAAAACACTTGCTACTGTCCTTTTCTTCTAATATCAATGAAGTACTTGGAAATCGGAGAAAATAACTACAGGGTCAATTAAGATAGAAGATGCCAATTAAGATGCCATACAAAACTGATTAAAACACAATGATTTTGGTCTTCCCTGGTGGTGCAGTGGTTGAGAGTCTGCCTGCCGATGCAGGGGACACGGGTTCGTGCCCCGGTCCGGGCAGATCCCACGTGCCGCGGAGCGGCTGGGCCCGTGAGCCATGGCCGCTGAGCCTACGCGTCCGGAGCTTGTACTCCACAACGGGAGAGGCCACAACAGTGAGAGGCCCGCGTACCGAAAAAAATAAAAATAAAAAAAATAAAGTAAAACACAATGATTTTGACATTTTTAGAAGCTGGCATTTAGTTAAGCCCAGTTTTTTATTTTAAGAACTTTAATCATTCACAATGAATGACCAGGACCTTCCCTGGTGGCACAGTGGTTAAGAAATCACCTGCCAAGGCAGAGGACACGGTTTCGATCCCTGGTCCTGGAAGATCCCACATGCCACGAAGCAACTAAGCCTGTGCGCCACAGCTACTGAGTCTGCGCTCTAGAGCCCACGAGCCACAACTACTGAGCCCAAGCACCTAGAGCCCGTGCTCTGCAACAAAAGAAGCCACCGCAATGAGAAGCCCGTGCACCGCAACGAAGAGTAGCCCCTACTCGCCACAACTAGAGAAAGCCCATGCACAGCAACGAAGACCCAACACAGCCAAAAAAATAAATAAATAAAATAAAACAATGAGTGACCAAAAAATAATCTCTGAGGACTAAAATTATAGGTCATGTTCTCCTTCGCTGTCTGGTAAACAGCAGCTACTCAATGAGTCGATAAACACAAATGCGTTATATATCTCAGCCACGCACCACTTTACTTCAAGCAAAATTCAATACAACCAAAACTCTAATCGAAGTACAGACCCTTGGAGTTTGTCTTAATAGGATCTCAACCACAGAGTGACTGATGGGGGAACTCTCTTCCACACAGATGGAAAATCCCTCTTGTCAATGACCCCAGAAGGGCATCTGTTCATTAGGAAGATTAGCATCCATCTATATATAGTATCTCTTAGGAGCTCTTATGCTAGGTGACATGTGCTGGTGGGAGAGCAGCTCAGCATTCATTTCAATTCAGTTCAACAAATATTCGAGGGAAACTTCATTCCCAGCTACATCAACATACAGAACCGTTGGAGGGACAAATAAATGAACATCAAAGGCTGCAAAATGTAATACCCTGGAATAGAAGTGATTCCAACTGGCCATAAATCTGCAAGCCATTAAAATTTGGAAAACTAATTCCATCAAATAGTAGGAAATAATAAAACGCTCAAGAGGAAAGAACTACTTATTGGGAAAAATAAGAAATGTTTGGATACTATGGTTAGAGTTTTACTGTAATATCAGAGTTAAGGCACTAAAGGCTTATTTGGAATTGTACAGTTTGCTAGGACTACATTACATATAAGCCACATAAATGTCTTCAGACATTCACAAAATTATGTGCCAGATTTTACGGGTGTGCATTTATTTTCCAGGGGAGGGTGTTCAGAATCATTAGATTCTCAAAGAGCCATCCAGAGATTCTGGGGTCCAGGACTGGGGGGTGGGGGGGAGGGCAGTACAGGGCACAAGGTAAATTGCACCAGAAGTCTGTCCGCTGGCCCCGCATCCAAATAAGGGTGAGGTAAGTTAAAAGGCCCAGGATGACAGCTGTGTGGCACCTCATCCACCTTGGAGCAGGAGAAGCTCCAGCAAAGAACGAGGACTGACTGGTTATCTCACAGAGTCAAACATTTGGAGAACATTGATAGGTAATTGACAGACCTGGGAGATCGGGGTGAGGTAAAAGGTCAAACACTTGGCAGCTGAAAAAACAAGGCAAATGTCTGCTGGAGGAAAACAAAAATTGTACAAGAAAGGGAATGTACATGACAGAGCTGTGCACGGAACAATAGTCACATAATCAAGGTAAACATTAACTGGTGATGTAACCAAAAAATCTGATGTGACTGTATTAGGTGGATGAAGGCAGCGGAGAATATGGGGAGGAGAGTAAAAGTTCAATTCTATTCAACACCGGGAAGTCAAAAGGTATCTCAAATTGATCATCGAAAAATTAGTAACACAGACATATTATTTTAAAATATGTAGGTAGGGCTTCCCTGGTGGCGCAGTGGTTGAGAGTCCGCCTGCCGATGCAGGGGACATGGGTTCGTGCCCCGGTCCGGGAAGATCCACATGCCGCGGAGCGGCTGGGCCCGTGAGCCATGGCCACTGAGCCTGCGCGTCCGGAGCCTGTGCTCCGCGGCAGGAGAGGCCACAACAGTGAGAGGCCCCCGTACCGCAAAAAAAAGAAAAAATAAATAAAATAAAATATGTAGGTAATGGAGGTAAATACAAGAAACAAGTAAGAGTTGACAGTGTTTACAGCTGGGGTGAAAAGTGGAAGATAGTCACGAGAATGGCAAAGGACCACTGAGAAATAAATCTTGGGAATTCCCTGGCAGTTCAGCGGTTAGGACTCAGCGCTTGCACTGCTGAGGACCCGGGTTCAATCCCTGGTCAGAGAACTAAGATCCTGCAAGGTGCGAGGAAAAAAAAAAGGGAGAAAAATAAATCTTTCACTAGCATGATTTTTAGCTATGTACATGTAATGCTGTGTTAAAAATAAAAGTGATATTTTAAAAATAAAAGAATAATCATGGCAGTCTTGAAGGAAAGAAGTCAGTCATCAAGGGGCAACTTTCAACCTGAGGGCGGTGGGCAGGCTCATAGCTACCTCATTCCTCTTGCTTCTTGGCTGGTGGGTGACACGTGTGTTCGCCGTGAGCCCCTGCAGGGGTCTGGAAAACGCTCCTAACTTGCCCAAGATGCCCCTCCCTACGCCGGGAGGGGTGGTGGGGGCTGGACTCGTGCAGTTGAGACGCTAACAAAGCAGCCAGGGAGCGCCTCGCAGATGGAGGTCCCTGCCTAGGAGGTGAAACGTGTTTTCACGGAGCAGCTGGGCAGGACCTGGCCCCTTGCCTGCTTGAGACTCTCCTCCAGACCTGTGAGACCCCACCCGATCTAGGGTGCCCCAAATACCAATGGGAACTAGAGAACTATGATGCCACGAGGGGCCCCCAGGATACCTGCTCTTCACGCCACTCATGCCCAGGCCAACAGCAGCCCAGTGTCTGGCTCTCTCCTGTCTCATTTATTTCCATGACTCCCTAGCACGGCAAGTTCATTACCAATCTGACTCCTTTTCCCTATGATTTTTCCCTCCTCAAATGTTCTTCTTCCTTTGTATGTCACTCCGTACAAAGCCCAAACAACCCCAAGCTCATGTTAAAATCACTTCCAACATGGAGATCTGAAATAGTCTAGCCTCGATTACTCTCTTCTCCTCTGAGTTATGCTGTGCAATTGCAGTATGACAAATTAATTTTTTAAATAAAAACACCAGTTAGATATTTCCATATTCTTTATAGATAACATGAAGTCGTAACACTAGAAATGGCAGTAACTACAGTACAGCACTCTGAACTCAGACACAAAACCACTCTCTTAAAGCACTTACATAACTGGCTTATCAATTAAATTATATGCTATCTTGTACTATTATTAACGGTCTTGTGAACATTTACCTTTCTCCTCTCCAAAAAGTTTCTAAAAGGCAAGACTCTTACACTTCCATAGTCCTTTCTTAGCACTGGTTTTTAGACAGAGGTGTGTCCAAATTTGAGTCCTATCATTTCAGCTCTGTGGCCACGGTCAAATTCTAGAGGCAATATGGGGTGGGGGGAGTCAAACTGAAATGACACATGGGTTCAAATTCCAGCTGGGACGTAGCAACCCTGGGGTCCTGAGAAAGTTAGTAAATCTACCTGAACGTCAGTTTCCACACTTATAAAATGGAGACCACGATGGATACTCCTCAAAAGACTGTTAAGGATGTAAAGGAGGCGCCATACCTAATGCACGAAGTACAGGCTGAGCACTTGAGCGCTCAGTAAACGGCAGCGAGATAACCAACGCGGTATGACTGTCCAACTAGTTCAGCTACACACCTTCCTTAAGGAAGCGACACCAGTAAACACTACTCACAAATTGATACCTGTGGGTCAGAAAAGGAGTTCCTCTTCCCTCTCAGGTGGCTGCAGGAAGTATAAGAGGCTAACCACTTAAGCTGCTCTGAGCCTAACTCTTCCTTAACAAAAGTAACTGAATGATGAGAAAGGAGACAAAGTGGACACCATTTCTACCGCAGGCTGCAGGTCTGTGGAGCTGTGGGCACCTCTCACATAGTTATAGTTCTAAAAGCCAAAGTGAGTGTGGTTGAAACACCATGTCCGTCCATTCACTCCTCACCCCAGGACACCTGAGCAGCCCCCAGAGGGCAGCTGTTGTGCCAGCTGCCGGGGAGGCGGAGATGGAAGGCTGGAGGATGCCCATCCCAGGAGTGGGGGAGAGCGCACGTGAACTGTCCCAAGAGACCGAGAAACACCTGCAAAGGTGTAGGTGGTTTGCTTTAGTCAGAGACCTGGGTGTGTGAGTCGGGATTACAAGGGATGAGCCTGGAACAACAGGCGAGATCCCAGCCAGGCTTGCAAGCAATACCAGGAAGTGCAAATTTCTTCTTTAACAACCAGCCGTCCTCCCCAGCGTGAGGGGGATGGGAGCTTTGGTGATGTTCATGTGTCAGAGCCTCCCGTGGGCATACACAGGTGTGTTTTTACAAAACCAGTTGCCCTTCTCTCCCCCTAAAGCACGGACAAATAAAATACCACTATAGGGCTTCCCTGGTGGCGCAGTGGTTAAGAATCTGCCTGCCAATGCAAGGGACACAGGTTCGAGCCCTGGTCCGGGAACATCCCACATGCTGCGGAGCAACTAAGCCCGTGCGCCACAAGTACTGAGCCTGCGCTCTACAGCCCCCAAGCCACAACTACTGAGCCCACGTGCCACAACTACTGAAGCCCGGGCGCCTAGAGCCTGTGCTCCACAACAAGAGAAGCCACGACAGTGAGAAGCCTGTGCACTGCAATGAAGAGCAGCCCCTGCCCACTGCAACCAGAGAAAGCCCACGCACGGCAACAAAGACCTAACACAGCCAAAAATAAATAAATAAGTTTATTAAAAAAAAAAATACCACTATAAATGGAGACGTCTTTTTCCTTTTTTTTTTTGGCTCCTTTGTGGGGCAGTGGGTAGGAAGCAAGGGGCACAGTATTCATGAGAGCACAATAGCTCACGAGACCCACGACTGTTGATAACACAATCAGTAACAGTCCCTCAAAGCTGCTTCACAATTAAGATGAACTTGGCAGGATGAAGTTATCACTCCACTCCCTTCTCTGGCCTCAAGAAAATATCAGAACGCAAGACTGCATAGCTGAGACTGATGTTGTTACAGGGATAATGCTAAAGCTGTCCTTATTTATTCAAAGGACAAAAAAAAAGCAAACCATTGGTAAACTGAGATTTTAAATACTACGCCGCAAGTCACAAATGACTGTCATAGAACAAAGTGGAGTGACATCGCAGTTGAGAAATGCTGAAGTTATAAACAGCAGAGCCCCTGAAGACTTCTAAATCCAGGGATGACAAAACCAGATTTATGTTTTAGATCCATCTGACAGCAACAGAGAGAAAAAACTGAAGAGAAAGTAGAGTTCAAGGCTAGAGGCTAAAAGCCTAACTCTAACAAGTTTAAAGATGACCCCTCAGTTACAGGCTTGGGTGATTAAGTGGACATTGCTACCATTCAGTAGAATCTAAGAAAAGAAGCAGATACGGAAGAAACGGAGTGAGCTCTGCAGTGGGATCCTCTCTGGAGATGACCACAGGATGACTGGGGACATGGGCACCGAGCTGATCTGGGTCACAAAATCTAAGCTACTTCCTTCAACTCAGTAAAAAAAAAAAAAAAGAGAGCAAGACAAATGATTTGTTAAATACTGTTCATTCATTTCATCAACAAATGCTGGTCGTACTATGTACCAGGCACTGAGGATACCACACCACTGACACTTGTAAGGTCCGAGCCAGCAGATAGCTTATGTGCTAGGGGAGGAGTCTGATAAACAGAGTTTTTCTTCCATGGCGAAGTGCAGAGCTTCTCAACCGGTGTCCATTCACAACAGTGTGCCATATAAATGCTGCAATTTTCTGTTTGCCACCATGTTGAGAAGACTGGGGTGCCCTGGGGTAGCAGCCATGGACTGTGGAGTCAACCATGTGGGCCGACAAACTTCCCAACTTGGAGGCCTTGGGCCAGTCACTTCTTTAAGCCTCAGCTTCCTCATCTGTAAATGGGGACGAGACCAGTCTGTCTCACAAGGTTAATGAAATGAATAAGCCCAAGTTATGTGCTTATTATTAGCACAGTACATGGCAGGCACTAAGCTCAACAAATCTGAATTTTATTCCATACATTTGTGAAAGGATGAGATGGCTTGCTGTACTGATCAGGATACAAAATAAGACAAATGAATGTTAAAATGACCCAGAAACAAGGCAAAATAGAGATTATGGGGGTTATCAAGTTTTTATTTCTATATATGGATGGATGGATACATATATACATATTTTGACAAATAAATATATAGAGAGAGAGGGAAAGAGGTAAGTAAGGGGGGGGTGTGTGTGTGTGTTACTTTTTTTCTGGCAGTAAACTAAAACAGGACTTTATAGAATGGATCTTTGTACAAAAGATAGTTTCTTATCTTTGCATAAGAGCTTTAGCTGCGGTTTTTCAACACGTTAGCAACTATTTTGCAAGTGAATTATTCTCTTATTGATTTCCACTATAGTTTGTTAAATATAAGCTGGATTTAGAACTACTGGCAAAATAATAAATACGGGAGAATGAAAACTTTCTCAGGAAAAAAAATATCCTTATAAAAAGGACCGAAAGATTAGGTGCTGCTCTTTGCCATTCCACTTGCAGGAGGGGAAAGCTCTATGCAGGCCCTAAGTAGGGTTATTAAATCCCTTGGGATGGTTCAAATAGTTGTCCTACAAACACCTAGAAAACTCAGCTTAAATTGCCACGAAGACTGGGGTCTGTGAACGATATGGGCCAAACCTGGCCCGCTGCCTGTTTTTTTGTATGGCCTGAGGGCTCAGAATGGTTTTTACATTTTTTAAAAGAAAAACGTTTCGTGATGTGTGAAAATTATATAAAACTCAAACTTCAGTGCAACACAGCCACGCTTGCTTGTGTATGTATTTTCTACAACTCCTTTCACACTACAACAGCAGGGGTGAATAGCTATGACAGAGACCATATGGCCCGCAAAGCCTAAAGTATTTACTATCTGGCTTTTACGGAAAACAGTTTGCCTCCACCTGAACGAAGGAAAAGCATTACCCTGAATTCTGACCTTGGAAGATGTGATAATATCAGATGTGAAAGTACAAAGCCCCAAAACAATCGTGTCATTTAGGGGCACTTGAATCTTCCCATGGTCCATTTAAATTAATCCCAAGTAGCCAAAATATTTTTTTCCTTTACCATTTGTTACACCCCTAACAGTCTACAATGTACCTTGTTTAAAACAGGCAGCATTTACATTGACACCACATTTGCCTACTTAGATGTGAGCTTCCTTTACTCGGGCCAAACAGGAAAGGGGAGATAGGTGAACCATGAATCTCCAAGATTAACTGAAACAGCCATCTGGGCATTTGCGATAGGATCATCGCAAACAGGAAGTTTGGGCTTAACTTTTTTTTTTTTTTTTTTTGCTGTACGCGGGCCTCTCACTGTTGTGGCCTCTCCCGTTGCGGAGCACAGGTTCCGCTCACACAGGCCCAGAGGCCATGGCTCACGGGCCCAGCCGCTCCGCGGCACGTGGGATCCTCCCGGACCGGGGCATGAACCCATGTCCCCTGCATCGGCAGGCGGACTCTCAACCACTGCGCCACCAGGGAAGCCTGCCTGGGCTTATCTTTAAGGCATTTAGAATAACTGTTTCCAAACTTTTAAAATAACTCCACCTATAATATACACCAGTAAACACACACATACACATAACCATTTATTTCTGATTCTAATGTGCACATTTTAACGTCTGAATTTAGGCTGTGCCTTGTAACTAACAGCACCTAACAATAAGAAGCACCTAAGATAATGGTGCAATTTACAACCAATGGTATCTTGTACTCAATTCAACAGACCAGGGGTTGGGAAGAACAAAAACAAATTTGGAAGATCCTAGTGAAACCTTCCCCCACCTACAGAAGGAATAATTTCCAAAGACAAATAAGGTGGAAAGTAATTGTATCCTCAATTCACTGAAGAACCAGTATAAACTGTCCTCACCTGATTTTACAGGAGGATGTCATTATTTCCCTTAATTCTCAGCAGAGAAGCTACTCAAATTCTCTCACAGATTATACTTACAATATAGAATTCTTATTTCAAATCTTCCGTATTGGGTCAAAAATCCTCACTGGTGAGATATTTGGGCAGGAAACACCAAAACAATACCGTGGCCCAAATTGAAAGCTAAGATGCACTAAAACATCTAATGTTCAAATAAGTATATCTAAAGTAACTATATTTAAAACTATATAACTTTATCAAAATCAGTATCTTAAGAGCTACATTTTTATCTAAAATAAAAATAAATAACTATTGAGGAAGTAGAGGGAATGCCCTATCACAGGCATCTCAGCTGCTTCCTGTCCCCCAGGCCTGAATGTGCTGCGCCACCTACTGTGCACATCTCTTTTGGGATGGGGTTCTACCCTGTGTGTTGCACGGGCTGCCAACCAGGCCGTGCTCAGCTGACTGTGCTCAGTGGCTGCCAGGGGACTTTGGCTGGAAGGACTGCTCAGAACCTCAGACTCCCATTTTACCTGTTCTCCTTCCCCACACAGTTCCCTCCCTCGAATTAATGGAAAGGGAGAAATATCTTCTGCTTTGTTTTCTAGTATTCAAGAAACCAATCGCGTAATTTCCTATTACCATCTAATCTGTTGTCTACAAGCTTTGCTTTCTCGTAGCTGTAACTGTAACACAAACTTCTATGTTCTTTTAAAGCATCATAAGCCTTTCTTCTGCTGTTACACTGCTCATAATTTTTATGGCAATAAGGAGATTTTATCAAGTGGGCATACCCCTATTTAATCAAACTGGTTCCCAACTACTAGACAGTGAAATTGGATACTTATGCTGTTAAAAAACAATGCCGCATGAATATCTTATACACTTTTTTTTTTTTACTAATTCCTTAAGATATATTCCCAGAAACTTTCTTAGAATGTTGAAAAATACAATTCAATGTCTCCTTTGTCCCTAGAGTAAAATCAACACGGATTCTATTTTGGACACGTGGGATAAAATAAGTCAAGTGCCGAGTGTGTTTTAAAGTAAAACACAATGAAAATAGAGGATGATTTTATAATTGATTCCCTGCAAAGCTACTCTAAATTTTTCTTACTTGCTATTATAGGAAGATTACCATTGAGCGATTGATTAATATCCTTTATTCATGTTCACAGTGAAAACTGGGTCTATTTGAACCGTTCTTCCAGAACTTTTAGGTGTCAATTATCTATGTGTTGGTTTGACCGCTCCAGTTGTTCTCTGGATGAAATAACTGGAAACTTATACGGGTCAGAGATAATTTCCATCAGATTAGTATATTTTTTTCAAAAGCTGTATTTTACTGAAGGAGGGAAAGAAACACGAGCTGAGTTAACATCACACACTGTCAGCTTGCAGCATGGAATACGTTAAAGCAGGGGAAACGCTTTCCAGAGGAAATCTCAGCGGGCATCCAGTCCAATCTTATCCACGATGCTTTTCTATCAGAACCAACAGCCAAGTCTGTCTGAAGCCACGTGCCCATATGAAGCTATCAGGAAAATGCATGGGGCTGAGTTACAGAAGGGAGGGCTATCTAACACAAGGGAACTACAAGGACCTACTGTATTGCTCAATATTATGTAGCAACATAAATAGGAAAAGAACTTGAAAAAAAACAGATATATGTATATGTATGTATGAATGAATAAAATAAGGCAGCTGCCTTGGTGTCACCAAGTTTACTTCTAACTTTTCTTCCACCTCTTTCTTTAATCCACCCTCCCATTCCTTCCCCTGAGCTAGAGAGCAAAAATAAGCAAACAAAACGAAAAGCCTCACTGCTTTGGAAGTTTGTGACTTGACTTGAGAAGAATCATCAAAATGAATTACTTTCCTACTTCACTGCTGCTTGTCCTGGTCAATGCCCCGCCAGCAGCAACAGGGAAGAACACCCAGCCCTGGCGGCAGTCTGCACAGATGACAGTCTAGGAGGAGGGTGGCGGGTAAAGAAAGGCCGGAGCCAGGCTGCGAAGGTTGTGATCCCCCCTCCGCTCCCCGGGCACGCACGAGCTGTGTGACCGTGGGAAGGTACCCACTTGGTAATTTCCTCTTTTGTACCCAGGGATCTACTTCAAGGACTCTTGTGAGACTGAGTTCATATATAGAAAGCCCGCACCGCAGAGCCGGGCAGATGGCAACCACTACCTAAGTGTCTGGGGAGAAACCCCCAGTACAAAAAGCTACAGAGCGGGAGATAGGACAGATGCAGAGAAGAGCGGAACCTCACCGGAGTTCTTCAGCGCTCGGCTGGATGACACTTGTGGGAACACCGCTAAGGAGATGAGAGTGGGTCAGTTAACTTTCAAGGTCTGGTCCTACCATTCGGGTGAGTGACTTAACGTTTCAAGTCACAGTCACAGACCAGACACATCCTGGGGCTTCATGCTCACTCCGTGGCCCCTCACTATCAACTATCGCTGCTACGTCTGACAGCCCTCTTCAAATCCTCCCCCTCTTCCTCAGGCCCTCTGCATCAGAACTGCATGGTCTTCATCACTGTAGTGATCTGGACAACGGAAATGGTCTCCTGGCTGCTCTCTCTGCTTATCTGGGATGTTACCCAGTCTATTATCAAAACCTCTCACATTTTTTAAATTAAAAAAAAAAAAAGCAAAAGCAAAAGCTTAGATCATACAAACTACTAAATTACAAGTGAAAAGAGATATCTAAAATTGAGGTATTATGAATAAGATGTCTCTCTTGTATTCCAGTACTTACTAGGCCAGAAGCTTCAGAGCCAATAACTCACAGGCTGGAGTTTCAAATCCTCTACAAGTCCTGTAACTGGAGAGCCTTCTTCGCCCCCTCCCCACCGCCTCCTGGACCCCCTGGTTCATACAGGCAGGTGACAGTGGTGAAAGGTGTATTTTGTGAGGTATGTTTAACGTACATGAATCTGAAATGCCCAGGACTGAAGGAGATCTTCAGAGCCAGCCTCATTACCGCCTTTAAACGAAGGCTTCCTCACACAGTTTCTGAAAATCAGTTATGACTTTTCTGAAGAATCTGCAAGATGATGACTATACATTCATCTTGGTAACAGTCTAGTTTCTCAGACATGAAGGAACTTCTGAAGTCTAAAAAATCTCTCCTGCTATCAATTTAGTTCATTCCCTCCCCTTCTGTCTCTGGGGGTGGGATGTGAGAAAAGAATAAACACAACTCATGTCACCTGGTCAAGAACTTGTTTCTAATCACATGTAATCTATGCCTAGGAAGTAATGAACAAACTCATTTTTAAAAGCAGCAGGAGGGAAAAAAAAAAACAATGGAATTTTTTATGCACAATTTTTGAAAGTCATTGAGAGGACTACTAAATAAATCCACCCCACCTCCAACCCTTCGCAGTCAACTGAGAGTGTTTTGTGGCTTTCTGACAGCCCAAGGTCAGCCTTAATTAATCTCATCCTCTCAGGGATATCTACAGGGAAATGACTGCTGGGGAGATAATCTGGCCTTCACCAGGTCACTGACTTTTTTCTTAACTGTGTTTTTCAAGCAGTCAGGATCAAAAGGCAGCCCCACACAACAAAACACTTTTTTTTTGCCATGCCACATGGCTTGTGGGATCTCAGTTCCGGGACCAGAGGCTGAACCTGGTCTCAGGCAGTTAAAGTCCTACCCACTGGACTGCCAGGGAATTCCCGGCAAAACACTTTTTGAAGTCAGAACAATAAACCTGTATATAGTGTTTACCAAGATTAGCACCTGCAATATGATATGGCATAACGGACTCCATGAACTTTAAAATTTTCCTATTTATCCCTAAATAGCCATTTTCCTACATTGCCCAAGACTATGACCCTTTTATCTGAAATCAGAATTTCGGATACTACTTTGGATAAACATTCATCTCACTGCTTTTAAAGTGCCCCAATTGATTCCCTCCTCATGGATTTAACGCAACACTGGGTACTGCCACAACTCAAGTCTGCACTGGTATTAGCAGATTAAAAGGATTTTTCAAATCTCGATTTGCATAAATTTTAAGGTGAAAGAAATCTGTTTCTACTATTTAGTATTTTAATACATTTTTCCTCTTAAGGCCAGATTTTGATGAAGGTAGGGGAGAAAATGTGGTATTATGTAATATATATCCAGAATGTGATTTCTATTGAATACAGTGTTCTAAAGGGAAGGTTGCATCTCTCCAGGGTACCTAACCGTGTATGGCAGTGACTCAAAGGGACACCTTGGGATATTTTAAATTTCCAAGGAAAACACTACAAAGCCTGTTAGGTACTACACTAACTACTACTCTGAAGTTGTCTGGACCTGACTACTTAATGAAGTAAACAGCTAGGTATATCTTCTGGCCTAAGGGCATCATGAAAAAAATACCAAGACCCTAAGAGGCATTATGAACTAACAGAGTTTGTGACCTCTCTGTCTTAAGGCATTTCTTTCAAAGGTTTTTGCTTTGGTTTAGTTAGGAAACTGGAGCAATTAATCCACAGAATGATCTCCAATATATAATAACACTATCTATTCTCCCTGAGTAGTATTTGGAAAAGTAGATACTTGGCTAATAATATGTGTACTGTTTTAGAGAAGAAAAAAGCAGCACATTTATTTTCTACCAACAAGAGCCCCAGTATCTTTCCACAGAAGTCACCCTGAGACTCTTCAGCCTGGGAGAAAAGCCATCTGGCTTAATACTTGATAGGAAGTGAAAGACACAACGTGTCTGTGTGGATTCCCCATAAAGACATGGACAAAAGAGAAACATACATGACACACTATAAGGATCTTAATATAGCTATGGAGACCAGGGAAAATGACAGAACTAGATCATTCCAGGCCCCACTTAGGATCTCAGAGTGAGACTCCAGTATTTTTTTTTAATTAGAACTCCTTTGGTTCTTGAACTCCTTTAGTACTAGTCAAAACAACCTTTAAATATGCAGAGCCCCTCTTTAAAAAAAAAAATCTATTCTCCAACCCTAGAAATACAGATTATGGTCTCTACTGAAAGGAAGCAGGGGTCCTTGGAGAAATAGCTCCAGGTGTGGAACAGGATATGAACAAGATGAGCCCAGAACGGCAAGGAAGCGATCACACTACCAGAGTTGTGTAAAAAGACTCAGATGCCAACTTGAAGACGCTCCAACTGGGCAAAGACGGCATAATTAGGACACTCATAAGGATGTTAGCTATGGTGTAGCTGTTCAGAGGAAGATTTTGGGTTTCCCCTTAGAAAGTCTTAAAATAGGTATGGAACAGTAGGTAAATTTTCTTTAGGGTTACTGATAAAATTAATCAAAATAGCTGTACTTTTCAACGGAACATCCCCAGTTCTTCTAATAACAGGCCTCTTTTCATTAGTTCATTTATTACATTAAAAAAAAAAAACCCTCACTGGCCATCACTAGAGAATGATGGACCAACTTGTCATTTTGAAAACTGATAAAGAGAACAAAAGCACATATATTTATCATTGTCCCAAGTACCACTGGGTAACTAGATACTACTCAAGGGAAAGTTTCTCTTTATAGAAATATTCCAGCTAATAAATGAAAAGTGATAGCATGTCATCATATTGCAATTCCTAATGAATTGATGATATCAATGGTTGCTGACATCCCAGAAAGACAGAATCAACCAGACATCACCTGCATCCTGATGGAAGAAAAATTATCAACTATAAAGCAATCTTACAAAAAGAGGAAAATGGGAATATAAATATAGGAAGCGTTTAGATCCAACTACTAATTTACTGGAAATACAGAGATCTATATTATAGGTATGCAATCAGTAAAATCTAGTTTGTGGGCCAGTTGTTTCTTTAAAAAAATTACAAAGTCTTAAAATGCATACTGACCCACAGATCGGGTTTCAAATAAATTACTAGGAAAATTAACAGGAGTCGATTGAAAATCTAAACACTCACTGGATATATTTTATATTAAGGAATTATTATTTTAGATATAATAAGTACTCTTTAGAAAAATATCCACAATACCATTATTTTTTAAATATTTATTTATTTATTTTGGCCGTGTTGGGTCTTCGGTGCTGCGCACAGGCTTTCTCTAGGAAAGTAGAAACAAATCATCAGTTTCCTTATCTTAAAAATGGCAAGTTGGGGCTTCCCTGGTGGCGCAGTAGTTAAGAGCCTGCCTGCCGATGCAGGGGACA